>NW_020448308.1:2803892-2955638 GCF_003343035.1 Apteryx rowi
GAGCGCTGCGGGGAGCGAGGCCGCCGCCGCCCCCCCTCTGCAGGGGCCTGGCCAAGGCGGCGGGCCCGCGCAGCATCCGCCAGGTGCGGGAGGCCGAGGAGGCCGCCCCGGTGTTCCAGTACGTGGGCAAGGCGGCCAAGCGGAAGGACCGCGTCTTCGTGTGGGGCTTCTGCCACTCGGGCGCCCTGGGCGTCCCCAGCTTCGTGAAGCCGGACGCGGGCTGGAAGAGGCCGCGGCGGATCCAGCCGACGCCCTACCGGCTGGAGACGGAGGAGAAGGTGGGTCCGCCCGTGCCCCCGCCGCGGCCGTGCGGGCTCCGCTTTGCCCGGGCCCCGGGGGGAACCGGGGTCAGACCTGCGGCTCGGGGGCAGGGCCCCTTTCGCCCTGGAAAAATTAGAAGCTCGTGTTGAAAACAACGTTGTTAGCTTCTCTCTTCTTCATGTTTCAAACATCATGCTCTGCAGTTCGACCCAAAGAAGGCCAGAGCTTTTATCCTGGGCTTTATTAAGCAGAGCGATAGTAAAACAGGTTAAAGGTTTTCCCTTAATGTCTCTCTTTTTTCTTAATCCGCTGCTACTGGGGATCAGTAAATAGGTCTTGCTGTTGTGTTTGAATGGGTCCAAAATAATCCAAAAGTAGATTAAAGATGTACACCTACAAAAACAACAACCCAAAGCAGCATTGCCAAACTTGTGTTTAGACCGTTGTGCTTAACACTAAAGAATGTTTATGATCATCTTTGTAAAGATGCTACTTGGTCATGAATTTGGGCCGTATTTGGATGTGGTCTAAATAAGGATGAATGTCAATGAACAAATAATGTAGTGTAAGACTCAGTTTTCTAAGCAGTAGTTTATAACTGAACGCTCTTTTTGTTGTTTCTGTTGTTTGTCTTTAAAGATATCTTCTGCCGCCTGTGGTTATGGATTCACGCTGCTGTCCTCTACTACCACTGACATTACCAAAGTATGGGGCATGGGCCTCAACAAGGATTCCCAGCTCGGATTTCAGAGAAGCATGAGAGATCGAAGTAAGGATTGAGGTGTTGTAAGGACTTACAGGATGGCACGGCAGGATACATGTGGTGTGGGAAACTTTGGGTTAGGAGATATGAAAAATATGCAAGAAGCTTTGGTGCAGGTTGTGCGCTGGCTTTTTTTTTTTTTTTAATAATCTTTTTCAGAACTTAGTTGTGTTTGTGGTGGGTAAATATGTGGTCCAGATATGATTCTCTTCTGTGTGCTGCACTCTTCTCCAGATGTAGCGGAAATTTAAACAACTGTTTATTCTGCAAATGTCTGTTGGATATGGTGTGTCATACACATTTTAGAACATGTTTTCTGTGCTGGAAGCTGTCACCTTCCTCCTAAGGCAGATAAGAAAAATATGAAATTCATTCCCATGTAGAATTCTAGTCTCTAAATGTAAAAAGCTTGTTATGTTTTGAAAAATTGCCTCTCTAACCACTTAGGGAAAACTATGTTAAAAACAGTTTTTTCCCTCTATAGGGAAAGAGTATAATCCACTAAGGTATAGTGTATCTGGCACCAGCCAGAGAATAAATAGCTTTGAGGAGAACAAAAAGAAACCTACTGCTACTATGCGGGAGGCTACAGTTTTCAGTGGTGCTATTGTAGTGCATTGCTGCCAGAATACTGTATAGATTTCCAAGGGTTCGTGTGTGTACTTAAACGGCAGCTGCACAGAAGCTTCCATTTATTTTATTTCCTTTTGGTTTTGAAGATTTGACTTCTTAACTCTCTCCTATTGCTGTAACTACTGATGTCTCGGGAGTGTTCTGTCTTTTTCTTGACCTACAAATCTAGTTTTGCCAGAGAACCTGAAAACAGGTTAAATAGTTATGCAGTTCAAATCCTTGGAAGTGAGGGAGTGTACAGTGTTCTGCATGGTCTGTTGAAAGTGGTGAGCGCATCAGTGGGATTGCTACTGCTTCATACTTGACTTCCCGCAGACAAGCATCCTGTTGGACATGATGCTTGTTACTCAGCTTTGCAGCCTCGTTTTGTTACCTGCTAGTTCTAACAGTGTGTCCCTGCCAGATGATTTATTTTCAGGTGCATTTACAGCCTTCTGACTTGTAGATGATTGTGTTTCATGCTCCAAACTCAGCTGTTTCTAAGCTAAACTACTACTAGTTCTCATATATTTCCCTGCCTTAGTCACACTGTTGTCTTTTTTTTTTTTTTTTACTTTAAAATCCTGCTGATACAATCTGCGATGATATGGTTGAGTTCAGTACCACAGACTTCAGTAACTTGTGTGGCTGTACTCTAAGGAAAAGAGAGAGAGGAAAGAGGTTTTTGTGTTGTGACTTCTACGTCTCTTCAGGCAGATCCAAACTTTGCTGCCTTTCAGTTCCTGCTGTACTGCATTGCAGGCTCCCACCGTTTTCAGACAGCCAGTTGTGATGTGTGTCCTCACATCAACTAGTGTCTTACTGCAAAAGGGAATGTGCAGGGTTTCTGTTTGTTTTCAACTGAAGACAGTGAGAGCTAGTTAAAGTACTACTACGTGTGAGCAGAATCCTCTGGGATTTGCTTGCACTTGCTATAGTGGCTTGCTTTGATATACATATAAAAGCTCTTCATCTCTCCTTAACCTTTTACCTAGTGCTAATTGCGTTTTGCTGTTCTTCCCCCCCCCCCCCCCCCCTATGCCTAACCCTAACCCTAACCCTAACCCTAACCCTAACCCTAACCCTAACCCTAACCCTAACCCTAACCCTAACCCTGTTGACCGTAACTGATTGCATATTCTTTTTGTGTTACTAAATCTGCTTTTTCTAGTACAGCCTTTCACTTTCTATCCCAAATCTTAGATCTCTGATCTCTGGTGGAGCCATGCTAGCTTCTGCTTTTTGCATTCCCTTTTCAGAGAGGGCCTTTACTCTGCTGTTCTTTAAAGATGAAGCTCTAAGACTTTTTGTTCACCTTTCATGCTGTCCTTTTGTGATTGTTTGCTATTGTACCTTGTTCGCAAAATCCCCAGTTCCACAGAGTAGTTAAGTTTGTGCTTAGCATTAAGCTCCCTAGTAATAGAGCCTAATTCACCCAAGTAGTCAAACATATGCTGAAAGCCTAGATTTCTTGCTTCCAGCCACCTGAAGCCTTAATACCATGCAGCTCCTGGGTATAGTGGATTTTTGTCTATGCAGTGATTGCTGGTTTCAAGCATCACTGTTGTTTTTAGTCTATTCCTCCCCATGATGAATCCCGGCCACCCTTTTACTTGGACTAGTGTCCCTGCTTTCTAAAATATGTCTGCTTCTGTAACAAAATAGGAATCAATGTCTACAAAATAACCTGCAACATATGATTACTCTGCATTGTGGAAGGTACTGACTTTTTAACTTCTCTCTCTTTTTTTTTAAGCTAAAGGCTACGAATATGTCTTGGAACCATCTCCAATTGCATTACCACTGGAGAAGCCGCAGCAGACTCGGGTCTTGCAGGTGTCCTGTGGGAGAGCCCATTCCCTGATCCTGACAGATGGTGAAGGAGGTATAGTATCCCTTTTGCTGGTGACAAGGGACACCTGAATCTATGCTTTCATAAAAACTCTGAAGAAGATTGTCTTCTGTCCTTTAAAACTGGATGCCAGATTGGCTGTCTGTACTGTAAATGTGACGCAGGTAACTGTTAATCCTTGTGGGATTGCTCCAAGAGGGAGAGCCCTGAGCTGATAACTCTGCATTGAGCTCTATGTTCTGTTTGGCTCAAGCTGCAAATGTTTTGGAAGCTTTTTCACTGCTAATATTGAAAAATATGGTTTGTTTATCTAGCCCCAGGCCTTGTTTAAGTGTGGGCTATTTGTCCTGTTCAGTCAGATGTGTTTTTGAATTCCGTTTTGGATGGCTATGCCAATACTTCTGTGTTATTTCCCTCATGAAGCCCTAGAGTGCAGCATTTATAAAAGCAGTGAATTAATAGGCCTTTATACAGAAGATCCTCTTTGTGAATTGGCTTGTGACTTTGCTGGGAATTCTCTGGTGCAGTGGTTTCAGCGCTGTCCTGAGCGATCCGGTGTTGCTTATCACTGGGAGAGCTGGTTGGCTGGTTGATTTAATGCTCCTGTGGGAATGCTGATCTATTTGTGAGTCTCCTTGGCAACGGCAGGATGAACTAGGCAATTACCCAGAAATGGCCAGTGGGCTCCAGGTACTGCTGCAGTGCCTGCAACAATGTCGCCTCGTTATTGTTGCCTAAAATGGATTCGGTCTCTTGGATTTAAGTGGACTTGATTGAAGAAAGCTTAAGTCTATTTTACAGGACTGTGTTCAACCTTTTGTACCAAGGACCTCATGAAAATATTTTGTGTACCTGTGCAGGGACTCTTATGAGGTTCAACATTAATCAGACGAGCATTTTATCGTTGTTTTTCAGTCTTCAGCATGGGGAACAACTCGTATGGACAGTGTGGCAGGAAAGTTGTTGAAGATGAAATTTACAGGTGAGACTCCAAAGAATCCAAACCTTCTTAAGAAAAATATTGTTGCTAAAACAATCCTTCAGAAAAGCCTGGAAGAGGGAAAAATATGATGGTAATATGATGCAGGCATCCTGTAAGGTGTTGGTCTGGCTTTAAACCTAAGCAAGGCACAAGCACTCTTCTGGCCGTGCTCGCAAAATACAAAAAGACATCAGCACATGACTGTTTTCATAGAGCATAGTAAGCAAACCCAACCTTCCTAAATAGCCTGAGATAATTAGCATTAGTAGTCACTCTTTCTCCCCTTAGCCTTTCAGAGGGGGTGTGCGAGTGCTATTTATGAGGGTGGGTTAGAAATGCCATTTAATCGTGAAAGAGGTGTCCTTGTGCTGAATCAGTTTTAATACCTTTGAATCTGTAAGTGAGAGAAAACATTTATAACAATGCTTTTCCTTTACAGGGTTTCATGGGCCACACCAAAGCAAGGTTTTAAAATGCTCAGTAACACAGTAGTGATATAAGTGGAGAATGGGAATAATATGTTGAAAGTTACTGATTCCCTGAATAGGGCCTAAACAGAACTTGATTGCTGTGTGAATATACTATGTGTGATCCACAAGACTTGGAGCCTGTAAAGTGCAAGAAAATATCTGTAATTTAGCTAGTTCATTTTCATCTTTACGCTGAAGTTAGTCATTGGATTGTTCAGAATTCATATTTTTATGAATGAATGAAATGGATACTAACATTATTCTGTTTGTTCTTTGGGATTGAAATCTGTCCGGTCAGCTGGCTCCTCAGTCTTTTCAGGACTGTTCAGTTTTCTGTTGTGCATTACTGCTTTCCCCAGTGGATATTCATGGTGCTGCTTTACTCTGCCTCACCATATGTTTTTTTCCTTTGTGAAACAACAAGCAGAAAGATTTTTAGTAAAGCGTGGTGTTTTAGATAGGTGAAGCAGTATTATCTAATGTCTGTGCTCATTCCAGACTAGGGAATGTGTTTGAGGACCACCACCCCCCCCCACCCCATTCCCATGAAATGTTATATTTAAAAAATGAGTTTTCAATTTCTTAAATGAGATAATGAAAAACTACTTTCCTCCTTTCTGTGGTATTTGTACAGTGAAACTGTGTTCTCTGAATATATGAGAGAATTCCCTCTCCTTGTAGTGGCAAAGTGGCTTTCAGTAAAGGCAGATCTACCTTCACATTTTTCAGTTGCAATCCTCTGAAATCCTTTGTGTTGCCTTTTCTCTTTCTGGTCATTATTGATGGTGTCCAGTGAAAGCCTTGTAATTCATCAGCTGAAGGAGTTTGACAGCAGAGTTGTCCAGGTAAGAGAATCTTCTGAATCTAATTAAAAAGAAAATCAGGATACAGATCACTTAGCTGAAGCCTTTTGAAGTGAGGAGTGAGCTACTCTATGGTTGCTTATATAAAGCACAAGATGGCTTTTTGTTCCGTGGCTTTGCAGAGTAGTTGCAAATGGCAACGCAGGGTCCGAATTTACTGAAGAATTTGATGGGAATGCCAGTGCAGCACTTACTTGCTTGATTACTTAGCTAACACCTGCACGACAGGGAGGTTGTTCTGACATGTCATCTTTTCCTGTACTTCTCTCTTGCTCTTGTTCCCCTTGGGTACTTTTCTGTCACTTTGGAACTGTTTTATTTTGAATTTTGTCTGTCTCATTTCAAAAGTGAGCTATTGAGAGCGCCCACCTAGACTACCTAGCACTTCCCTAAGCTAAGCTTCTGGGAGAGCAAGGGACTCCAGAGCAGCATAAATGCCAGTGGTTCTGCCCACAGCTGCAGTATTCCCATGCGCAGGAGCAGTCGGCTGGTGTCTCTATACCCCTATAGCAGTACTGTGTGTGTGGAAACATTGTTCCTGTTCCATGCGGTATCCTAGAAAGCAAGGGTCACTGAGCTAGGCCAGTGGGATGAGAGAGAGCCATGATCCATCCTAACTGTGTTTGAAAGTAGGCTCCTAAACTTCTATTTAGACTTTTCATGGCTGTTTTTTCCAGGGGGTTGAATAATTGAGACCTGTTCTTTCCCTGATGAAAGCAGTTTAGTGCTTAGTACTCTTGGATCATCAATATCTTGTGTGTTAAATCCCTTTAATCTCTGGCTAATTTTTAGGCTCTGCTTTTGAAAATCTTGGCTTTAATTTCTGCCAAGCCTGTGGCAGACATGGTTGGAAGTTCAGCACAAACGTCAATTTGAGAACAGATGTGTTCCTAGAGCGCTTGCATGGCAAGGAATCAATCGCAGTTTGTAGCTGGAGTTGAGAGCCATGTGGTAGCACTCTGCCAAGGGAGATCTTATTTACCCTCTGCTGTTTTGTTATGTTGGGCTGCCAAATTGAGTTTTTTGTTAACCAGGCCTTGTTCTGGATCTCGGAACAAATCAGGTGCAGCATTGCTTTTCAGAAAGAAAACTCTGCTGTTTCTTGTGTTGCATCATGCTGTTGTTAGCCTTCCCCATGGTGCATAGAGCCATTTGATCTGGAGGGAAGGGTCAAAACCTGAGTTGATAGGCGTAGTAGAGGGTCATGGTTCAATTTGTCTGCCAGTAACGTTTCATTAAATCGGTTCTGAACATGTCATGTTTCTTGACCAGCTCTGGCTTTTCGTTTGTGTGCAGGTTGTGTGTGGGCAGGACCACAGTCTGTTTAGAACAAAGAAAGGTGCAGTGTATGCGTGTGGATGGGGAGCTGATGGACAAACAGGTAGGCGCTCAGCTAAACTTCCCTTTCAGTGAATTGATAACTATAGCAAGCTGTCCTAACTCGGAGCCGGTGATGAGACTTGTCTTGCACATGTGGACAGAAAGGGGCTACTATGTTTCCAGCTATGTGCAGATGTTCTCAATGCCCTTGTGTAGCTGAACTGAGACAAACTAGTTCCTTTTTTAGAGGAGCTTTAAGATGCCATGCTGGCAATCCAAGCATGCAATCTGAGGAGAATGTGACCTTGTTTTACTGTGTGAGGCTTGTGAGGGCATGTGGGGATGGCATGTGAAAGTAAATTCCTCTGTTCTGTACAGACTTTGCTTTCTGGTTCTCTTGTTTCAGGGTCCCTTTTGCTTCCTTCTTTTGAACTTACAGAGGCCTTTGACTACTAATGCTGTGTTAGCATTGGATCTTTGGCCAGGCCCCTGTTCTGCTGTCAGAGGACTTCCTCTAAGCCCTTCCTACTGTTTATTCCTTCTGCTGCCCCTGAAGCTCGGTTCTTCCTCTGGTTCTCTTGTGCAGATGTACTGTAGACTAGTGGTTCTCTTGTTTTTTGTCATCTTCGTTCTGGCCTCTTGTTCAGGGAGCTGTTTGTCATGTAATGCGTTTGCTTCCCAGCATCTCTTGCCGCTTCACCTGCTGTTGTCTAAATAGCTTGTGAAGTGTGCTGTGACTTATGGCTCTCCTTGCAGAAGACAGGATACAGCTAGTTTGTGAAAGTTCCCCCCGTCAGGGTGTCTGCCTGGCTTGGGTTACTCCTCTCTCAAACACTTTTGTCCATGCAGGAAAGGAGAGATATAGGCCTAGACTGTTTCCCCGGTGTGATTGTGTAAGGTTGGTACTGAGACTGCGGAGGGGTATCTTGCCTACTTTGGCTAGCAGAACTGGTGTCTGTGGCTGTTTGTCCACTGAAGCCGGTCAGATGTGAACAGAAAGATAGTTCTCTTGGAGTGAAAGTGTGAGCGGTTTATTACACAAAAAATGGTCCTGTGTAGGCAGTAGTTCATGGTATCGCTGGAAAAAATGTCTTGATCACATCTCTCCTTTTTTCCTTTCAGGTCTTGGACACTACAATATCACCAGTGTTCCTACTAAGCTGCATGGCGACATTGCCGGAGTAAACATTATCCAGGTCACTTCCTATGGGGACTGTTGTCTGGCTGTTTCGGATGAGGGAGACCTCTTTGGCTGGGGAAACTCGGAATACCTGCAGTTGGCATCTGTCACAGAGACCACACAGGTCAGCTGGCCCGGGAATGAGTTTTTACATGTTTCAGTTCAGCTGCAGTGCACTGAGTTAAAAATTACTCACTCCTTCCTGCTCTGAGTTCTTTAACAACGGTATGGATCAATATAAACCCCTAGCAGACTGTTTTTTCCCTATACTTACAAAGCCAGCCTGTCTGAAACAGTTGTATAGCTGTAGTATAATATATTCCCAGCTGTTGATAGGCAAAGGGTTGGGCCACTTCTCCTGGTTTTAGTTTGTTATAAAGGAGGTGCACCCCTCTGTCCTCTTTCCCTCAGCCCAGGGATTTTGAACAAAGCGGAGTCCAGCTTGAGTGCCTGAGTGTGCTGGTTTTGCGACAGGAATCAGTCTCTTCATCTGGCTAATCGAGAATTTCAGGTGGTCCTGCTCTGAGGAGGATGTTGGTCAGATGATCTTTGGCACTCCCTTCCAACCAACAGTTGTGTGAATCTGTGGTTCTATTTAGAGTCTGACAGTGAGAGCACCTTACCCTCTCGCCCATCCCAGAAGGTAGCTGATGATAAAAAGATGCCAAAACAATAGAGTGAGAATTTTTGAATCTCTGTTTGATATTGCCATTCAGTTCCAATGTCTCATTATTTTAAGGCAGAAGATAACTGTACTGATCAACTTCTGACTGGTTACAAAGCTAGCTTTCAAAATAGCCAACTCCAACAATTTCATAGCTTGATGTTTTGTTTTTTTCCCCAAGGTTCCTTGTGAAAATCCCACAGAAAGTGGGTTGGTTGACACTTTATGTGCAACATTTAGTGGAAAATCCTCCTTTGACAGTTTATAAACTGATTCTGTGGCATGACAGAAGCTCTCAGTGGCTTGTCTGCTCTTCCCCTGTTGGAGCAGTCCCCAAAGAACTTTGTTGTATGCTTTTTAAAACTCTATATAAGTAGAGATTGCTCATACTGTGGACAGGTGCACTGGTAAAAGGTAATACTGTTTCTTGTAGTACTGTAATATATTATATCCCTTTTCTAAGTGTTAGGCTTCAGTGTGGAGGAAAACTGAATGAAAATACTGTAGGAGAAAGTCTGAATGTTCCAAGAATCTCTGAGAAAGGATCTCACTTCTGGCTCTTCTGAAGTTTAATGCACACTTGCTAGGAATAGCAACTGTTTGTTATAGCTTCTTGGACACTTACAATTTCTATTCAAGGCATGCAAGGGGAATCACCTTGTGATTTTTCAGTCAGTGTGACCTACAGGATAGAGTATTGGACTGTTGTTTGCTAGTAGACTGGGGGACTACAATTTTGCCACTTGTAAAATAAGAACAGAGAGCTCTTTTATAGGGCACTCCGAAGATTCTCAGAAAGGAAGAGAGACACTAAGCATTGTAGTACTGAGGTAATTAGGCAGATGGTCTCCTCTTGGAATTAGCGTGGAAAATGGAGTCAGAAAGTTAATTAATACTCAGCTGTTCTTGGCAGAAAGCTAAGAACAGACCATTGCATTAGTACAGTTTTGGTAAAATAGGTAACTTTGTTTTCCATGCTACTTTTGATGTATCCTTAATGTAGGGCTAATTACTGATTAGACTAGCAAGGCCTGAAGACAGCAATTAGGTTAAGTAGTGTAGTAGCTTCCTGACTGGGTATTTTTGGGGTTGGAGGGACCTGAAACAAGTTACTGGCATGTTTGCCAAAGCTGGAGTTTCAGGTGCCATATAGATAATGTCCAAACTGCGGAATGGCAGAGCTGGATGTTAGCTGTGAAATCTGAGATCAGCATTTATATATGTCATGCTCTGTAGGTTTATGTTGTATTGAACCGTACCAATTAAGAAGAGATTTTCTTCCGTTTTCCCCTGGAATGTTCAAGTAATGCCAACACAGAGCAAATTTTAGTGATCTTGTCTGTTGCGAATACTTGCAAATGTGTTGTCTTACTGACTTACCTGTTCTGTCTGGCTTACAGCGCCTGGGATATAAGCAGGTCTTAAGCACTTCCAGCTTTGTTGCCCTACATGTATGCTTCCTACCTGGTAACTTTTTAAACTTTGTTGGCACTCTCAACCTTAATTAATTTCTCGCAGTTTTTTTTTCCCCCCAATCTTGTGTTATTTGAGTTGTTCATGCAGTGCAGGATATCCGTGTTAGAAGTTCAGTGCATGTAAAGTATAAACAGAACTTGAGAACAAGTTAAAAATGTATGTCTGGTTCCAGTTTATTAGTTTGTCTCTAAAGACTCGCTTTCGACCTTGTACAGGTGAATGTTCCCAGACACTTGCCATTCAAGATTGGGAAGATAAAGGAGGCTGCATGTGGCGGGACTGGCAATATTGTTTTAACTGGTGAGTTCACTTTTACAATCTTCTTCGGTGCAAGGCCATGCAGTACGTGGATCGTAATGTATTTGATCAAGCATCTTGTTTACTGGAAACAAAGGAGTACCGTCTGTATGACGGTCAGGAGACTGAAAAAGCTGTGATTTAAGAATGTACTGGGAGAGGTATTTTCCCCAGCATATGTTTTTGGGAAGCTGTGTATGTTCCATTGTGATCACTTGTGCTCATGAGAGTCTAACGCAAACAAGAGCAGGCTTGCTGCTTGCTGTTCTGTTCCCTTGTTTTCTGATCACACAATGCATGTGTGGCCTATAATGAAGATGGACGTGTGGAGGAAGTAAAGGAAACACTTGAAGAGCCCTTCAGACTTGATATAAATCTGACATGTAAATAAATTTGATTAAATGGACAGGAAAGTAGAGAGTTCTGAGAACAGTGAAACTCTGCAATGGGCTTCTTGTTGAATCCTTTGTTGGATTGCCAGTGGTCAGAGGAGCACAGCTTGAAAGTCACCGAATAAAGGAGTGAGGGGTAGAATTGTAACTACTGTGAGGAAGGATCCTCTCGAAGAAGAGGTCCATATATATGATGCAGTTGCTGTGATGACAAGACACTTGAGCTTTTAGCATGAAGGGAGCTAGCAATCATAGCAATTTTTTCTGTTTTATGCTGTCCAACTGCTGCTTCTCCCAGGCACCCGACTTCAGGCGGAGTGCCAGACAGAGCAACTAGCCTACCACTGGTTTGGCCATACATCAAAGGGAAAAGTAATGATGATAAAACATTCAACCTCTGTCCATCAGACAGTAGGTTGAAGTATTTTGTGCAGCCCACAGTGTTTGCTTTCCCCTCTGCCCCAGGATAGCTTTGCCTGTGAAGCTTGATCTGCTTAAATGGATTAGGGAAAAAAGTAAGGAATTTGGATGGGAGTGTATTGTTTGCTACTTCTAAATAATCAAAAGGTGCTAGACTGCTTTAGGAGAAGGGAAAATATCTGTTTAGGTCTGCTTAACTCTTGGTCATGGTATGAATTTCACAAGCACAGCCTTTCTTACAGAATGTGTTCTTATTGTAATGCAGAAGAAGGAAATGTTTTTGTCTGGGGATATGGAATCCTTGGGAAAGGACCAAACCTAATGGAAACAGCAGTGCCAGAGATGATCCCACCCAGCCTCTTTGGCTGGTCAGACTTCAATCCGGACGTCCGTGTTGCTCACGTTCGCTGTGGACTCAGCCAGTTTGCGGCACTTACAAGTAAGTTTCTAGTCCTGAGGTCATGGAGAAGTCATATTGCCACATTAATTGGGCAGTCTTAAAAGTCCATCTTTCATTTTTTAAACTTAGACCACACGGATGGAGTGCAACAGGAAGGGATACTTACAGGTGTCAGCAAGAATTTAGGTGATCTCTAAACCTAGGTACTGCTGTGATAAAACCTGTTACGATGTGAATATATGGCTCTGTTGCATAGTTTACCTTCTAAAAATCACAGGTTTGTTTAAGAAGGTGTGGCACTTCTATAACAAGACAACGATCTCAAACAGGAAACTCAGGAAGGTTTTTGCACTTACTTGTACAGAATAATTAAGTTAGTTGCACTTTAGAAACATTAGGAATTCTTGTGGTAAATGGACAAACTTAACTGAGAGTCTAAATCAGAGGTAGATTGTCAGGGTTTCTTGGTCCTTCTGGCCAACTCAGAAGTGATGTGAGGTGGGAAAACATACACATTTAACATGCAGAGGACATGATACTCCGGTATGTACGCTGTGTATTTGATACCAGCCTTTAAAGGAGGTTTTGAATCTGAAGGTCATTAAAAACGGGCAGCAGAGGGCAGCAGCGCAGAAAAACCATGTACCTGATAGCAAAAATAATAATTTACCAGTGTCCTTGGTCCTTGTTGAGAAGGCAGTATACGTGACGCTGTCAGTTTGGTTAGAGGGTGCTTGTAACTGGTCTCCTGTTGTTATTCAGGAAGCATTGCAAACTGTATTCCATTTAAATTGTACTTATGCTATTGGATTGTTTTGGTTGTCTCTCTGCTATGGGGCTCATTTGAACACTTCTGAGATCTCCATATTTTACTGAGGGTCTTAAAAGAAATGGTTTCTCTCCAGCTCTGTAGAACACAAGTTTTTTTTTTTCTTTTGTTTTCCTCAGTTATCATTAGAATAAACCTTGCTTACTCTGTTTGCTGTACTGATAGCTGATATGGGTTAACTATAATTGTCTAACTTCCAACACAAATGACTCACTTCACTTCTTCCTTCAAATCAAATTCCAAAGCAAAAGTTGTAAAAGTGGGAAGCAAAGACTTGTGCCCACAGTTTGCTTTCCTGCTCGTTAGGCATCATTTTCCCCATGCACAAATTCATTTATTGTACTTGGAACTGAACTTGGTGGCTTTCCATGCTGCATTATGTAACCTTTTATACTCCCCAGAAGCCCTGTAGCCACACTTGCCAGCATTGCAAATAGAAATACCGAAATACTTCCTTTTTAATGACTCTGCCCTGGTTCTCTCTTTTTTTTTTTTTTCCTTTTCCCTACAGACAGAGGAGAACTCTTTGTGTGGGGCAAGAATCTAAGAGGATGCCTGGGAATTGGAAGAATGGAAGACCAGTACTTCCCATGGAGGGTAAGGACAGTGGCATTAAGGCAAGAGTATATTCTTTAGCTAGCCTTTGTTATCACAAGGGCAAGAAACCTCATTTGCTGCCTAGTTCTGGTGAGTAACTTTGAAAGTGGAAGTAAAATGACTATATAAATGCTTTCCTCACCAGAGATCCTGGCCTAGCCTATTCAGGGATGGAGGTGTTCTGTAAATTCCTGCATCTTCTGGTTTTGCTTGTTCAGTACAATTTCAGATCCAAAAGCCAAAGCTGGTGCCATGTCATCATTCCTGAACAGTTCTCGTTTGCCTGCTGTCCCCAGTCTCCTGCCTGCTACTCTTTACTGCTTCTTTCCTCTCCCTCTAGCCTGCATTTCGCTCTTGTATGTGTTGCTAAGAAAACAGCCAGTATTGGTCATCTGTGACCCATAAGAATTGAGTTACACGTTTAAATTAGGTGAACATTTCAGTTGTGGTGGTCAGACCACTGTGGAAGTGGGTCCATATAGCAGTGGGCTCCCTTCTCCTGCTCCTTTTGCAAATCAAGTGGCTATGGTGGTGGGTCACTGGGCTGACCGCGTGTCATTTCAGTAGGAGATACTTAGCCCCTGAGCTGTTTTCTTAGCTGTTTTGCAGTGCTTCCGGTTCCACTCCCTTCTCTCAGATGGCTTTGAGAGCCAGACTCTGTGGGTGTAGAAGAGTGTTTGACTCTTAGGTTTCAGCACTCAGCCTAGCAGATGTTCCCAGTCTCCTCCAAGGCCAAGTAGGAAAGGAGGCAGGCAATCAGTTGGACCACCCTGGAGTCCCCTTCTGCGTGTCTGAACTTTCAGTGGATGTTTCTTTGGCATGCTCTCTCCTTCCTTTAAAAAGGAACGAAAAAGACCAATTCTGGAGCATTTGCCTAAAATTGCACTGCTGTGGCTGAGTAGATTCTCTTTGGACTCGCCATGCATGGCACACCTGGGTTTTCCTAAGAGTGGACAGTGAGGAGTATGTTCCCCCAAATGGCCAACTCCTCTCTGGCATAACTACAGCAGTGTATCAAAACAAGAGCGGTCACCAGGCTCCTTGTCTTTAACCTTCCACTCTGGAATGAGCCATCTCTGCACTTCCTTATGCTTAAGGAAGAACTGGCCTCTTGCTGCTTGTAGCCTCTGTTTCCCTTTAGTTTGAAGTCAACTTTAAGTGAAAGAGCTATAATTACACTAGTGAGTGTGCTGGGTCTGCTTATCATCGAAGCAAAAACTGCCTTTGGACAGAGACAAAAACCTCAACTATGCTCTGCCTGTCCTTGCTGTGAGAGAAGAGGCTAATCCTTGTGGTGCTTGGGCAGATCCTCTTCGTGTCTGGATTATGCTCTGTTCAGTCATGCGGTTTCTACTGCTGAACAGATGGGTTGAAGCTACAGTCTCCTCGCTGTCTGCTGGTTAGACCTCTCATTCTGTCCTTCAAAAAGCTTTATGCCCTTCTGTGAGGGGAGAAAGGGAATATTCTACTAGTATGCTCATGGCATTTCACAGCTCAACGCACAAGCATGCCTGGTGCTGAATCTTGCTTTCTCTGGGTGTTCAAGATGGCACTTTGTTAGGTGCAAATCTCTGCGAAAGGAACTGGCATGTATGTTAAGTAGAGGAAGGATGAGAAATAACAAATGTTAGGTGCAGAGTGCCAGCTTGAGAAATAATCCACTCTTGTGTGTCTGATACAGGTGACTGTACCCGGTGAGGTGGTGGACGTTGCATGCGGAGTTGATCATATGGTAAGCCTGGTCAAGTCTTTTACCTAGTAATATTGCTCAGCACTGTGCTTAGAAGATGTGGGAACTTGGTGATGAGCTTCTTGGAAAGGAAGACTTTTTCCATGGAACCGGGCAAGAAGTGACTGAGCAGAGGCAGCGTGGATGTGTTGTCACCTCTGCGTCGTTGAAATGCTCCAGGCTGGCTGGCTGCAGGAGGAAGTGCTTTCCCCCAAGGAGAGAGGGAATGCAGGGAGTGCTCTGGCTGGTTCATGACGAGCTCCTGAAGAATGTGAGGCCCAGACTCAGAGGTGAGTCTGTGCAAAAGGATGACAAACATATCTCTCAGGGAAGACTGGAATGAGATGAAATCTATAGCACAGAATGTTCATTTATGGACTGGCTCTCCCTGTCACCAGCTCTCTGCTGTCAGTGTTGGACTGAGACAAACTATTTCTCAAGGGAAAGCTTTTTAATTACCATTTTTCATTGTGGAAGGGAAGTTGCACTGGCTTCTGGAATCCAGCCGAGCTGTCCTCGACGTCTGCCACCAGCTGCGCTCTGCCCAGGCTGTTGTTCTGTGTGGATGTTGGCCGCACAGCTAGTGGCCTGGAGGCAGATAGTGTGCTCTCATCATGGGCATTTGCAGGCTCTCCACGTGGACTCTAAAGGCTGAACACCAAAGGAATGCATTCCTGAAACTGGAAGAGGAAGGGCTTGTCTGCAGGGGGAAGCTACTGTTAAATAAGACAGCATGGAAGGGTAAATCATATACTGTCCACACTGCTGTTGCTGTGTGCACAGACTGATAGATAGTGACAGCAGCGAATCTAACCTATTTGTGGACGGAGGTCAGGAACAAAGCTCCCTCTTAACTACATGCGCGGCTGGTGATCGGGCAGTGGAAATGAGCAGAGCTTTTTTCTCATCAACTGCCTTTGTCTTTGTATGCTGATCACAAACCACTGCCTTTGATTTCTGGGAGTCCCTGCACTCTTTCCTCTCTTTGGCAGTATAGTGACTCTCGGTCACAAAGAGCCCTTTTAAATTAGTCAGCCTTTTCTGTAGTGCCTAAGTGGGGAAGGGGACTTAATGGGCAAAAAGCAGAATTACAGCAAAGCCTTGTTTCTTGGTATCTTCCTAGGAGAGAAGTTGTGGTAAGTGCATTTAGGACATAGTATCTAAAGGAGATGGGATCCAGCAGCCGTACATACTCTTGGTGTAGCAGCCGCTTAGCAAATCTCACGCTGGAGTGTGGGAAACTGATTGTTTCCTGTGATGTACTGCGTACCTCACTCAGAGTTGTATCTTCTCCCTCTCTGTACTGGATACTTGCACTGTGTAAATTACTTTGACAAAATCCAAGCTAATATGTTTCAAATAAAGTGATTATAAAGCCTTTATATCAGTAGTAATGGAAATATTCTTGAGCTTGACTTCACACACAAGCTGCTCTGTCTTGCACTCTGCATTTAAATTTAAACATTTCAGTACAAAGTGATGTGACAGGAAACCTCTTCTGTCAACTAAGACGCCTCCGTGCCTGCAGGACTGATACTGTGGTAGGCATGGTATATATCCATGGTCCCTGAGGACACCACATACTCTCCCTTTTTTGGCTCCTTCAGCTGAATCTCTGTATCAATTCTGTTCTTACATAACTGACAAAACTCAGGGCTAAGCTTTACCTGGATGAAATATCTCTTGGAGGGCTTTGCAAAATGTATAGGAAAGGTTAAACAAAGTCTACAGAAATAGTTATATATATGAGTTGCTTTTAACATTACTATGTAACTGGTATTTTAGTTGTGGGTTGAGACGTAGACCAAAGCAGAAAGCTAGTGTTAAATTGTGACAGACCTTTACTGTTGTGAATTTCCATTAAATTAGCTTAAATTTATACCTTCTTTTATATGTGACTTGGTTAACCTAAGCTGCCCAAACATGTCTTGTTGGCCCCATGGGGAGTAGAATGAGGAAGCTTATTAAAACATGGACAACAAATGTAAGAAAGTATGGTAAGAAGGTGTTTCTGACAAACCCTTTCCTGCATGTTGCTGCTTGACAAGGGCTGTACAAAATTGCTGGCTAGTGCTTGGGACCACTGCAGGCTTCTAGCTGCTGTCTTTCACCACAGTGATTCCTGATGCCACTTGGAGTAGGGCCTTTTGGAGAGCTGGGGTGAGGACAACTAATGCCATGTCATACCTGGTTGTGTTGCAGTCTTGCTGTGCAATGAATTGCAAAGTCTGTGTGTTAATTAGGTGCCAGCAAGGCCTTTAGCCCTAAACAGAAGTGTTATACGGCTTAACGAACTTGAAGTGCTTGCACTTTCATTACAGGGGCTGGGCAGGCTCTAACATACTCTTTGAGTGGGAACAGGGGTAGTGGCAAAGAGCCTACTGTCTGCCAAACATCTGTACTGGCCCTTGGTTTGATTAGAGTGGGCATCGCATGAGGTCCACAAGACCGGACTAGAGCTCGTCCAGAACTAACCCTGTGAGCCATTCGTGTGGACGTGACGCCAGCTGTTTGGTTATTCCTAGTGTGTTGCACTGCTTGCTAAGTTAGATACGGCCTGGGAGACCCAGGCCTAACACCAAGCTCCTGTTGTAGTTGTCAGTGTAATACTGTTTGCCCAGCAGTTTGCTACAAGGCCAGTGACTGAAGTGGAAGGTGATAGCTGCCAGCTTGGTGGCAAGTGTAAGATGCTGCCTTGAGTGGCCTTGGCTGTGCAGAAACGTGTTGGAGGCTGTAGGAAGGGGAACGGGGTTTTCCCTCTGCAGCAAGTGTGTTGGCAGCACAGAGTGTCCTGTTTGTGGTGGCTGTGCAGGTAGGATGGGGCTAGCAAAAGCTGAACTTCTCCTTTCTGGAACTGTTTCTGGGCCCTCCATCCATGCAAGGGGTGCAGTTAGGGGCAGAATGCGCAGAAACCCGTACAGCGGACCTTAGCTAGCGAAAAACATCTTCTGTAACACTCACTCTCTGCGCTTACTGCCTGTAACTTCAAAGCCCAGCTTTCATGCTCTCCATCTATCAGCAGGTTGTACTCTCTTCAGTTAAGAAATAAGCTATACTTTCTTTTCCTACCCAGCTCAAACAAACCACATCATCCTACTAGACTATAGCCATGACAGCAAGCAAGGACTACATATACATAGTTCATACAATAATGCTCATGCTGCAGTAGTCTGTGGCTGAAGTAACACTAAACTGTGTATTTGTTACTTTCCTGACCTGCTTTCAGGTACTTTGGCAAGTCTCATGTCAAAACCAGAATTGTTAGGGGAAACTGATGACCTTGTGATTACCTGGGATCTGCAGGTCCCGGGTTGCTTGCTCATTGCGCTGTTGTCTTGTACTGACGGGAGCTTGAAACGGCAGTGACAGCTGTGCTGGGCTAAAGCTGAGCCCTTTTCCTCTGGTTGCTGGGGAAATAAATCTAAGTGACAGAAGGTTACTCTGACTGATAATGGAAAGAAGAATGGGGTTCTTGTCTGCAACACCATGTTTTCTAATTAGCAGCATCATACTGAGAATGTTGAAATGCAGGTGGAAAAAGGCTGGCATTCATCGGCCCAGCTGCCCTCCCTACAGAGCCCATTGCAGGGGTAGAGGGAGTGCTGACTTCTACACTGATAGCTTGGGTAGAGGTCCCAGGAGCTTGAAAGCTTTGTCTCCTACAACCGTACGATCCAAAGGCATGTCAAGAAAGCCTCTGTTCCCCGCAAGCCTTCGGTGTGAAGCAGTAAGTCAACATACAGACCAGAAGGCCCTTGCAAACAGCAGTCAGAGGGAGGGGAGGGCTCGGCCAACATCTTTGCATCCTGCTCAGCTGAGGAGACTCGCTGCACTGCCAGCAGGGTATTTGTCTAAGAACAAAGAAAGAATGAATGGAAACCATATGTCCCAGTCCATGTTGGACAACTGACAGGCGTTTCAATTGAAAGGGCTCCTCTAAGCCTTCTGCCAGCATGCATGCAGGGAGATGTTCTTCCAAGTAGGCAGATTGGAGGAGCTGTTACCAGGATTTAAAGTTCAGGAAGTCAGAATGGTGATTGCAGAGTTTGTGCACCTTAACCCCGCACCACTGCAGCATACAGGACTCGCTGTGGGATGCTCCAGGCTTTCTGCTCTGCTCAATCTTTTGGCCTGCAAGCCATGGAGAAGCAACGGTGCAGAGGCAGAAGATACACAAGTGTGCTAGTGTCTTAGCCAGCGCGTTTCATGGCTTCTGACAGCCCTCTGGCATGCTCCGTGGCACTGGCTTGCCTCAACCTCATGCAGCCAATGAGAGTTGGTTTAGCTGGAGGCCTTTCCTTCAGAAACCACAGGTTTGTTAAATGGAAGCATTGTCCAAAAAATGTCTCTGCCAGGGACAGTGGTGCCAGGAAGCTGCTTCACTAGCATCAGTGCCTTCCACGTCAGTGAGGGTGAATTTCATTCACGCTTCTGTCCTGATTTTTTTTTAGGGTATATTCTTAAGTTTACTAGCATCACCTCTAATATATGCAACCTGTTCCATATCATATGGTTCCCACTCTATCACTTCAACAAATTTAGATTTTTTTTTTTAAATAAATACTTTCGCATTGGGATCTCCTCTGCCCGCAGAGCAAATACAGCGTTGTGCAACCAGTTCCACTGACGCCATGCTGACGAGGACAGGTTTTCGGTGTCCAAGCTCAGCTGGCTACCAGGGATCTGCCGCTGAGATGCTCCACAGTCGGGAGCTGCCCTTTGCCAAAGGACTGTTGTCTCACTGAGGCTTGCCATACGCACAGGCCTGGGCCAGCAAAAAAAAAGACTGCCAGCAAGAGGGATAATGACAAAACCTTACTTGGCTGTCGGAGCAGAGCAGCTTGTAGCTAGCTGACCCTGATGCATCTGACCTGACTGTTTCACAAGGCAAGTTTGAGAACGGGAGTGGGAAGAAGGACAGGAGAGAGCCCAGAACAGCTCCTCTGTGTAAGCTAGAGAAAAATCCTTTCTTGAAACCAGGCAGGAAGAGATTCAAGCTGCACGTGCACGCTAAACCAGTGTATGAGGAACCTGGAGCTAAGCAGTGCCCACATCAGCTTCTCTGTGGGGTTGGGCACCTGCACAGTCAGGTGTGCGGGGACAGAAAATAATTGCCATAGCGCAAGGACCAGGGAGTCCAGGCGGTGGCCAAGAATCAGTACTCCCATGGCATCACAGCGTGCGTGTCCGCAACCTCGCGAGCAGCCCCATAGCACCAGCTCCTACGGCAGAGGAAACTGAGGCTCAGCAGACCAGGCTCCACGCCTGGGCTCCAGGCTGCCCGCTCCAAGGAGCTGCCACAAAACAAGATGTTTACAGAAGGAGGGGTTTCATTTGGGGGCAGCAGGAATGCGCTGGGTTAAAGGGAGCCTTTTCAGTGGGCTGCCTGCATGCTGTTGCCCTTATGGGCATTGCAGTCAGTCCCTGTCTCGCTGAAATCGAGCACGAGGAAGAGCAGGCAGCGGGGTGAGGGGGGAGCAAGAGGGGCAGCTTCCAACTCCCAATTTTTCACGTCTTTCTTTTGAGCCTCTCTGACAACCTGCCCTCTTTTCTGATCTCGCCCTCCAGGCAGGCTGCGAGATCTCAGCCAGAGAACTTGCCGCCCGCACCGCGTGGCCCAGCGCCTGCTCGGGGCAGGAGAGCAGAAGCGCCTCTTCTGGAGCCGCTCCAAAAGCACAAGAGGACCAGCTGCTCGGGAAAGCGCGCGCGAGACTTGACAGCGCCTTGCTGACATGCTAGGCACAGCGAGGAGCTCCGTCTTACAGAGGGGCTGGGATCGCAGGCCTCCTTCGTTCAGAAGAGGCCGGGACGCAGACGGAGCCGTTTAGCCTTCCCAGTTCGCTAGCTCAGCTCCGCTTCCAGCTTCAAAGTAAGCAGTGGGAACGGGCTAACAGCAGGGTCAGGCTATAGATCTCCGGCCATCCACCTCCTTTGAGCCACTGTCTCGGCTAACCAGCTCCTTCCCACTCTGGTTAAGCTCCTCCTAGAGAAACTGCTTGCTACAGACTTGTGAAGAGCGTGAGCATTACGGCCAGAAACCCGATATTCCGTAGGATTAAACGGTCATTCCCACGGCACAGTCAAGCTGCCTTTATTGCCAGCTTTCTAAACCAGACTTTCTTGCCATTAGTAAAATGCTTTCATTTCTTATTAAAGGAAGGGAACTTTATGACTAAATCTGGTCACTTGAAGAAGAACAACCTTTTTTTTTTTTTAATTTCTCTGGTCACTAGGGGCACGCTGCATGCCATGTGCACCAGGCGCTCGCAGAAAGCACCCACTGGTGTACATGGTGCTCAGGTCCTCTGGACCAGAGGCTTCTCTGGGTGCTTGCAGCCCCCCCAACCAGAAGCATGTTAGGAGGCAGAACCCTTCAGCCAGCTAAAAAAACATCCATGCTAAGAGGAAAAGACTTTTCTTCCAGGTGCTTGGAACTGAAGGCCTTGGTTAAGCCAGTGCAGGAAGAGCTGCGTGGCCAACGCTCAGCCGTGGAGCTGCGACTCTGGGGCAGGGGGCCCAGCGCTGCTATCGCGCCTCTATCTATCTTGTGCCTGCCTGCAGGAATTTTGTGTGCTGTGGTTTTTGGCTACAGACTATTCTGCTAAAGCCAACAAAAGCAGTCCTGAGCACAAGGCACCCGGTCTTGTGTGCATTGCTCAGGCAGCTGGCTCTGTGGGATGCGTACTAGATGGGAGAACGCGTTCCTCCTGGCTCTTCGCTCTGAATCGGGCAAAAAAAAAAAAAGATCAAGGGTGGTCTTGAAAGCTAGAGCAGGGAGATTTTTTTTTTTTTTTTTTTTTTTTTTTTTCCCCTTCTGGAGCAAAACAGTTTCATAAAAGGTTCCTGGAGAAGCCCCTGATGTTGTGCCTGGCCTGTTTTTTTCCATCCATATTTGGCTATAGCTAGAGCACCAGCATCCAGGTCCTGCACTGGAGGGCCCCAGAACTGCTGGAATGCAAACAAAACAAAACAAAACAAAACCCCCAAGAGTGATGACAGTTATATGCTTCATTTTGTGCTGTTTATAAAGCCAGTACAAGCAGACCTCAACCCCACTAAAATAGTCTCCAGGGAGGCCACCAGGCTTTCCCTTGCCTGCTCAGTGCAGGAGCGCAGCGTTTTCTGCAGGTGCAGCCAGATCATATGCAACTCAAAGCAACAACTCCTCTCCCACGGCTCAGGCCCCCCCAGCACGGGCCATTGCTGCCTTTGTGCCTGAGGTGTTCGGGATGGAGCAAGCCTTTTGCCCGGCTCCTCCTTGGCCAGGGTTTGTTGGCTGAGCCTGCCAAGGGGCCTCTGGCCACTTGCTGTCTGTCACTGTCAGAGATGTCACATTGGGGGGAGGAGGACAAAACAGGCATGTGATGCCCTGTTGGTACTCTAGCTAAAGACCAGGCGTCGAAATGGGGAAGAGCAGCTGCTAGTTCACATTAGTTGATGCCAAAAGACACGGGATTGACAAATCCCAGCCCGCCTTTTGAGCAGCTTAGATATCTGTAAAAACAGCTCGTTCCTACCAACGAGCAGCTGAAGGAGAGCTACTCATGCAGGCAGGGAAAGGCAACGGTGGGCATGGCTAGCAAGGGGTTTACAGCTCTGAGTAGCAGGTAGGCACCCACTGCCCGCTCCCGCGCTGGCTGAGCTCACGCCTGTCCCATGTGAGTGTCCTGACGCCAGCCAGCATGTGCCCTGCCAAGGGCTTGGTGACGGCCCCCAGCCCGGGGCAGCCCCGGCTCGCTGCACCCCAGGTCTTCTCCTGCAAGAGGTGAGGTGCAGCACGGCACAGGGCTGCCTACCTGCGCCATGAAGTGCCTGAGAGATGGATTGCCTCTAATTTCACCTCTTGGCACTGGGGCCATAAGCTAAGGGCTTTTCTACCAGTAAGGAAGCCAATAAGGCATTGCTGGTAGTGCTGCTATGGGCACAGCATCGCGTTGCTATTGCCCAGCCGAGCGCTTGCTTCCCAGCACCGTTAGCAGTGTGCACCAAGCTCGCAGCCCACAGGCTCCAAGGCAAATGCTTTAATGCAGGGATCAAAGGAAGGCATGGCAATGCGCTCAGGCTCTTGCTATAAAATCTGGGCAGTGGTACTTCAAAAAGAAATGGTAAAATGCCATTAGAAGCAAGTTTCTTTTATGGTGTGTGTGTGTGGGGGGGAGCTTTTTCTTTTTTCTTTCTTTTTTTTTTTTTTTTTAAGTGCAGCTACATAAAAATAGCTTCAAAAAAAAATTTCCCTTGGCTGAGGAGAGTGAGTCTGGTTAAACCAAAGTATAACTTGAGCCTCTTGAAGTGCTGTCTCGGGGGCTCGTGCCAGCGCTGTAAATGGCCAAGCTGCAAGAGCTGGCCCGGACAGCAGCGGCGGTCCAGCCCTCGCTGCAGACTGACGGGTGCCACCATCTCCTCCGGGGGCTGGCAAGCGGCGTCCCATGGGGACCGTGCCGCTAGGGCAGCGCGCGCACCGAAACTGCCTCTCCGCTGAGTATCAGCGTGTTGTACAGAAACAAAGCAGCGCGAGAGATCTTGCTTTCACAGCTCCTCTTAAGGGAAAGCCTCTAAGTCCTGTGCAGGCAGGAATGAATCACGTCGCTGCTGGGAGAGGAGAGGGCAGCACAGCGAGGGGACCTGGTCTGAAAAGTCCCGATGGCTGGGAGTAGAGCAGGAAAAAAACCTGCCTTCAGCTTTTTCTCCCTCCTCCCCATCACCAGCCCAGGTTCCCAGCCCATTTTTAGGGATTCTGCTGATAAAGCCGGGCGAGCAGTGAGGAGCCAGAGCATTTATGAAAGGACGGATTAGCAGTGAAAGGCTGAGCAGTGCAAGAAAGTAATGTGCCAGCTCGTAGCAGCGTGCGTGCAGCTGTGGCAGGGCAGCTCCTGGCCCTGCCTAGCAGTGCCCCCCCCCCCCCCCAAAAAAAATGGCAGAGCCCTCCCCCATGCTGGTTTTCTAGCTAGGAAATCACTGAGACAAATGTTTTTTCAAGACCCTGCTAAACACCTGTGCAATTCCACATCGTAAAAGCCTTAAAAAAAAAAAAAAGGGCATGGAAAATAGAAAAATAATAGATACACTTTTTCCCCCTTAACCTAAGCAGCCCACCTACTAAAAGGTTTCTATTTCCCTGCCTGCTGGCTGATGGATTAGGGCTGTTTAGGGGCACTGCTGGTAGCACCATTAACAAAGCAGCCCCAGTGCAGGGAACCCAAGCGCGATACAGTGGAAAGCACCTTTGCACCATCTTGTCCTTCAAAGTAGCAAATTAGCCATAAATATACCTGCAGTTGTGGGGAGGGCAGAAACAGGCCAGGAAAGCAGCTTAAATTAGAACTAAAATAACTTACTTGATTTTTGCATTGATTAGCAAGAGTAATTTGCCCTCCAACCACTATTGCACTTTCAGTTTTGGCTTAAAATAGCCTGAAAGCTCTTCAGGCCAAGAAACACAGGTAGCGCCATGCAGCCGTGCAGCTCTGAGCCCGCAGCGGCAGAGCAGGGCTGCTGCAGAGAACTGGCTAACGCAAAGCTTCGGTGCAGGCAATAACCGCGCCAGAGAGGCCGGTGTTCCCGTCCCGGGGCGAGCAGGATGGGTGCAGCAATGCAAGGCGCTTCTCGCATGGCCATAAACTGCATACCTGGGCGTAAGCGGCTCTAAAACAACAATGATGTTAGGCACCTGCTACATTAAGGCTCTTTTCCCTGAGGAATCCTTCAAAAACAAATGACTCAGAGAACTAATAATTAGCCTGAAGCATTCAAAATACTCCTGAAATAATATTACTTCGTCGTGACTCATCAGAATCTATTTTCATAGCATTGCAAAGGGATTCAACCGCTATCCCGAGCCCCAGCATTTGGCCGGGGGGTGTGGGGGGGATTGGGGTGAGGGGAAGAGGTGGGGAACATGACCTCAGTCACTGAAGCTTAAATGCAGTTTCCCAACCCCACGGCCTTTTAGTGTAGGAGGGAAAAAAAAAAAAAAAAAAATGTGGTGTGGGGCTGTTTGCTTGAAGCTGCAGCTGGGATGAGACCCCAGAAATTGTAGCGCTGTGCCAACAACATGATATGGCCAAAGCGGCTCCTGAGCCCAGGCAAGGAGACGGCGGGTTGCGGCCTGGACGGCAATTTGCATCGCTTGCAGTGAGGATGACTGCAAAACGCTCGGCCTCCTGCACGGGGAGGAAGGCACCGTCACGAGCGAGCCGCGGGCCGACGCTGCTGGAGCGTGCAAGCGCAGGCGGAGAGGTGTCTGCCTGGTTTGCATCACTGCACACCCAGCTGGCCTCACGTGCGAGCCTGCTCCGGCAAATGTAGGAAAAAGCCTCCCGATAAAAATGTCAGTGTATCCACTGGCTTCGGAGTCTAAGCTCCAATAAAACAACTGAAATCCCACATATTTACCCTAAGGCTCGAGTCTTATTTGCGGTTGCTTTCGAGGGTGGAAGCAGGCTGGTGAAAGGCAGTGCGAAGGCGGCATGGCAGCTCATGTGGGTATTTTTCTTCCAATGAATTAAACTATCAACCCAAAGCTCTGCATTAAGGATGCATTTTACAAATGTTTAGTGCTTGTTTCCAGATGGAAATTTTCCACATTAACTATCCCACGTTAGCTTATGGGAATGCTCTTATACTACAACAGACGAGGCTAAACTGGGTTATGTTAACCTAAAGAAAGGACACTTTTCCTGAATATACACGTAGAGTTTATACAGACTGGCTGCTTTGCTTTAAGCTTCCATTATAAATTGTTCATATTTATGTGCAGAAAACAACTTCTGTTTATTAACTCGCACAGCCGGCTGCCAAGCACGCGCAGGCTGCGATAGTGGCCGATCCGTTTAACTCCACCGTTGTTTCTTGCAAATTTGGGCCCAGTTCTTGACTCCTCAATGCTTCTCCCTTGCAGAGCCGAGCGTGCGGCAACGGCACATCACCGCTCCGC
Source organism: Apteryx rowi (assembly GCF_003343035.1). Lineage (NCBI taxonomy): Eukaryota > Metazoa > Chordata > Aves > Apterygiformes > Apterygidae > Apteryx > Apteryx rowi. The sequence continues at coordinate 2,829,933 of NW_020448308.1, forward strand.
TCAAAAATGGCTTTTGCGGCCATCGGGGCTGAACCCGGCGGCCTCGAGCCTGCCGCCCCCGGCCCCTGCCGGCCGCGCGGGCCACGGCCCCGGGCCCACAGCCCCGGAGAGGGCGAGCAAAGGAGCCACATCTTGTAAAGACAATGCCAAGCTCTGCTTTATTTTCATCAGTTTGATCAGTACAAAAGCAGACAGCGTGTGTCACTTTTTTTTTTTTTTTTTTTTCTCATTTTTCATTTTAATTAACACTTTACAAAGTACAAAATATACTGTCATTTGTTTTGGAACATTAGGATTTTTTGTGTTTTTTTTTGTTTGTTTTTTTTTGTTGTTTTTTTGTTTTTCCCATACAGTACATAAATCTCAGATTTCAGCATAAGACCAGCAAAGAAAAGAAGCGTGCGCGCTCGCCGGGAAAGCAAAGCCTCCACCCTGCGGTGCCGCGCGTGACTCCCGGCTGCCGCCGCTGCTCCCCCTGTGCGGAGGCCGCCGCGAAGGCTCCCGGCGGGGCGACCCACGGCCTCCTCCTCCACGCCCCCCTCCTCATTTTCATTAGTATGGTGATTAAAGGTGGGGAGGGAAAAAAAAAAAATCGCTTTTTGCCCTAGCGTCCCTCTTCCCGCCACAGGTGAGGCTGCCGCTGTGTCTCTGAGCAGGAGGAGGATGGCTGCCGGGGCACCCCTGGCTCTCTGCCCTCGTCTCCCCCTGGCCAGCCTGTTCGGGGCCGTAAGCGGTACTTTGCTCAGAGAGAAAATGACGGATAAACACGGGGTTTTTAAGAAGGTCCTGAAGATATGCACCCCCCCCCCCCCCACACACCGGCCGCCCTGCCAGGCCGCCCGAAGCCAGGGGCGAGCGGCAGGGCAGGAGCACTGCAGCAGCCGCCACTCTGCCTGCAGCTCGCTAGAAATTCGGGGTGACACGACCACCTCCCGGGGCGTTTGGGGAAAATTCGGGCTTCTTCAGTCCACAAGAAGGGGGAGGGAGAAGAAGCCCACTGTGCGGTTGGGGCGAGCCGAAGCGCTAACGACGTGGCGATGCGTCAGGGCGGGAAATGGCCGCCGCCGCGGCGAGGGGGAAATGCTGCTGGGCAGTGGCCCAGACACCGGCCTGCTTCTAGCGCTTAACGAACCTTGAAGGAAAGCGCACGCTCTGGAGGCGAGGTACAAGCGGGGCGGAGGAGCCTGCCACGCCATCGGATGCCGGGAGCCCGGCTGGGCACGCCTCAGCGGCGGCGGCGGCAGCACCTCGTGGGCGGGAGGCCGGGCTGACATGGCGGCGCCCCACGCCTCCAGCCCCGCAGCCAACAGCACTTCCACACAGCGGGCGCCTTCCTGCTGCCCACGGCCGTTACATCAGCGTGATTATTTCCAGCAGCGGCAGCAGCAAGGTTTTCGGATCTGCCGGAAAACCAGCTGGCTCCCCGGCCCCTCCGGAGGAGCCCTCAAAGCGCCCCGTTCACCCCCTCGCTCCTCGCTCCGGGAGCCTCCGAGCCCGAGCAGCCACCGCGGAGGCTCCTCAGGACGGACCGCAGCGCAGGTAAAACGGCACCGCACATGCACGAACAGCGAACAGAAAACACTGAGAGCCGCTCCCACGAAGGAGACGGCCAAAATTCAATTCCTTCTTCAGTAACGAGACCAGGTGAACGGACTAGCCAGGCATATTGCTGCAGGTTAGCTGAGGGGCTCGACGGAGCGGCCCTGCGACGCCCCCGTGTCCCCGAGACGACGCGCTGCTGTTTTTAGGGTCTCTCTTGCAGCGGATGGGCCAGCGCTGCCGGGAGGTAAAGCTCTCTGCGGAAAGGTTTGCACTTCCTGAAGCGTACCAGGAGAGCCAACTCTTTGGGCAATGGTCTCAATTTTGCTGATCTCAGTAATTCAAAAATAATTACGAGAAGCAAGGACAAGAAATTGTTGTTTTTTTCCTTATGAATGCAATCCCCTCTTCCCTTCCCGTCAGCTTCACACGTGGCTAACGCTCCTTAGCTTTTCCCAGCAGCCGTGATAGATCGAGGCTCAGAAGGACACTGGTCTTTTCAGCAAAGGGGAACCTCGCATCAATGAAGGCACCCAGGGAACTAAACTGCATGTCCCGAGCTCCTGGGAAAAGGGGTTTTGTGTCCGAGGCTCGGCCCTGTTGATACCCAAACTGTGCCCACGCAAGGGCTTTGCTGATGCCTCCCGTGCCTGTCCAAGCCCAGGCTGCCGCAAGTGGGAAGGCAGCAAGCCCATCCAAGCCCTGCTCGGCGCAAGAGGGTCTGCGGACACTCGGCGCACGGTGGACTCGAGCCTGGTCCCGAGAGCCTCCTGCCTGGCCCCATCACTGCACAGACACCCCATGGCTGAGCCCAGACCGCTGCCATCTCCAGCGCCTGCCGCGTGCGAGCCGGCATCCCACAGCACCTGAAGGCAGCCGGTGCTTCCCGCGGCCCCTTTCTCCCGCGGCTCCGGGGGCTTTTGCAGCCCGGCAGGACCCAGCGAGCGCCGCCAGCCGCGGCAACAGGCACAGCGGAGAAACAAAAGCTGACGTCAACTTTCAGACAGGAGCCTGAATTCCTGAATTAAAGAGTTTTCCAACAACCCTTGTGCTCTAAGCAATTAAATGCCCGTTAAAAAGAAATTTGAATTGCCCAAAAAGAGAAGCACGCCCAGGGAGGCATCCAGCCTCCAAGCCATCAACTCAAGTCAAACCAGCCTCCCGCCAGGATGAGCGTAAGCTTAAGCACACGAACAGGACTGAACAAATGAATTCCTCTTTCAGGGCCTTAAGGATACTCAGAGTGGCCACAACAGTGAGACAGCTCCTTGCACACCAGGCCCTGGAAAATGGTAGCAACGTTTCTATTTCGAAGGCGGTGGCAGGAAACTAGGTACTTGCAAAATTACATTTGTCAGGTTACAAAAGAGCTGGTAGGAAGCCTTTGGGAGAAAGGCTTATTCTTATAAATGCAGAAGGCTGGTTTCCAATCCTCAACGACCTGAGATACTGCCAGAAAGCTGGGGGGAGCAGGGGGCACCCTGAACTACAACCACCCTCCGAAAGCGTCTTTCCAAATGCGCAGTGCAAAGAGACACTGCCTCTCCCACATCAGCACAGCGTCGCATCCCGGGAGGAGAAAAACAAACCACCCCCCAAAAATGAAAAATGGAAGGAGCCACTTTTTGGCATCATTTTTCAGGGTTGGGGGGGACACAGCTAAAACCACCAGGCCTGGCTAGAAAGGGACATATAGATCAGCTCTCCTATGGTATATGCAGAGGACAGACCTAATATAGAGGGGACAGAGGGAAGCAAAGTGCTTCCTCTCCCCTCTCGCAGATATTTCAAAACTTCAAGTGCCACTGGATTCCTGCTGGGCAACTCCAGCCTTCCCAGATCCAAAACCCACCCACGTTTCACGCACAAAATTCTGCAGAAAGCTGAAAAAGGATGAAAATAAAAACAACAGAGACTAGGGAATTAAACAGCTGGTTTGCAACTAGAACAACATTCGTCCTGCCTGGGATAGCACCGGAGGTGAGCGGAGCGCAGCACCGTGCGTTCGCACCTCCAGCTGGGCGCCCTGGGACGGGGGAGTCAGGGCCGACGCGACTGACGTCTCTCCCGCTGCTCCCTGACACTTCTGCTGTTGAAAGGGTGGTTTCTAAACGGAGACGAATACCCGGGGCTACCGCTGCCTCGCAGCCCGGCCCCGACTGCACCCTGGGCAGCCGTAATCTCCGAGAAGGAATTACAGAGTGGGGAAAAGCTATTACGGGTAATCTGCAAGGTAGTGTTTCAGTTCTAGCCCTCAATGTATAAATTATCTACTCAAGCAGAAGGAGCAATGGCTGGTGCTGTCTAGAGAGACCAAGTGAGGGACGCTGTGGCTATACACGTTCCAAAGAGGTATGTTTCTTTGCACATTCACACTCTAAAAGAGTAACGTACTTTGCTTGAGACATGCTTCATTTATTTCCCCTGTATAAAACCGAGCCTGTGCATTGCTCCAAGTTCCCCATAGCTTCTGCAGGGGTTAAACCACCCGCTGCAGCAAGAAGGATTTGCTGATTAAATTCAAGCGCACATTAGTTTGTGCTGTATTGCAGAACACAGTTCTTTTCTTTCCCTGTGCCAACTGGGACGCTACCACCTAAATTTGTGCTTCCTCAGCAGGAGTTCGGTCCCCCTGGAGCCCTGCAGCGGCGTGTGGGAAGCACGAGCAGCGCTGCGCTGCCCATCACGCATTCGCACCTTTGCCTTGGCAGCTGGTGTTGCAACAGCCTGGCCGGGCTCTGGGTCTGCCGCTGCCTCCGGCCGCCTCCTCCGGCTGCTGCGGACAAGCAGCGCGACGGCTAGACGGCCGGCTTGCGGCCGAGGACAGACACCACTCGCCAGCACAGCTGCACGGGCTGTGCTTCTGGGGCATCAGGTAAGGAAGGAGGCAGAGGAATGGAAAAGAGGGGGCTGGAAACAGCAGGAAAAACACAAGATTCACAGTTTAGCGCCTCCCTCCCAGGTGCACCGGGAGGCTCCTACAATCCCTGTCGGCGTATGCACGCGGAGCGTTTCTGTACCGGCCCAGGGCTGCAGAGATGCCCAAGGGATGTCGGACAGACAGACACACCTGCACTCGGGGTGAGGAGGTGTCCAAGTCCGTCGGGCAGATCTGCACATCTCGGCCAATGTAAACACTCCCCAGCGCATGCTGTAAAATGTAAATACTATTTGGCAAAAGGATTACTGGATTGTACTCTCCAGCAGGTAATGGAAGTTTAATCCATTCCAACATTTGCAGGCAGGACTGCACCAGGTAAGCGAGATGCCTTAAGCTGCTTCCTGGAGAGGTCCACAAAAATAATGAAAATAACATGGAAAAAGAAATGCTCATCAAAAAATGATCTCTTGTCCGCTGCCGCGTGCTGCTGTGAGGCAGTCGCACTTGGGAGCTAGCAGCTGATGTTCAGGCTTGGGCTGAACAATGAATTTCTCCCTTAATCACTATCAGAAAATACCATTGCTCCCGTGGCGAGGCAGAAACACTGACGAACGCACCGCAGGCTGTCGCCGAGAGGGAACCCGTGTTCTCCTGCACCTCCCTTTTACTCAGGTCATTGATCTTTAAGGTAAGAAGTTCGAATGCCCTGGTGCTTTCTTAAAGCTCATGGGGGTTCATGGGCAGAGAAACCACACGGATGTGAGGATGCGACCAACCCCCTCAGGTCACAGCCGTTACCTCGACACAAGGAGCCACCCCGAGGCTTTCCCTGCCGGAGACATCGCAGCAGCAGGAGATCTTCTGACTGCTTGGGGTTTGCGAGGGCTCATGCCACCTTTGCTAGGATGGCACTGGCGGACAAATGCATCCCAGGGGGTTTCGCTGGAGCGAGCAGGGAGGCTGGGCAGGGAGGGGATGGCTGTTTAACTAAAAAAAAAGAAAAAGAGGAATGAAAATTCTTTTGTAGTCACAGTGACTGAGCATATGCATTCATTTTTGCAAAACTAAAAAAAGGAACTTGACATTTTTCCTTTGCATCATTCAGTATGCCTGCTAGCCTTTCCTTTCTCCTGGCCTTTCCTCGCTGCTGCACCTCTCACCCTGTGCTTGGGGACGTCCTTCGGATGACAGACGGTGGCAACCCTCGATGCCAACTGCAACACCTGCACACCGCAGCTCTGCCCTGGCTTGGTACCGGTACCAGCAGCTGCTCCCGCGGCGGAAACAGCCGAGATGGACACAGGGATAGGCAAAGGGCTGAAGACCTGGGCCGGCTGGTGCAGGGACACGCGAGTGTCGCACACCCTGTGCAGATGATGCCAGCAGATTCATTGCACATGCAGCCTCTGAACGGAGATGCTTTCTGCCTGGCCTCTCTCTCAGGTGTTTACACCCTGCTTGCATTAAGAGCGTCAGGAAAACAACCACGTGCTATCAGTTACTGCTAGGGCTTGAGTAAGCTCCTCCGCTAAAAGCCCCCTGCATTGCACAGCCTTATTTTCCTTCCAGAGTTGGCAGAACAAAACGTAATGCTTCAGAAAAATTAAACCCGATTAATTTTTGTTGGATGCTTTTCTTGGACAAAGCAATCACGACCTTCCAGTAATGTTTTTCTTTAAGTGTCAGCCCTGAAAATCCACGTCAGCTCCACATGGCACATCTTAAAAGACTAAATTACTGCTAAATTCCATTTGCAATCTCATAAGCAGGGTCTGACATCAACATGCTTTTTGTTACAGACACGGATTGATTCATCTCTGCCCAAAAGCAATCTCTACCTGTGCCTGTGGGAATGGTAACACTAAACTTGGCGTTAAAAATAAATTTGGAACCAGCAGCATGTTGTTTATAAGGTGAATGTTCTTTATAAATGGGTTTGCCATTAAGTCAGTCTTAATACTAATGTCATCCACTGTGGGTTCCGCAATCTCTGCATTCCAGTCAAAGCAGAACACGTCCATTAAAACCTCCCTCTGCCAGAAAGATCATCACATATCACTTAGAGCAGAATATTTCAGAAATGCTATCAATCAACTGCAAACCAAACTGACTTCAGTTTCTGAAAGAAAAAGAAAGATGCACAAACCTATTAAAGGATGCGTTTATGGGACAGGCAGAAAATTAGCAACTTAATGTTGAAATATGAGCTGCAAGGAACAACCCCCAGCAAACACGCTTGTTGCATATGATAAAGCGTAACTGAAATATCAGACTAGGTGACATTTTGGGTAGAAACCTTTTCCCATCTGGAATCTAGCAAACAGCACTCCTGCTCAGCAGGAAACTCCAACAACAAGATGCAAAGACCACACATTTCCAATTATTGAGTTCAAATAGCCTCTGTTACTTTTAACGGAAAAAAGCCCCTCCTGCACTTTCATCTATTTAAAAATAACCCACTGATTTAAACTTCCTAACAGGCCGACAAATGCTAGGCTTCCAGTAAATACCAAACATCTGCATTAGCACTGGTTAGTCTTCTGGCCATGAAACCACCAACAGCCACCAAAAAAAGACCTCTCTGGAAAAGCGAAAACCTACGCTGGTAAAAGGCAGCCAGTAAATCACACCCTCACGAGCAAAAAGACAAGTGCACGCCAGCACCCAGCGTGCCTGGGGAGGTCCACCCCGACCCGGCACCCTCGGACCCACGAAGACGCGCCCCGTCATCTCCAAAGACGTCGCCGTGGGGAAGGTTTTGTGCGGTGCTTCCCTGTGGTGCTCCCGGGCAGGCGAGCGCCCGGCATTGCAATCGCTGCCGAAGGACGCCAGGGAAATCCGGCCCGCGCACGTACCGCTTCTGTGCTCACGGGAAGGGGGAGCCCCGCTGCAAACCAGTTGGTCCCTGGGGTTCGAACAGGCACTTGCAAACGACCCACCGCTGCATATAGGCTGAAGCAATTCAGGGCAGCAACTAAAACAGAGAAAAAGGCGCAACTTTTCTAAAGTCTCTGTGCTCGGTGCACCAAACTGAGGAGGAACAGGGTGCTTCTGAAGCAGACAAGAAAAAACGATGTTGCAGATGCATTACTCCGCAAATCATGCTAGGTGTCTGCCTGCTTGCAGCGAGTGGGAGAGCCACAGCTTTGCTTCAAGTTGGCTTTGCTGCTGCTCTCTTAAAAATGCGTAGAGAAATCCAGACAGCGTATCTCAGTATTCATATTGCCTATATACTTGAATTAAAAATATATGGTGAGTACATGTGTGCATACAGCACTTACTACATATATACACACACACAGAGCGTGTGCCTAGAGTATACACACATGTACTCACACAGTATATATTAACCTATATTGCTCAAGTATATATGCTATGTACAGTATATAGCCATACGAACATAAAACACAGGTATTTATATGTGTACAATAGATACATACTAAGTATTTCTATGTAAACACTATACAAGTATATGAACACACACACACACACACACACACTTGCACAGTAGAAAGGAATTTGCAGCCGAAATCTAATCAGAAAAAAAAGGAAAAAAAAAGGACGAGAAACTACATAGTAACACACACACAACATGACAAAGGTTTAGATTTCTAAGAAAACAAAGGCCTCGGAGAAACAAGGAAGGAGACTGAGAGCTGTTTTCTCCTTCCCCGGCCACCCCTCCTCGCAGGGATGGAGCCGCGTTTCGGTGTTTGGTGAATTTTTGTGCAACGAGAGACAGGAAGCAAGGGGGGGGGCACGGAGAGGGTCCTGCGGAGGGAAGGTGATCCCTGATTAGCTCAGCAACCGCGGCCAAACCCAACTCTCCGACGAGCCGCGCCAGGAGACTCGCGCGCGGCTCAGGACCGTGCCGGCGGGCTGCAGGCAAACCGCGTTTGCAGGGGTGCAAGCGCCCAGCGGGCGGAGAGTCCCCGTAAGACACTTTCCTCCTTTTATCTACACAGTGTTGCAGAAAGGGCGCGATGCCACCGATGCTTGGAGACAGACATTATCATAGTAAGGCATTAAAAAAAAAAGAAAAAAAAGAAAAGGATCCTTCAATTCTCCCCCACCCCGAAAGCCAGGTGCCGGGAGAGCGGGGGCAGCTCTAAGCCGGGGGAAGCCGCAGAGCGAGCACGGGAGCTCGCCTCTCTCCTCCTCCGAATCCGCACGTCCTCGCCCAGCTCCGAGCACGCTCGTTTGGGCTCACAGTTAAGCGCTGCGGTGCTTTATTTATTTATTTTTTATTTTTACAAAGCCACCAAAGGCCCCATCCTGCCTTGACCTCTTACCAAGCGAAGGTCTCCCCAAGCGACACCACTGCGCAAGGCTGCAACGACCCCAACCGCGCGCTGCACTTCCACGGTCGTCTGAAACAACCTTCTTGGTTATCGAGACAAAAAGAGAGAGGAAAGAGAAAGGTGAATCCGATGAAGATGGCAGGGATGTGGAGGCCCTCAACAGTGTTTCACCCATGTGAATTCTTGGGGCTAACTTTTCAGTGACAGCGCATCAACCGGCTTTGCGAAGAGTTTTAAAGCACCCCAGAGCCATCCACAGACTTCACAAATTTAAGGCCGACTCCCTCAGGGAGAAAAAAAATAAAAAATAAAAGGAAAATTTAAATCAAAGAATCACCATCTAAAACAGCCTGAGTGCAAAGTTCAAAAAGAAAAAAATTTAAAGATTATTGTTTTTCTCTTTCTCTTAAGGCTCAGTAAAGTTGTTGCTCGTTTCAAGTAATCCCTTACCATAAATGTCATGATCCTTAGAAAGCAGCAACAGCACGTGGGGAGGGCACCGAACATCGCTCCGACACAAGCAGTGGCTGATAATCCTTTCCCAGCAGCTGCTAAAACCCACAGGCACCAGCCGGACCCCGTCCCAACGAGACCGTGCGCGCACACACACGCGCGGGGCCAGCGCGCACTCAACGCGGCTGATCTGAAACCTTGGGTGGCTGCGACACAGCCGTACGCTGACGAGCAAACTGGTTTTTGCCTCCAAAAAATCGGCGCAAAACAAACCCGCAGGCTGCAGTGCCGAGGAGAAACCCTTCAGCGATTCGCGCCGTGCCAAGCCGCCGCCGTGGTGCCGCGCTCTGGGTGCGTTCCGGATTATTGCACTGCCCAGCTGGCGCCCGCGGACCGACGGCAGGCAGCGGCGGACCGAAGCATCGCTGCGAGCAAACATCTGGAGATGCACCGTGCCGCACCTGGGATAAACCTTTACTCCAGAAATTTGGAGCGGATACAATACACCATGGGGCAATTTTGACAACCCCTGGAAAGGAACGGCAGAAATCCTGCTCAGGAAAGTACGTCGGTGTGTGCCTACGCGCTCCCGGGCAGCGATGCTTTAACTCCGTTAGGGCCTACAAAGGGAAGCTACCCACGCGTTTGCCTATGGATGCTCTGATGCCCTGTCCAGCTGCCACACGACATCCCCGATTAAAAACCAGAAGGATTTGCAGCTCAGCGTCTGGGTCCAGCAGCACCAGAAACCAGGACTTGTTAAGCCCTTCCTGCTCGGCCACCATCGGCGTGAAAGGAGAACTAAGCAGCGAGCCGCGGCCTGGCGGATGCGTTTGCGTGTCCCAGTATAAACCACGGGGACGTCATGACTGATCTCGGATGCTTGCTCATTGCTCTGGATTAATGCAAAACCCTGGCTAAAACCTGCCATGTGCAGGCTCAAGAAAACCATGTTAGAAGTTGTCTCTTAACTAAGGCCGGAAAGTCCTTATCAAAACTGTAAGACCTGGAATTTCTTAATGACAAAAACGGGGAGGAAAGAAGTCTCGAAACGCAAGAAATCCTCGGCTGCTTAACTGCAAAAGACGCTCCTCTGAGTACGGCTTCTCCTTGCTCCCGCAAGCTCCTACGCCAGGGCGCTCCCACTTTGGGCAAGGCTTGCCCTCCCTGCCTGCATCTCCTCCGTGCTCCCAGCGTGCGGAGAGGGGCTGCAGGGCACTACGGAGGGCGGACGCCACGGCAGGCTGCGACGCCTCGTTCCCTTCGGCCACCGCCGGGACCCCGGGCTGTGACACCGCCGGCGCAGCGCAGGATGGCAGCAAGCACCAGGGCTGCCCTGAGCGAGGCAGCGCTTCGCCCCGCTGTGAAAGCAGTAAAAGCGGGATGGGAAGAGGCCCGAGGAGGATGGAGATGGGATGCCCCCCTCCTTCACCGACCCGGCTCCACGAGGGCCGAGGACGGCTCTGCCGGAGGGGGAACCGGATGCCCAGAGCAGTCAGGCTCCCTCTGGCCAGGGGGCAGCGGGAGGGCGGCTGCAGAAAACTGAGCTGAAACAGCTGCGTTTCAAAGCAGACAGGAGTCCCCGGAGCGCCACCCGCCGGGAGATGGCACAGAGCGGAGCGTCGGCCGGGCTTTCTCCGGGCAGCCCGGCTCGGGCTGCAGGGAGAAAGGAAAAAAGGGGGAAAATGCAAACAAAAGGATATTCCCTATTCCAACGACAAACAGGTTCGCCAGGGGAATCCGAACCCAGCTCCCATCCTATTTGAATGCGCGCAACGAAGGACGGTCTTCGGAAAGTCCCGTGGGAGCGGGCAAGCCAGCGCCACGCAACATCTCTTCTGTTTAACTCCACGTTTCGCTTGGGGGCTGGTTTTTGGGGCTCTCTTGGAGGACCGGGCCCGTGCGTGCTGGCCGTGCCGCGAGCTCTCGCTGGAGCGTCCGCGCTCGCAGCCCGGCCACGCCGCCCCCCTTCGGGGAGCGCCGGACGTCCCGCACGGCTCCTCGCACACCGACAAAGCAGGCAGGTTACGTTGCGCGTCAGAGTTGTAACATCAGGAAACCATCCCAACGGCCTTGCCTCCTGCCCCTCATTCATAAGGAAATTTAATAAAATAACAATAATAATAATAATAATAATAATAATAATTAAAACAAAGGCTTATTGGAGCTGTTTCCGCTCATCTTTCCACAGTCTCTTTTCATGTCACTCTCTGGAATCAGATTTTTCAAGAAATACTGTGAGAAAAAAAGAATAATAATAATAATAATAATTATAATTATAATAATAAAAAGCATCTGGAACCAGCTCAGAAGATTTCTAATGCTTTTCAGCTTGACTGACTTGGAGTGCATTGACCACACCGTTTATATTTTCTTCAGGTACCTGCAAGAAAACAAAAAAAGAAAGGTCACGTCTTTAGCAAAAGCCAGGGAAGGACGACAACAGAGATGAAGCTAAAACAGTTCCCGAGGACCCAGGTATTGTTGGACACCTCAACTCCTCCAACAACGCTTGTCTGAGAGACAGAGCTACCTTCCAGTTCAGAAGTGATGACAAGGGTTTGCTGATGCCCCGTATGAGCAAACTGCATAAGCAAGTTCTGGCAGTTCTGCCATCTTCATGGTGTCTGCTGGTAGGGAGACCAACTGCTCGGGCTTACTCCTTCCCTTCCCCTGTCCTTCTTCTCCTTTTCCTCTGCTCTCCTTTCCCTTCCTTTCTTTTTAAAGCATCTCCTCTGGGTGAGCGACACTGAGCCTGCTGCCAGCCTGTCGGTTCCCTTCTCTCCCGCTGCATCCTGGTTGGCAGACGGAGGAGCAGATACACCTCACCTGAGACCGTGCGGTTGGGCAAGAGAGAAACACGACAGCCCCGGAGACGCTTCGCTGCTCCAGCACTGGATTGGGCTGAAGGGCGCCACAGCCTGCCCAAGTGAGCACTTTATTTCTTGCAATTACCAATCCGGCTTTCACAGAAAGGTGACGCCCGGGTAAAGCTCCAAGAGTCCTGGTAGCTCACGCACCACCGCAAACATGCAAGAGACTTGATTTCTGCCTCAAAGCACTTGTACACCAGGAGCTCACTAGCGCAAGGTGCCCTGGGCTGATGGATTAATGCAGCTACATGAGGTCCCATGAGGCTGTCGGGGCTTCTTACAAGCCTGGGACCCATGAGTCTGGCTGGTGAGACCACATGGGGTGACAAGGGGAAGAGTCTGTCAGTAGAAGAGGACTGCCCATCTGCTGGTGGTGGGAATACCCAGACAACATAGCGTAGCACCCACATTTTGTTATCCTACCTTGCTGACAACACTTAATCACATAGAAAGGTCTACACACAAAATTATTACTGTGTCTCTTTCTTTCACACTTACTGCAAGAAAAAATGCCTTGTAACAGAAGATGCACGTACCTCCTTCTCAGAGTGACTGTCATCCATAGAAAAGAGTATCACAAGTAAAGTTATACTGGACAGAAAAGATGCGTCCGACCATTATATAAAGTCAAGCAAAACACTCAAGGGACAGGCAGCTAACAGCTCTTGAAGGAGAGGAAAGTGGAAAGGAGACTGAGGGAAAAATAAATGATCTGTGAGCTGCCGCAAGAAGCCAAAATAATTCATGTGAAGTTGAAGAAGGGACTGCCTCCTATGCAAGGTATGAGAGTCCTTTGCCAGAAGCACAATGCCTGGATTCATCAGACACCCTTCTGAGTTCGCACAGTGGAAATACAATTGGACTGTGATTTTCTACAAGGCTTTTAACAAAACTGAGGAAAAAATACATGAGGAATAGCAAGAAGAACTTTCAATTTTCCAGTGGAACAATGGAGCCACTAGCTCTGATAATATGTGAACAAAGGTCAGCTGAGAAAGGAAGAAAATAATCTTGAGACAACCGTATAGCCAACTCTTCCCGATTAAGAAGCAAACCTCCATCGTACGAAATAGGACTATGAGACAGGAGTCTCTGCTGCTTCTCCTCCATCATTTTTCCCAGTATCTTGAAGACTAGAGTAGAAGCAGCTGTATGACTGTTTGTTTCTGCTGAAGATAATGGGAAAAGACATGGGAATCGATTTTGCAAAACAAATTTTCGCAGCCATCCCCAGCAGACATCGAGCGTGTCTCTGCATATACTCCGTCAGTGCAATACAGAAGCATGTGAAGGCAGAACAGGCCAGTTCTGGCCCACTGGCTTTGATGTGCATGGATCCACCTCCTTGCTTACCCAGAATGGGCTGAACCTTCGCTCACTGCAAAACGCATGACCCCCTTAAAGTCAAAGCAATGAAATCAATCACACGGTGAAGGTCTGGGCTGGATTTTCTCTGGGACAGGGGTGCAAACAGTTCTGACTGGTACAACACGTCCTAGTTTGCCACCAGCAGAGAAGTCCTACCTCTCCTCTGCCCCTCTGAGAAGATCTCTATACTAGTGCAACTGGTGCTACGTGTTCACTTGTCAGCCAGAGGGTAGATCAAAGCATCTACTACGAAAGGCAAAGTAAAACTCCAAACTACATCGCAGACACTTCTTTGGCTTCAGCCTTATTAGATGCAAAAATCGTTGTGAAGAAGAGCAACACCTCTGAGCATGAGACAGTGAGAGCAGAACGCCAGCTGGAAAGAGGAAGAGGGATCTTCTCACTAGCTCTCTCCAGACGTACCCTAGAGGGAGCTGAAACCGCAGCTCCCTCCAGCCCGACCCTACGTCACCCAGGGGACGCACCAGAGACCTGGAGGGTCCTGGCTTGGCACTGTCTCGCAAAGGGATTTCCTCTCCAGCGCAGCTCTGGATTTCCAGAGCCACGGCACACTCCTGCAGCTACAGCAACCCAGGAAGAGTCTCTATTAACACCCAGGGCACATAAAAAAAATCAACAACAAAAAAATACCTTAAGACACATGGGAGAAAAAAGATCAGGTCAGAGGGGAACAAAAAGTTTTTGCAAAATACTCTCACTGGTTGACAGCAGGTACTGAACAACCTTGAAGAAAGAAAGGCAGCATGTAGAGAATGGATTCAGGAAGCACTTAAACCTTGAGAAATTTCACTAGAAGTCAAGGTGTCTGGGGAGCAGAGAGGAAGCGTGAAGTTAGGGAAATTGTGTGAGAATCTACAGAGAGCGTCTTGGCCAACAAACCCCATCTAGAGCAACCAAGAATACAGCCCAGCCACAGCTTCTGGAGCAAAGTCAATCATGGGAGTGCTTGAAATGCACCAGCATTTAATGCATTTTGGTAGGAAGCTTTGACAGCTAGAATAGTCCTGCTCAGAGGAAAAGGCATTTACAACTGCAAGGAAAGAAAACAACAAGTCGCAAGGAAAATGATAAAATAATGATTTGAGCACGGAAGGTCTGCAGACCTTGATGCATGGCCCCAATACCACACTGAACATCTGCTGGGAAGCTGAGAACTGCCCGTCTCGGATGGAGCAGGCTGAGACACATTTAAAAGGTGGAGCTGCCTGCAGAGTCATCACACTTGAATGGCGCAAGTTTTAAGTGAAATATCTATTTTAATCAGCAGAGCTTAGCTCTCCAGATATTGCTTGACAATTAGAAGCACTCTGCACCCTCTGCCCTGCACGGAACATGCACCTGGGGCCACAGGAACAGGTAGGAATGCGAGGCAAAGCTAACAGTATTGATTTTAAAATGGTGTTTTATTGGCTTATCTTATCAGCACAGTTAATATTCAAGAAAATAAGATAAACATATATAACACTTTGACCTTTGCTATCTGGCATAATATTTACTTTTACTCTTTTCACATATGACCTATGTGCTGCAAATGGTTTATGCCAACTGTGAAAAACCAAAGTAATTAGCTGAAAAAAAACCCAGTGCAAAAAGCCCCTTGAACTCATCGGAGCATTTACAGGTCAAAAGTAAGGCCTGGGCAGTGAGTTTGCAGGGATGAAAGGAGAAGTATAACACAAACAAGAAAGGCTGCACTTAAGCAAAACAAAACAAAAAGCCCAGTTCTGCCTCAAAAACACCTTCCCTTGCTGTGCTGCCATGCCCTAACGGAAACTGGAAAAATACAACTTTGGATGCAGTCCTCATGAGTGAGGGGTAAAACCCGAGGTGAGACCACTGCGATGCATGTGGGCTGGCACGGCCGCAGGAGCGTGGCCCTCCCGGCATGGGGACCGCTGCAGCTACGTGGCTCGTCAGATCTACTCCTCTACGCCTCCATCGTATGGTATGGTAAAAATGACTATTTAGGTGCTCCATGGTAGTCCTCTGACTAGTGATTCGGTGGACTGAGGCCAAAGAGAGTGGCCACCTGGGCGAGTAATGGTGGAGCCTCAAAACCTGCAAGGGTTTGAGATCCGGCTGTGCTCAGCCAGGCTGGGTTTTTGCCAGGGATAAGCCAGTTCAAACCCTCACAAAAACCAGATGTGCTCAGCAAGGCTGGGGTGGGAGCGCAGCTCCAGCAGGATCCAGTGCTGACTCGGGTTTGCAACCACAAAAATGCACAAAGAGAACAACCACAGATGGGCTTAGTGGCATGTTCAAACACTCCAGAGCCTTTGAAAAAGTTTCTAAAAATGGGCAAAGAATGCAGGTATGCTAACTGCCTCAGCAAAACAACCAAATCCACATCTCTGCGGTTCCTGCAAACCACGATGAGGATCCTTCAGAAACAGCAGAGCTAACCGGGGCCTCCCAGGCAGATCTCAAAACGCAGAAGACTGGGGCCACACAGGGACCGAGAGATGAAGGCAGAGGTCTGCTCTTGGGAAACTCTCCAAAATGGTCCCCCTCCCTGCACAAAGCCACCCTCCTGAGAGCCCCCGACCACGCTTGCAGGGAAACGGAGAGGATTTGTGGCTACTTCTATTAAAATAACAGACAGCGATACCCTGGAAGAGGCTGCTGAGGGCAGGTTGTGAAGTCTCCATCGCTGCTGGTGTCTAAGGAACGAGACCAGCCCTTTGCAAGAATGACGCTCGCTGACCTGGGTTTGCCTTGAGGTAGGGCTGGACTCGTTTCAGGAGCCTCTGGCACGGGCAGTAACCGCCAAAAGGCTGTTCATTTGGGAGCGCCAGCATTGCAGAGGGAACGGGGCAGCGCGGCCTCCGTGGCCTTGGCCCCAGGCTCCTGCCAGCCCAGCCCAGCCCTTACAAACAGGCTGCTCCTGTCCCAGCCTGACCTGCTGCTCTAACCCAGGCTTAAACGTGAGGATGCAGCAAGGCACGGCAGAGAGGCGCAGGCATGGTCTCACCCTCACCCAAGCTTTAACGCACCAGAAACATTGGGGAGAGGCATCTGTGCTGGGCCACGTCAGAGCAAAGTCACCTTGGCAAGCTCTCCTGAGAGGAAATGATGCTGCCACCATCACTCTTTTCCCAGGAAAACACCCCCCCCCACCCCCAGACAAGCTACCCTGATACTCACCAATGCGTGATCAAACTTAAAAGTACTGATGTAATAGGCTGGGATGTCGGCTGCGGCCAAAGGCTCAGAAATCTGAGCGACAATTCCACATTCATCTGGAGGGAGACAAAGAACAACCGTGATCGTCCGAATGGCACCCGTCGGTCACCCCGGGGCTCGCCAGCGCCTCGCCGATGCGGGGAGCAAGCGGGGGCACCGCCAGACCCTGCAGACCTCACGCCACGGGCTCCAGGAGTACAGTCCCAGGGTTTGACTTCCCTGGGGGATCAGGGGAAGGGCTGCAGTACCGAGCCCACTGGATGAAACGCCTTCTTGTGTGTATTTGGTTGGTGATGTTTACGCAACAGCGGCAGAATCGGGCTCTTTGGGCAATCACAGTGCATTGCACAATTGATTTTATCACCTCCTTTTTCTTCCAGGGAAATGTAAATCTCCCAAAGGCACAAAACATTAGAACTGGAATGATTTTCAAAAGTCCAAAGAAAGGCAACTAATGAGATTCAGGATGAAAGCATCAAAAACTAGCTCAAACAGCCAAACCTTCGTTTTTCTCTTTAGTTGTTGCTATTAAACTATCTGCCACGCATTGCTGAGAGAGGAGATGCTGAACAGCTGTTTGGCCTGGCCACATGGTTCCCGGGCCACAGACTGCCACCACCACTGAGACTGGATTTCATGCTGATTTAAACGGTTCATCTGTCCTGTTCATTTGAGACCAATCGTACATTGTTTCCAGGTGAAATCGGAGTTTCACTGATCCAAATTTACCATTCTCTCTCAATTCTAACCTAACATATTTAAACGTTGCACATTTAGGAGTGTGGCAGATGTCCTGATGTCCCATCAATGAAATATGGCATGCCATTTCTGCAGATTTTGCCTCAAAGATGCAAAAAAACAAGGTGCATGAAGATTTCCTTCTTTTTATAGACCCAGAAATTAGCTACTGAAATTAGTTCGTCTGGTGTAGATGTTTGATGAACAACGAAATAGGGATTAAATATAAAAATTGGCCAAACATTTTTCAGGGATAATTACAGGCTTCTTGAAGCTTGTATTTTGGAAGAGTTTCAGAGACCTAATTTTTTCATGGGAAGGAGCCCCAATATTTTCTGAAAACCAGAGCTTTGTTGCATTATCTCGACTGGACTCCTTAAAATTACAAAAACAACAAGTCACTTCTGCAGATGTGAAGTATTTGTTCTGTGCTATTTCGATCCAATATTCTTTTGATTAGAGAAAATGTTTGCAGCATTGGATTTGAAACTGAGGTCCATGAACAAGGCTCCCACTTGGACTGCTATAAATCAGTACTAAATCTGCAAAAGCCACAGAGTCATCCAGGGTTTGCACCGGAGTATGACAGCCCTTTCTGACTCCTGATTTTAGTAATCTAAAGAGCATTCCCATGCCATCTTTTAGGCCAATTTTTCTCTTTAAATAGAGACCTAGCTGTAGCTACTTCCCAAGTCCAGCAGATGAATGCAATTGAGGTGGAGCTGTCGAATACGTAGCACTTTCAAAAGTCTATTTAAAAGTCTGATCTATTAGGCAGGAGTCGGACTCCACCTTTTCAAAAATCTCAGCTCTCAAAGTCAGGTTAAGCTGCTGGCTCTTAAAAGGCATCAGACTGGCTGCTGCATGTTTTATCATCATTTTAGAAAGCCCCAAGGCGACTGACTACCTGCGCACCAACTGATCCCCCAAATGTTACCTACCGAAGCCAAGCGGCTGCCCACCAATCCGCACCATCTTCCAGAGTTCGCCAGATGCACTTGTAAACAACAAATTATTAGGAAATCTGCAAAAGAAAAGGGAACACCAAATGTGGCAATTAAAACACAGCAGTGTGTCAAATTCTGCCGGTGGGGATGCCGCTGTTCCTATATTCCCCACGCTGCTTGAAGCAAACAAAAGCAGCAGCAGCAGCTCAGTGAACATGAAAGAAGTCAAGGCAAGTGGCACAGATGCACCTGCCTGCCCCTCCAGTTGTCCTATGGTAAATACACATGTGACACTGAAAGTCTGCATAAGCACTCAGAGAGGTGCAGAAGAAACTTGTCAAAACACAGGCTATGCCCCAGCTTTACAAACCCCAAGACTGTTAATTTGAAGGCCTGATTTCAGCTGCGTTGTAGGAACACCTGGGGACAGAAGATGCTTCCCCCCGACTTTCTGAGGAGTGTGAATGGTGACCACTGTGTTTGTGTCTGAGCATCTTCAGTGCTTTATTTACACATCATCCCTGGGAGGTCCTGCAGACATCCCCATCTCTTAGCAGGGGAAAGAACAGCAGAAGCGAAGTGACTTGCCCAAGGTCAAGCCAGCAGTCTGTGACAGAAGGAATCAGCTCCCCCGGCTCCCCAAGCATCAGGCTACTGCTCTAACCCTCAAGCCTCTCTTGAAGGCAGACAGAGGTTTATTCCAATTAAGGTTGAAGGGACTTTAGAGAGCAATTAATAGTTTGAGAAACAAGTCCTTAGGGCAGGCAAGTATCAAAACCAAACACAGTGCTGCATGTCAAAAGCAAATCTATGAATTGCATCTCGGTACAGCATCCTGCCTAGCCTCCAGAGCTCAGCGAGTGATGCGAAGCTGAAGAAGTTCATATATACACACAGGCTGATATTTGTTCCCTAGCTGACTTTTCGTCTTGCCAGACAAACGAGTCATGAGCTCCCGCTGCACAGGGATGACTCAGTACATTACCATCACAAGCAGACTCCGCACCAAGCCCAGCCATGTGTGAAAGCGAAGCTGGAGGACAACGTCACTGAAGTCCCCACCCTACTTTCGGGCTTTGGCAGTAAAACCTCGACCATGTATACCAGATTTTTTGTTCTTTGCTGTTAAGAGTTCAACCATGAACAACCGAGTAAAAACGTCAAAAGCACGTTGCTTCAGTGTCCCTCTTTCAAAAGTGAGAAAACCCTTGGGATTCTACATTTCACTGGCTTTTGATTAGACTGAGGGCTTGGACAGACAAACTCAGAATTCACTTTCTCCATGCTGGACTTCACTCGGAAAACTGACAGGGTGTACAGGCACATAAAACTGTCCCAGAAATGGTCCCCAGAATTAACATGTATGAGCCTGAATAACTTCCTGCTCCTCTGAGAACTTTCCAAGTGCTTTTTTGTGGCCCAAGAGACCAAGGCTCACCTCTGCTGTGTCTGGACATCCATGACCAAGGAGATGTAACCCTCAATGAGAGAAAAGGAGAAAAAGCGAATATGTCCCGAGTCTTCGTTGCCCACCACTGAGTCTTTTACTCTGAAGAGACAGTAGAGAACAGCGTTAACTGCAGCTAGAAGGGTAAAAGAAGGCTTTTAAAACAGATATAGGCACTGAAATCAAAGATGTTCATACACTGACTTAGGGAAGAGACACTGAGTCCTGTCATATTATACTGCTTTTCATGTTTTGGTTTTGCAGGGGAAAAAAATACCTGTCCCCACTACTGATAAAACTCTCCGGTCCCTGCCCTAAGCATGCTCCTCCAGCAGGAGGGCTTTGGCGAGTGTGGGTCCCCAGCTTTCTCCACGCTGGCCCAGCATGGCCCGTGCATATGCAACAGCAGCCCAGCCTGCACTCCATTCGTGAGGCACATATGCATTTGCAGCACACGGGTTGCATTGCTACTCTTGGCTTAAACCTGCAGACGCTCAGCTTTACAAAGCCAGCAGACACCTTTGAGCACCCTCATGTCTTACTTGGTGTCCACCTGGCAGGACACCCCTCTTGGACGGGTGAATACACCCTTCCTAAGCAGAGGACACCCAAGGCCACAGCTGATGCCTAGATATCTTGAAGCAGCAGTGGAAATCTGTGTCCTGAGACACTGCCCGCACCTCCCCCAGGAGCCTCGCTCCCTGGCGTGACGTACCCATTGGAGTAAAACATGACATCCATTAGGAGTGTAGCAACAGTGGGAAGGGTATCTGGATCCAGGCTGGTGACGCAGAACATATTACTTGGGCTGGAAAGGGGATGAATGACAGGCCTCTGAACTGCAAGAGACACACAGACACACACAGCTATGAAGCTAAACCTGCGCTGGGTTCACGTCCCACCAGACATTTATTAGCCACGCACCAGCACCAGCTGCACAGAAAGCTGACAGTGTTTGTAAGTGCAACTGCACAAGAGATGGAAGGAGAAACTTCCTGCTAGGAACCAGCTTTGAACCTTTGATGCCTAGGGACCATCCCTCTCCCTCCTCGGGAAGGCAAGAGCACAGCCTGGGGGTCTTGCGGCACAACCCTTGCAAGACAGCACTGGAAAGCCCTCAGGTGCTGGGGAGAGCATGGAGGAAAGGGTAAGCTTCAGGTCCCTGAACACCGTGCATGGCCTGTGCATGACTTTTAAGAGCAATTTGAACTGTAAGTCTGGAGGATGGCTTTTAACGCAGAGGGACGGGTTCCCTCGCTGGTCAAGGCATGCAACTGCTGCCATTTACCATGGCCAAAGGATGGTGTAGCCCCAGCCTGGCCCTCTGCAAGTTCTCACATGGGGATCGAGGAGCCTGGTGGCCAACCTGGGCTCATGGGTGTACAAGGAGAAACCACCCGCAGCACCCAACCCCGCACGGGGAATGGTCGGCTCTTTGCTTGCAGGGGCTTTCAAGCCATCAGGTGCATCCACACGACACAAGGGGTATCTACAGGAGGTGGCAGGATAAATGGAAAAGCAGAAATAAATTCAGGCTTCTGCTGTTTAAAGGCAGGGGTATGGAAGGCATTTCCCTGCTGGGTTGTTGGCAGCCTAGACCTCAGAAAAAATGCAAAAAAAGCAGGTGTCCATCTCAAAACACTGGCAAGAGGGAAACAAAACGCGGCATTTTTGTGGAAAACTGACAGTTTGCATAACCCTGAAAGGAATTCCTCACCTAAGGTTGGGGGACTCAGCTGTATCCCCTTTCCTGCTGCCAGCCATGCCCACTCACTGGGCAAGGGTACCCCCTTTTCCCTCCTTCCTCAAGGCCTATCTTGCCACAACATCTAAAAAAACTAAAACCACCCCTCGTGCAGTGGCTTGGCAAATACATGCTTGCAGCTGGTGGCCAAGGGGCAGCTGGTATTCATGCATGCAATTATTAAACACGGCAACAGAACAAATTGCATACCTGTGCACCATCAACACCCCTCTCACTGTGCTCTTCCTCCACACTTTTTGTATAACGTTCGTTTTTTTAAACAAGATGATCTATAGCTATCGAGTGACTAGGCTGAGCGGCGCTTCATAATAACTGATCCCCGCTTTGTTTGGCTATGGGCACAAAATTACACTCAGGTGCGTGGGTAAACCTACGTATTTAAGCATTTCCTTTTCCTGATTGTGCCTTTTGTTCGATGCTTGTTTCTGCAAACTGCAAACATCCTCAGTTTTTGTATGGCACGGAGCTCACGGTGGCCTTGATCCTGACTGATACTGAAGCGTGAAAGTTGAACAACAATATTCTCTGTGCCTGCAATGCTTAAACGAGATTTTATATAAGCTATTTACCTTTGAAATGCTGAAACATGGAACTGTGGGCTACAGACAACGTTATTTTTGCTACTGAAAATGAATTGTATTTTAACTTTCTGTTCTACAAAAGGCGAGATAGAATTCATGATGTCCAGAGACATGAAAATAGAATTATAAGACTCAAATACAGCAAAGCTCATCAACATTGCTCCTGGTAGGTTGTGTAGGTTAAGGACCTACTCAAATCCTCGGTTGAACTGGGACACACTCAGGCATGGGCTAAGATGGTTTATTATCCTACAAAAAGATAAATATTCACCAAAATGTTGCAGCTATGTACTAGGCAGATTCCTCACCCCCATCTAACATGGAGACCACCTTCCCAGAAAGCTGAAACCATCCTGGTCCTTACCCAATTTTGGTTTGACAAATCCGTTCGTTATCCCAAGGTCATCTGCAGCCACCGTCTCCCCGTTCACTACTCTGAGGATGGTGAACTCAGCAGCCAGTGTATGCATCACGAAGGGCAGGTCTCGCTCACGTACCTGAAGATGACAACAGGATTTGCTTGTGACGATGCGTGCCAGATACAATAATATGCTGCAGTGGAGGTTATGTACTCTTAGGGTACAGAAAAGTAGACATATCACTCCTCCTTGAGCCAGCAGGTGCATAAGGATAATTATCATCCTGATGTGCGTTTGGAGAAGCATATTTAGTGATGTTACTGCAAATATCAGTAGGATTAAACACAACACTTTCAGATCTATGGAGAGACTTCAGAGGACTTGCACAAGCTTGAATCAGCTTGCAGTTACTAAGATGAATGTGTTTCACCTCTCCTCTTCCAGCATCCCATCAAGAACTTAGCACTGCCTGTTCCTAAGCCATGTTTCCTAAGGAAATAAAGATTGTGCCCTATGTATGCGTGCGCATATGTGAGAGACAGCCAGTGTGCCCATCCCCAAAACAACTTTGGAGCCTCTTGGCCATCATCAACCAATCTGACAGCAGACACTACTTTCCTACAACTCTTAGAAAACTGATGTCTGAGTGAAGGTGAGAAATCCCACCAGTGCCTCCAGTAAGGGAGAGACTGCAGTGTGGGCTCAGTGCTTTAATTAGATACCAGATAATCCACCCAACAGTGGCACAACAAATACTTCATCCCATCTGAAAAGCTTCTGAGATGTCAGAGAGCCTAACTGCAAGAGGCAGAGCTCTGGGGAGAGCAGACTTTGGTATTTCTGCTGCTCCTCAAACAACTTGTTCCCTGAAGAGTCACTAAAACTCTGCCCAGCTGAACTTTCATCTGGTGTAGCGTGCAGCATTGCAAGCTGCCTGGTCCTCTCATGTCTGCTTACCAGGATGAAGTCCGTCTGATAGGTGGAGAGCATAAACACTGAGATGTTTTGGTCAGCTAGCGGTGCTATTACTGACTTGGCAATTTTGGTCACGCCGATGGGCTGGGAGCTGGAGAAGCCACCTCCGCCGGACACCACGTTGAGGGCAAGCCACGTAGCATCTGCCACGCTCAAGTGTTCTGAGGAAGGGAGCTCTGCAAAGAGATGGAGAGAAAGGACAGAAGCTTGTTTTAGAGCTAAAGAGAGCCAGGTCTACTGTCTGGTCCGTATGTGGCTTCCACAGACCTCAGTGCAAGGAACAAAATGAGCCCATTTATCCAGCCCACCTCCCTGGCTTTCCATACTGCTTCGCAGCTTGGTACCATGCTCCTTTTAAGATGTGCCCATTGCATCAACTTCCATTGCAGGATTGACAAAGATTTTCAAGGATGATGCAAGGAATTACATCAGCCTCAGCCATTTGCTAGGATGCTGGTGACCAGCACTGTTGATATCTCCCCATGGAGGCAGCCTGAGGGCCTTGACTTAACTCGAATCTCTCTCCTCCTTCACCTAATTTCTCCAACTGCTTTACTCAGGCTTTTCTATTCTCTTTTGTTTTATTTAGTTTTACTGCTCTCAATTTAAATTTTCTTCTCCTGGACTGGAAATGCAGGTTGACAGAGCAGTCTGGGCACTGGCCCAAGACTTTGGAGATGCAGAGCAGATACTCTGCTCCACCAATGGCTTCCTGCACATCTGGAGGCTGCTGCCCCCATCTCTAACGCAGCCAATAAGAGCCCCATGGCTCTGCAAGGGATGGACACATACACTAGAGATTGCAAGGTGATCAAACATGAAGGTAATGAAAATCTTAAAAACAACCCAGTTCCATTCCATTTGCTTCTCATCTCTTGCTTTTAAGTAGTTCAAAACCTGTAGTTAAACCATTCAATAAAAATTCTTAACCATTTTAAAGAAATCTTAATGTATTAACAGCCCATAAAACCAGACACAGACTCTGGAACGAAGGCCTAAACTTTGCTAAGATTTTCTGGACTTTGGATTTTGGGTTGGCAAATTACAGAAGCCAACAGTTCAGACCCAGCTCTTGCAAACACACTTAGATCCGCTTGGCTTAAGGAACTCAACCTCAGATGCAGACCCAGCCACCGCGGATGTGCCCACGGAGATCAGAGCTATGCCAAACACTGCACAGAACTTCCAAGGGCGCCGACGCTGCCTAAAAACTCAATTCCCTTTTCTAGCAGGGCGAACCAGGCTTGTCGAAACCTCATCCATTTCTCATATCCTCAGCCTGAACGGTATTATTATTTTGATATTGTCTCCATACCAGTTTCCGACTCTGTCCACCCACTCCTGGCTCCTCCGTCATCTTCTTTCATACAGCCTTTGGGAGCTGTTTCTGTACAGCTCCAGACTCCAGAATAAATTCATAACCTCACTCCCCCAAAGCCCCCAGGCGCCGCTGCTGCAAGATGACGACAGTGCTGAAAATCCTAAATGAACTGAGCAACAAGTATTGTTTGTTTTGCTCTCCTCAAAAACCTCAGTTGTGTGTGGCATGAAAACAACCCTGAGCAAACACAGGGCAAACAGTTGGGACGCAGAGGGTTTGGCTTTTGCATTCTGCTGTTTAGCTTCGTAGGCCAATGTTTCTCTTTCACCGAATAATCAGAGTTTGCACGGAAGGAAAACTAGACACCAGGGAGAGGGGGTAAGTTTGGGCATTCGTCAACAGCACGTTACCTCGGAGAGACCAGCAAAAGTTGCTTGCAGACAATTATTGCAGCAAAATATCATTTGCCGATCGGATGGCCGCCTGCACCAGAAAAACACCCCCGAAACACAGCTTGCTACATCAACCGGCGTGGAGAAGCTAGGGCTCAAAACAACTTGTGCTGATCTAATAAGCAGCTGATGCTTTTTTTCCTCTATTCCCACCTCTGCTCCTGCCTGCGAAATAAATAAAGGAAAAGAAAAAAATGATGCGTTTCTTCTTTGGCCGTGCATTCGCTCCCTGGCAGCCCGGAGCAGCAAGGCCAGGCCAGTTCCAGTTCCCGCATCCCCCAGGCCATGGAAACAGCCCGGCTATGAAATCAGGGAAAGCTCGAGCGACACCTTGCCTCGCTGCAAACCCATCCCCAAAGCCCTGCTCTCCGCGGGCGACGCGGGTCCGGCTGCAGTTCATTAAATACTAGGAAGCTCTTTCGGGTCAGGGACGTGGCGGAAGGGGCGACGCTTCCTGGGGGCTGGACGCGTTATCCCGTCTCGCTCCGCCGGCAGCAGCGCCGCCCCGCCAAGCCCTCGGTGACCTCTTCCGCACGGGGCGGAAAGGCTGATTTGCCACTTAGGCCTGTAATTGCCGGGCAGCGTTGCTTGCGTTGGTTTAAATGGGTTTAACACGCCCGACCAAGTGTGACAAGGGCCATTTTGTTTGCTTAAGTAACCTGCTTCTCATAATTCAATTAGCGTTACAACAAATGCACAGCAAGCGCCTGAGACGCCGCTTCTGGACGCTGCTTCCGCTAGGCAGCCGGACGGAGAAGCACAGCCCGAATTTTAGTGAAACAAATGCAGATTAGAGGCTCCGCAAATTCATTTAAATAGCGTCAAACAAGCCACGGGGGGAGACGCTTGGCCCAGGAAGCTGCTAAACGCGAGCACGAGGAGCGCCGAAGACACCAGGCGTAACGTGAACGCAGGCCCACTGGGGCACAGTAAGGTAATAAATAAAGAGCAAAATAAGGAAGCGCCTGTGTTTGGGCACCAACCCACCCATGGGTGGGTGACGGGACGGCCGTTGCCCTCCAGTAACGGGGTGAAGGATGGGGAACACAAACACAGGACCGGTGAGCAAGCGCTTCCCGGGGGGCTGAGCCCCGAGCACCCCACGGACACATCCCCCGTCCTCCGCCGCAGGGCCGGCGCGGAAACGGCTCCAGCAGGCTCTCGAGACCCGTGCGCAGCTGCTTCGGCAGCCCGCGGGTCGCTCCCTGCTTCTCATCACGGGGACATCCCATCCCGGCTGAGGACGACCTGTAACAAGCTGGAGACTTGGGTTCTGCTTACTCTAACTGGGCTCTTTGTTTTTAATCCGTTTTGAAGCTTTTTGCTGTGTAATACTGCAGGGCAGGCGCCGAGGACCAGCTCAGCCGCCCGCCCGCTCCACAGCCGCAACTTGCTGCCCACCATCACGACCACCCCTGGCAAGCAGAGAGGGGCTGCAGGCTCCTGCTGTCACTGCACCCACATTGGCCGGCGTCAAAACCCACAAACTTGCGCAAGGCGTGATCATCCCTGCCGCCAGGGCGCCGTGTCTGTCTCCAGCATGATTTTGCTCGACACAGCAGCTGCTCTTATCCAAAATTCCCCGCGGTGCATGAAACCTGCGGTGTCCCCAAGCAGACAGACAGACGTCATACGGGACACGGTTCCTCCAAGGGAGATGTTATAGGGACGCCAAGCGCTGGTCAACCCAAACCTGACAAACGCGTGTCAAATCAGGTTGCGAGGCATGCGTTAAACTGCTTATTCACACCGCGGGTGACTTAAAACGCCTGAGGTCCATCCTGAGCCTCACTGGCCCACTTGGCACGTGCGGTCGAAGCAGACCTGCCTCCACGGCAGACGACACCCTGGGACAAGGGGTGGGGAGTATCACATCGGCCATAATTGGCTCCTAAGCTCAAACAATCGATCCCGGTTCCAGGTAGGACAACAAACATTGGCCGAGACCCAACTATGGATTGAACTCGTGCCTCTAGAGTGCTAGGAAACGTTGCAAACCCTGCAAGCCAATGCTCTACACGGCGCTTTTACAAAACCCGTTTTGTACAAAATGCCGGCCAGATGATGACGCTTCCACCACAACAGTCTCCATCAGCAGCTAAGGGGACCAGAAGGAGGGAAGGAAGGTCCCGTGGTTTCCAGCCCAGACCTACGAGTTGGTTCTGCAACTCCCCTGCGTGACCATGGGAAAATATCAGTATTTTGTGTCTTTATTTCCCATATTTTGGAGACAGACTCCCTAAAGGTCTGCCAGCCTCATGCAGCCAACACGGCAGAAGGAGAAACACTAGGAAAAAGCCTGACCACTAAAGAGTGCTGTAAAACACCCCAAAACCTATGTGAAAGCAGAACACCACTGGAACTTTTTTTCTTCTCCGCACCTAATTTCAATGGGTTTAGACTTCTTCTAAAAGGGCTACAACGAAGGGTCCACAACAGCAACTGGAGAACGAGCAGTTCCACGGTGGAAAGGCACATCACCTGCCCACACAGAATCGGATCAGCACTGTGTTAAGGACTGCCAAAGAGGGAACGATCCCCTTCCTCCGAAGGGATACGCTGAGCTCTTTTACATGCAGCTAGTTCCCACTTAACTGCAATCAGATACCCACCTGCGGCCATCTATTACCTTTCCAGCGAAAATGTAGATATATGATGGATTTATTGTGGAGCTCAGAGGGAAATGAAGGTGGTGAGCTTGTTCGGTTCTTTGATGTGGTAAGTTGGCTCGTCTCATAAGTGCTTATTTTGAGTCAGTATGGAAATTTTTGCATTACAGCAGAGTACTCTGTGTGATGTGTTATTCATTGATTTATTTTGGTTCTGGTACGCAGAATGAACCAATTGCTCATTCAGTTTATCATTAGAGGGTTTATGTTTGCAGCCACCGTTAACTCCGAATGTTAAAGAATAACGAAGTTAAAAAATGCTGTGTTTTTTTTATTAGCCTTCTGGCTTTAGATCCCTTGCGCTGTACTTATTTCACCTTTTATAGCCTCCTCCTGCAAAAGTGACAGCTAGAATCTGACTTGTATTAAAACGACAGGCAGAGCGCTCCTGCAATAGCAGGAATGGCCAGGCAGTAAAAATAACAGCTCTGCCAAGTGGAAAATTTTGCAAAAAGTGCAACCTCCCCCCCCACCCCAATGCCTGTGGGTGCCACAGCGTGGTACGACCCAGAAGCACACAACGGCCACTGGTCCATGGGGAGAAACTTTTGAGGAACGTTGTATTTCTGAGGAGGAAAAACCTGAGGGAAACCGGCCACGCACGCTTAAAACCATGGGGCGGGAGTGGGAGGAGGACAGCCACATAAACCTCCTTCCTTTTGAGAAATTAGGCTAAGAAAACCCCGCTGTGATGCTAGGGCATGGAAAGTTTTGTTTTCTTCGCTCCCGGAAAGCAATGCAAAAGGGGTTAAATTTTGGTAAAGAGATTTACCGCTTTGCACAGAGTGCAAAACCCCAGAAAGAGCTTTGGAGCTGCCCCACGGCAGCGGGACAAGCGAGCGCCTCGGGGATTTCACCGTGCAAACCCTGACCTTTGCGAGGCTGCAAGTACCGTTTTTCTTTTCGCCTCAAAACACAAAACCTGCCAGCTTCTCGCTTCATACCCGGGAGTGGAGGCCTGTTTCGTTGCCGCACGGACGGCAGACAAGCACAGCAGGCGCTTTGCAGCGCGGCGCGAGGTGGCTGCTCGGCAGAAAGCCCCGGGCTCCGGCGCGAGTCGAGCGCCCGACATAGCTCCCACGCTGGGCGACCTGTCCGAACGCAACAGCTCGGCGAGATGAAAGCACGCCGCTCGGCTGAGCGTTGGGAAACAAGATGATTAGGTCCAAAAAGCTAATGCCTTTGTGCACGAGAGAAGGAAGACAGAAACGCCACGGCTCTGATTCGGCCAAAATCACCTCCCGTCCCGAACCGGGGCTGAGCTAACCCCCGGCTCAGCAGCTCCAGCCTCTTCTGCAAACAGGTTGCTGCTGTTGCAGCCAGGCTGCTTTTGCTGTTTTTTCCCCGTTAAGGCTGGACCCAGAGGCGATCTCCGTTTCGGCTGGCCGTGGGGTCAGCTCGAACCCCGCGGCACGGCGCCTCGGCATGCAGCAGCCCTGCAGGGTCCCGAGCGCCCGGCCGATGGGGCAGCGGGTTTCTCCAGGGCCACAGCTGAACGTCAACCTCGAGCTTTTTTTTGTTTTTAATCACTTCCTTGGCCTCCTTTTTGCCCCCCAAATGTGCTCCTGACGGGGTGCCTGGGCATCCCTGCGGGGCTGTATCCGCAGCCGGGGAACTCGGCCATCGCTAACCATGCGCCTGTGTTTCTGACACGTTCTCTTAACAGAGCACGCAGAACTGAGGGTTTTTTTTTCTTCTAAACTCCCTCAATAATGAAGCTGTGAAACCTGTCATCTCATTTTCCTATTTAGGTATTATCCCACTCACAAAACTGTCAAAAGAACATTGTTGGGTTCATATAAACGCAAACACCCCGCAGCGAGGAAATGACAGCCTGACATTTCATATGTTTAACCTCAATGTTTATGTGCCTCAGTTTCCTGTCTCTAAAATGGGCACAAAATCCTCCCCCCTCCTAAATCTTGCTCTCAAAAAACAGCTGACCTGTTTAGCTGAGCTTTATACCCATTTCACAATACAAAATGCAAAAAAAATCAGCATAAGACAGACAAGCAGCAGGAAAAGTTTTGCCCAAGAGGGAGTTTGGCAAGGATTTAAGCGTCAGAAAACAGGGTGAGAACAGCCATTGCTGCGGCTTCCCGGAGCGCTTTCCCGGGGGATGTGCGTTTCCAGCACCCCGGCGGGACGCGGTCGGGGCTGCCACTGCTCCGGGGACTTTAAGGCAGGATTGAAAGGCAGAGGCCTTGCACTTCCCACCACGTCAAGGCTGCAAGGGAAAGACAGACGGACAAAAAGAAAGAAAAACAAGGAAAGGAGCAAGCAGGGAAGCATTCTTGAAGAAAAAACAAGCACCTGGAGCCTGGCAAGGTCTCTTGGCGGCAGGGCCCGCAGCGATCTCGACCCATTTCTCAAGGGAGATTTATCTCATCCCAGTCCTTTTGTGCTGTTACAGATTTTCATTCGGTTAAGGATTAACTAAAAGACTATCTATGGGTTTACATCAAAACGCGTGAACGTACCCAGTGCAATTTTCTCATGTTTTATTGACAGTTCCATTCAGACTCCACCCTGTGTAATGACCAGTCTGAATTTCACACCGTTCGTGTGAATAGTCGAAATTACCCACGCAGGGAATTACTCACGATGACCCCGGTTATCGCGGCCGTCTGACAGAAACCGCTGTTATTACTCACGGGCAAGGGAGTATATTATAGCCGGTGCCCGTCACTGCAGGGAAATGATGAACACATTCATCCCACCTTTATTTCATAAAAATTGGGAGACTCAAAAAGCTGTTTCAAAGAGCACCTAGGTCACCGGGGCCATTTCTTCAGACCACGGCATCAAAGAGAGAGAAATAGCTCCCAACCAGAGACATCGAGCGATTTAAGAACATTTGCAGGCACCGCGGGAACCGCTGGAGAGGGATCGTGTCAGCTCAGCGGGACTCAACGAAGCGTCACTGTGGCCCCATAAACAATTTGCAGGACCTTGTGAGCGTACTCGATCTTCAAAACAACTGCAAACTTTCCGTTGCCCGGTTTTAAAAGGAAAATTTTTAGCTCCCTCCTCGTGCAAAGAATTTAGCTTTTCTAACAGTCCCAGGTGCTATCATGCATAACGATAATTTCTGCAGGAGCTACTAGCAACTAGCTTGCTAGAAAGACCTCAACAAAAAGTTTGTTGGGAAGGGAGAGCGGCACAGTGTTGCGTAGCTTCTCCATTCTTCTCCATCTGCCCCCACGTCTGGGGCCAAAAATCTTTCTTCAAAAAGACGTGCCGGTCTCAAAGCCCGTGCTCCAGGACACCCAGGGGAGCCCGGCTCATGACCGCTTCTCTTTGTGTCTCCAGGAGCTGGTGCCACC
The DNA here is from genome assembly GCF_003343035.1 of Apteryx rowi. Lineage (NCBI taxonomy): Eukaryota > Metazoa > Chordata > Aves > Apterygiformes > Apterygidae > Apteryx > Apteryx rowi. Next base: position 2,861,132 of record NW_020448308.1, read on the forward strand.
CTTTCTCAGCAAAGCTGATGGAGATGCTCACCAGGCGCCGGCTGGCCCAAAGGGGCACCGCCGGCACGGACGCCGAGGCAGGAGAAGGGCAGGCGCTGCTCCCTGAGGAGCAGCAGGAATGGCAACGTCTCTACACTAGTTATGCAGCTAGGGAAGGAGTACGGGCTAATTAAAATTACTCTTTCGGCTCAGCACGTCCTCGGCTGCGTTTGCACAGAGCAGAGATGACGCCATGTGGCTGACTGATTTATTTACACCTCTGGAGTCCCCGGCGCATCCCGGCCCCTGATCCCAATTAAGGGCGCAGCCATGCATTTGGGCCAGTTCCAGCAGTCAAAGATGCCTGGCACGCCGCCGGGATGGAGGAGCCAAACCAGGGACTTTCACCCACCGTGAGCGCTCAGGATGCCTCCGCTGCCTGCAAACCACACCAGCAGAACCCAATCCGGCACCATTTCTTAATTCAACGGAGAAAAACGCTCAAGGGCTCTGCAGAGCCCTGGGCAATGGCCTGCAGATGACGGGGTTGTGGCAGGTTATTGCCGGCGCTGCCTCCGGCCGGGAGTTCTCTGGTGGTGCGCGGCGCCGTTGTACCGCCGAGTGCCGGGATTTGGGGACTATCCAAATAGCCACTGAACGGTGAGCAAATATTTGCACGAGTTCACGGAAGCTTCTTAGGGGAGAAGGGAGGAATGACATTTAAAGGATGAATATGCTTCGGGTAGGAAGATTTTTGTATCTGGAAGCGTGTGCTGATAGGGTGCTGGAGCCCACAAAATGCTGACTTTTATCAATGTTCAGAGCAATACATGAAATGCACTGCTCCTCGTTTCCACTCCTTTCTCTTTTAAATACAGGGGATTTAGACTGTATGCCAACTATATATTGAGACAGATGAAACAGCTTAATTCCTACAGCACTGAAGTACTGCTGTTTCCTGGTGCAGCCAGTCCTCAAGACGAATTTTCTTTCCAGCTGCAGCAAGAGCATCTCTCTTTCTTCCAGACGTTGTGTATGCTCCTCTTTTAGCTGTTTGCTGGCCTAAGGGTTGCCCACATAGAGACCACACACTGGAAGAGCAAGTGGACAGCCTGGTGCCTGTGCAAGTAGCACGACACGCCATGCCTTCCACGAAGCAGTTCGCCTTTATTTTTCTCCTGGTTTTCTAATGCTGTCCCGTTTTCCCGAAGCCGTCTGTGCCCTCATGGCTGTAGCACCCATGGAGCCATCGCCGGCAGCACCCATGCCACTACCATGAGGGGTTTCCATGCCTCCCTTTGGCTCTGAAGGCAGGAAAAACAGCCGCAGAAACCCAATCACTTGCTTTTTTCTCCCTCCGTTAGGCTCCAACCTGCAACCAAAACCAGGGACTCCTTTGGTCTGCAGCTGGAGTGCAGCTGGATCCCCTTTCGCTAATGAAAGGCCAGGATTTCCCTGGGGAAAGGACCTGTTTGCCATGCAAGTTCCCTTTGCAGGAGAGAGGTGTTTAGGCAGGTGAAGCAAGCTATATTTGCTCTCAAACCTGCAAATTTTCATCCCATTCTCAGCCTCCCCATTTTCAAGCTCCAGTGGAGAATTTGAGCCTCTGTGTCAAAATGCCGGAGAGCTGAACCGCGCAGCTGCTAAGGGCCGTGTGGCACCTTGCAGGGGCTGCGGGCAGGGGCCAGAAACACAGCGTGGGGCACCTGCGTGTCCCACACTAACCCCCGCAAAGTCTCAGCGGTGCCCCAGTGTGCTGATCTACGGGACCCACTGCAGCGCAGAGCCTACGAGCCGCTTCTCCAGAGGTGCCCGGCACAAACCTCCCAAGACTCGCGTGGGCTCATGCACGTCCCTCTGCCTTAGCTGGGCTGGTGGTTGGTAGCCCACGAGCTTCGTGCTTGAAGGGCACCCTGTCCAGGTCATGTCTATGAGACGCTTCTTTCTTTCCACCTCCCCCTTTCCTACTTTATCTGCAAGCTTGGAGATAGGCAGAGGGGGTATTTCAGTACTTTGCTTCAACTGGGCAAGTCTTTCCTTGGCCGGGAGGTGCTGAGTTATCCTGGAGCTGTTACAAATCTTCACCATTCCTGGAAGCCAAGTACGCAGGTGCCAGGATTGCACACACGAACTCGGGCAGATCCTTTTCAAACAGCAGCACAAGCGACACTATCATTTTTATGGATGAAGTCCTTAAGGCCACGACTTACTGCCTGCAAGCCAGCATCCCTCCAAGAGCATGGCGTGAGGCGCCGGCCGAGCGCAAACCATCCCTCCTGCCTAAGCAACACATCTGCCCCAGGGCAGGGATTTACCACCCAGCCTGGAAAGGCGCCAGGACTGCAAACGGCACGAACATCTCCACTCCTGCCCGTGTGGTTACATGCACCCCGCAGAGCTGCTCTCCATCACTGATGTAGCCCGGCTGCAGCCCTTCATCTAAAGGGGTCCGAGTGAGTCAAGCAGATCATCAACGAAAGTCTTCCGGAGGGAGCTAGGTGCTACGTTACACTTTGCTTTTCCAAAATTTGGTTAGGATTCAGGGGCGGACAACTGTGACCCATTTCTACTTGCAAACGCCCTCCTGGAGACAAGGCTGCTCCCAGGAGTTGGACGCAAAGTTCATTCCGCTCTTTACGCCCAAACCCTCCCGTCCCATGGGCTGCACCTCCCCGCTCGCAGCCCCCCGGCGCCCGGCCGCGCGCGTGCACTAGCTCTCCGTCCTTCCAGGTAAGCTGAAACCGCGCGTGCAAGGCGAGGAGGGCAAAGACGGCAGGTCGGGTTATTTTTGCATAGCCTCCTAGCAGCGGCGCACGGGGAGCTGCTGACATTACCTCATCCGCGCACCCGCCCCCTCGCCGGAGCCGGCCGCAGCAAAGCCCAGCACTTCTGCTGACGGCTGCTGGAAGCAATAGCCAGAGGAAAATTAACTCTTTGCTGCGCGTGACGCACGCTGCACTCGCCAGGGGCTCGGACTGTTACCTGGCATCATTTTTTTGCGGGCAGCTGTTACAGAAGGGATGTCTGAATCCTACGAGATGAGCAAAATCAACACCCTCTGTCTCCAAGTATTTAGCTACCAGCAAAACAAGCCTGAATTGCTCCCGATCTGTCCCAAACGCAAGACTAAAGAGGAGCGTGAGAAGCCACTCGATGCTTCAAGGAACAGACCCGGGGTAACAGTTTTGACAGGAGACATGACTGAGCAGGACCTTCAATTCCCACCCACGTACTTCAATTACACAAGAAGTGGGTATCGTTAGTGCCAATTTTCCTTGAAACCCTCGTGGCCTGAGAGAGAGAGAGAGAGGCACAGGCATCTCGTCCAGAGCAACACAAAAGCCTTTCTTTGCAGGAAATTAAAAACACGGAAACAAACGCCAGCACTTGCGTCAGCCGCAGGCTGGCTCAGGCAGAAAATCACCTCCAGAGCGTTTGCGTTGCAGACCAACGGGTCGATGGCGGCGTGGGGCAATTAGTGCCTTGCAACGATCCGGCAAGCAGAGGGGGGGAATTTTAGGGGAGGGCTGGCGAGCAGGAATAACCACAGACCCTTCCCGTTAGGAAAGGCAATCCTCAGCTCCGGCTGAATCCAAACTAGGATGCAGACGCTGCCGTCCGATGCTTTTGCAGCCTGGCGAAAGGGGGACAGGAGAGATGCACAGGAGGGAGGGGGCTGCTGTGACTGGCTCTGAGCGCGCGGGAGCACGGTGCGGACGGGGAAGGCAGAGCTGATTTCACCGAGTTGGCTAGCTGTGGCTAAGGACACCCCCAGCTACACAGCGAGGCAAGCCTTAGCCTGTTTTCTGCTCCACGCAGCTCTCCAAGCAAGGCGAAACTCCTCTGTAGTTGGATCCCGGTGGTGCCGGATGCATGGATGGGCACGGGGTGCAAAGTGGCATCAAGGCAGACCGAAACCAAGCAGGTATCACCCTGGCCAGGGCTTTGCCCAGGCCCAGGCAAACGTCCCCTTTCGGAAGAGCCAGCATCTTTGCAGGGTCTGAGTCTCTCTTCCAAACCGTGCTCCTCAGGCACAAATGTTCATCGTTCCGGATGTTATAAGGATATCGGTCTGATTATTGTCGCCACTGTTAAGAACAGGAAAATCTCATTTCCCACGTGATAACACGGCATGCGCGTATATAAAATGTGCACTGCCATTACTGTTGGAGAACAAGGAGGGAGGACGGAGGGATGACCTGGTGGCTAGCTGCCGCGTGACCTCCTCCGCGCACGTTCACGCATCACATCCCCAAACTCGCCCGGATCAGATGGGGCCTGATCCCACCACTGGGAATCGATCCCCGCTCTGCCCCATGGAGGCACTTTCCCACGTGGGCACTTTCTCCACCACCCAAACAGCAGCCCACAAAACGCCAGGCACCAAAGACGTAACAAGGACCGAAGCAACTACGCGAGAAAGCCCCGCTCCTTGCTAACCGGTCTCCACGCTTCTATCATTAATCTCTGATGAAAGGCAAACCGCCTCTGTCCGAACGGTTTTCTGTTATCGAGACCGCGCTTACATCGAAGCCGAACGCGGCGAGACCAAGGCAAGCCGAGTGCAAAAATCTCGCAGGCGCTGACGCTCTCGACACTTTGAAATCATGCTAATCTGATAAGGCGCCGAGGGAATCATGCAAGTAAACAAAGCCGGTGCCCGATAAGGAGCATTCGAGATAGGCCCTCGCCCGTATTTAGCGCTCAGCGGGAGGGAGAGGCAATCACGGTTTCCGCCGCCGGCACGAAAGCCCGCCTGTCTGGACTGTGGTCCACCGCAGCCCGCGACAAGGAAGGCGAGACGGTGGGATGCGAGCGCTGCGGCTCACGGCTAGGTTTTCCTGAGCGTTACCATTCGATCGTGGCACTTCCTCCGCCAGGATAGAGAGAGACGCGGAGGGAGGGAGAGGGCAGGCGGCAGACCAGCAGCTAGAAGGAAAAAAGGCCAAAACATAAGGGTTAGGTGCAAAGCTCGGACAGGAGACAGCGGTTTTCTTTCTGACCTCTGTACGGTTGGCGGGCGTTCAGCAAAACCCGAGCCACCTCCGCGCCGCAGGTTGCTGGCGACGCTGTAGCTCAGCGCTTTGTGCAAAGGATGCGGGAAGCTGCAGGCTGCTGCCCTTCCTCTGCCACGCCGCCTCCGCGGGAACGGGCCTGCTGCCTCCCGGCCGCGAGCCCTCCGGCCAAACAAGCCCCCTGGTTCGAGGAAAGCTGCTCCTAACTCGACTTCCTAATTTAGGGACCTCGACAACACATGCGCCAAGAGCCAGCCCAGAGCAGCGGGTGCTTTCTGGGAAGTCTCATCGCTGTCTTCTCTGAATCCAATGGCGGAGAGGCCGCGGGACCCTTTCCTGGGGGAGGAAGGCGCCCACGGGGCCATGACGCACCAAGGAGTCGCTCTCCCCTTCCCCGCGCATCGATTTGCACAGCCGCGATCCTCGAGAGCTCTTCCCCACCCTCCGTTTCACCCAAATTTGGGTGAAGCTAGCCAGGCAGAGGGGCACATGCTCACGCCTCGCGTGGGCGTAAATCCCGCTCGTGTCGGCACGCTCGCCAAAGTCGGGCGCTCCGGTGATCCACCACCAAGTGCCACAGAAACGGCCGCTTTTGCAGTAATTAAAAATGAGATTCTTGCTATGCCTGGCTGTATAATTCGGAGGCAGCCAGTTCACCCAAGCAGATTACGATAGCTCAGGATTTTGCTTCTTTATTTCCGCTGCCTTAACCGTGAGACCAAGGCAGCCGGCTTTGGAAGAAAGAAGCACAAAATTCACTTACGCAAACCCCCATTTTTCCTCTGTTTCCCCAGAACGTTCGAGACAAATCCAAACGCAGAACAGGACGGACGCGGGAAAGCAAACAGCAGTTAGTCACCCGCGCGGACCTCTAACGAGCGCTTCACTGCCTAACCCCCCCGTGCAAAAGCCGTTTAGCTCAGGGGAAGCAAACCTTCAGGAGAGCGGCAGGGCGAACTCCCTGACCGCCCATTTGTGGGAAATTAGAGGTAAAAACAACACATCCGAGGGAAACCAAAATGGTTTAAGTGGGAAACCTCCAAACTGAGGAAGCAGTGGGGCTGCGGTGGCCTGCAAGCATGTAAACATATAGCGTGTGTGTGCGTCTACGCGCTCCTCTGTATAACACAGGCATGTGCCAGCTTCCAGGGCTTCAGCCACGCTCTCCCCTCCAGGTCAGGCCAGCTTTGTGCGGGACGGGAGACTTGTCTTTAGGCCACACACACAAGCTGGCACCAGCAACACCGGTCTGCTTTTTGACCCCAGGGTGCTGGTTCGTTCTGTTGATGAAGTTTTGATCTGTAACCCACGACAGAGGTTTTTGGCGTCGTCGCTGGAAGGTCAGAGAAGGAGCACAGAAAAGCAAGTCCCAGGCACGGAGCCCTTGCCGAGAATGATCTGTCGGTGGCCTCCGCCAGGAATTTGTTGTGTTTTGAATTAAAAGAGCCTCTTTCGAAAACAAAAAACCCACCCAAACCGAGATGGTAAGTTGGTGGCTCAGAACTAGTGGTAAGAGAAGAGGGCAGCCAACCTCCCAGCGCGAGGCTCGCTGACGGGAGCTGCGAGAAGGCACGGGGAGCAAGCACGGGGCATGAAACGGGAGGTGATGCACGGTCTGCTCCCTGCAGCAGGAGAGCAGCCTTGCCATCCCCCCCTCGGACCATTCTCCATATGGGAATCCAGCACGGCACAGATGAGAGGCTTTGGAAAAGTGCCCTAAGACAAGTGCTGGCAATGCTCTGGAGAGATGGGAGGGATGGAGCGAGATGGAAAAAGCCAAATTCTTCCAGAAGGAGAAACACTCTGAGAGGAGACATTATTACTGCCCGGCACTAAGCATGATGTTAGAAGGCCACTTTATCAATGGTTCCCATGGCAGGAGAAAAGCACCCTCAGAGCCAATGGAGAACTGTTTTCTGGATTTTCTTCTCCCTCCAAGGACTATAGATGATGTTTAATAACTTAGATACCCACCAGGTGCAGCAAAAATCCCCTAATGATTTCTAGCATAGTCTTGTTGAGGCATATGATAACAGAGCCCAAGGCGTATGCCAAAGAGGACAGGTCAGCCAGGAGGACTTCGGTCCTGAGCCCCTGCGATAGTCGAGAAAAGCTGAGGAACAGGAGACAAGTACATGAGAAAGATCCATGTGCATCAGTAGCAAGGGGAAAAATATGCCAGGTTGAACCTACCAAATGCACATAGTCTCTTCATGAGTTCCCAAGCAAACTTGCATATATATGTTAGATGTCCTAGGAGAAGACATCTGAAGGGAGAGAGAGAGAAAAAAGGAGGGCTATGGGGCTGCACTTTCAAAGAGGAGATATGGAGCTGGATTCTCAAATGACATAGGAGCACAAATATTGAAGGAATGGTACTACGGAGTTTTTAGAACTCCTATTCCTAAAGCCCGAATTCCCCCGTGTTTGAAGAAGGGCTAGAAGAGAAGATGGACAGAGGGGCCAGACGCTTCCCCTTGCACTAGGCAGTCACGTACCCAAAGAGATGACAGCAGACACAACTTGTGGTGTATTTCTTCCTGGAGACAAACCACAGTATCCTGTTCTTCGGGAACAAAAAAAGCCAACCAGCCAACCAACCAACCAGAAAGGACTCAAAGGACTGACAGCTCACACCCATTGGTCTCACAACACAGTATCACGGGTTTTATTGTTGCAGACACTTGACCAAAGAATCGCTGTTCCTGCAGCGACCCAGTCTGTGGGCGGACAGCCGTCCCTGGGAATCAACAAGACTCACGGGAGTCTTGTCACTGCCCAAGCTGTCTGGACAAGATCCTGGGCAGCTCGTTCTAGGTGACCTTGCCTGTTGGACTAGATGATGTCCAGCTGTCCCTTCCAACTTCAACTGTTCTGTGATTTCATGTGAATAAGCTCTTTGTGGACTAAGCATGTGCTCTCACTACCTCCCAGCATCTCCCAGCTTCTCCAAATGCACTATTTATTGAAGGGGCAGGGTGAGGGTACAAGAAATAAATACACTGGTGATCTTCCCAGGGAGGAAAACAGCATCTTCTTTCCTCCAAAGGCCCAGCTCAAGGCTGCCGCTGTGGTACCAGCAGCCAAGCTCCTCCCCGGGCGCAGAGGCTGCGTTCGCACCGTCCACCCGCTCGCGCTCCGGCATGTGAATCTGCTGTTTAATAAACTTTCCGGCAGTTTGTGTTTCTCAGTAACCCCGCGTTAGTAGTCATGGCGACAAAACCGGGGGCCTTGGCAACACACCAATGATGCTGCAAATCTATGATGACTAATCCTAAAAGCCTAATTTGCAGAACTCATCTGAATACTTAAAGATATGCGGGTCACTGCAGGGGTCGATTTAATGGCCGGGGCATAGCTGTCGGTGAAGCAGTTGCTGCAGGAGGAGCAGCCAGGGCATCTTCCGGTCATAAAATTAAGTGGTTTTTTAATGCAAGATGCAGACTGGAGAGACAAGAAGAAAAAACGCAATTTAAACACAGCCACAATTAACAAACCCAGCTCATTTCCAACCCAAGAGCTGGCCAAAGCTCCCAGATGAAACGCTGCTGGAATAACAGTTCCACCCAAGGATCCTGCTGATGCAGCACCGCCGGGTCCCTGGCCGGCCCCATCGCAAGGACATGGAGGATGGAGACTGAGGACCTCCCGTTGCAAGGGTCGCCCCCTTTGCTGGGACGGCGTTAAAAATTCACGGCCACGTCTTCGGTGAACGTGCTGCTGAGGTCCCCGAGGGAAGGGAGCCGAAGCAAGAGCATCGCTCCGACTCGGCCGGGCTGCGCCGGCGAGGCTTTGCCAAAGCCCCTGGCTCTTTTTCTCCCCGGCTTTTGCGTTTCTCTTCTCCAAGCATCTGCCGCCCGGCCTTTCACACGCGCAGGCTCGAGGAAACGCTTAGCGGCCGCTCACACACACATCAGCTGCCTGCACTTGGCATAGACTCCCTCTCTTTATACAAATAAAGCAATAAAGAAGCACACCGTAGACAATATCTTACCCAGCATAAAGCAAATTACACTGGCCCGAGGCTGTGGACTCCTAAACCTTTTTTCTGTAGCGCAAAACAATTATCGTTCACCTAATTTCTTGTGGTTTTGAACATGCATTCACATCTTTCGACCCAGCGGCTGCCGGAGACAAGTATCAATGCCCAGACAGGGTAAGTGGTTTGGTCACGCGGTATCGCCTGGTGGGGCAGGACCTGGACCTACGACCTGCAAGTCCCAGCCCACCGCCGTAACCCTTCCTCCACGTGCACCTTCCAGAAAGCCTCCTCCGTTCATCTGTCCAGGAGCTGGGGCACCGAGCACCTTGGTGTGGCAGAAAGCAGGCAGCTTTAGTTAAAAGCAAGCACGCAAAAAGTACGCGTTGGGCAAAATCCTAGCTTGCTTATCCAGATTTTCCCCTCCCTAAAACTGGATGCAGCATAATTGCACTTGCCACTGCAGCTGACACAGAGCCAACTGGAGCGCGAAGCGCTGTCGGTTCCCTTCATTAGTTTGTCAATGTTTCTGTTCCTGCCGAGGAAATTGAGTTTAACCAGGAGTTATCTCCACTCATACTTCATTATATTGCTGTAATAAAGCAATAGCAGCAACAATAATTACTCCGGGAACTAATGACTTCTTCTGCACCTTCAAGAGCAGAACGCGCCGCACAATATATGTGACACTTCCTCGGATGCAATCGAGAAGCTTCTTGGGTGAATTTGTGCAAAACGGAGGCTCTGAAAACCTTGACGGTAGAGCCAACCTCTGCCCTTTTGGAAATGAAGCTACTTGCTGATCCTGCTGGAGGCTGAGCTAGCGTTTCCGGAGGGTTTCGTTAAGTTAGACGTGATCTCGAGACGCTTGAAACAGCACCTCTGACTCCTCCCCTGGAAAAACTGATCTCCCCGACCACAGAGACGCCGCGGTTCATAAAGAGGGTGCATCTGCTACGGTAAAACCTGCATGCAGATTAATGCCATCAAATTTATATTCTGCTTTTAGTGCCTGGGTATTAAACAGCGCAGGGACTCTGTTTCCAGTGATCGGGAACAGGAACAGCAGTGTGATACTTTGATTACAGCAAAACGTTGGGAGCCCAGGCTCCGTTTTCTGAACCCCGTGCGACCCGGCAGAAGTTGCTTCAACCATGCCTCAGTTTCCCTATCAGCACGAACAGGTCTAGTGACCCCCTTCTGGTCATGCTGTGAGGCTTTCATTCAAGCACACACAATAATTTGCTGTATAAAGTGTTATTTACAATGTTATAAACCTCCATGCAGAGCGAAATCCTGAATATACGGAGTAGGGCTTTTGCTCGTGAGCGCGGCACAACCAGGACCTTCTCGTGGCCCACCACCGCCGACACCGGGGAAGCTCTCCACAACGTCTGCAGACAGGTTTGCCTCCGGAGGGAGAAGCCCTGGGACGACGCTAGTTAAACACTTCAATGAATTGGAAGTTATCTTCCAGTGTATTTTTAGTTGGCACCAACAGGCATTACATAATAGCTATTATATAACAGCACTACAGCTACAAATACTCTCTTTGGGGCTTTGTTTTGGTTTTCTTTTCCTTTTTTTCTTTTTTTTTCCGATCGTCTCCTTAGTGGGGAACTGATCAATAATTGTGCTTTCCATCAAACGAGGGAGGCAAATCCTCAGGCGAAAAATCAAACGGAGTAAAAATGCTGCTACTGAGCCTGCGAGCGCTTCTCTCTTGCCCAACCTCAAACCGAATTAACTATTCCCAGAATAGAAATTCCACTAAGGCTTATCTGCGGTTTAAAGGGACAGGCTGTGATTTTGCGCAGACACCAAATTTCTCAATACCGGAGGGTTTTTTATCTCTTGCTGATGATAGCTCAGAAGACAAAAATAAAGCGCGGGCGGGGGGGAGCACTAAGTAAAAGACGAGGAGCCAAAAACGAAGGAGCTTTTCTTTGTCTGCTGGCAAGATCGGCTCCAGTCAGTGCCCCTTAAAAATCTTCCCTTGGCATATATATATTTTTTTATGTTTTCTTCTGAAGAGCCGTACTGGCAGAACAACAAAGGCTTCTGCTTCCCGATTAGGTGCTGCTTGGAAAAAGAGGAAAGTTTTCCGAAGCCAGAAATACCTTCTTTGCCTTAGTTCCTACCTCTGTGCCTAAACGGAGCAGAAGCAAGTGCTCTGCCGCCAAAAGCAAAAATAAACATCAGTCCGGCGGCACAACGCGAGCTCCCACATCACGCCACCCTGCCGGCGCGGGTGACGGCTCGCTCAGCTTCCGCTACCCCGGCACGGAGCCTCTCCGATGAACAGCCTCGGTAACTCTGCTTTTTTGGGGCCGGTCCTCCTCGACCGACTCCGGAAAGACCAAAAGCAAGCGTATACCCAATAACCGCTTCTCGGCTTGCAACCGCTGCCTGCTCTCGCACCTGCCCGAACCTCCCCGCGCCTCCGATGCTCTCCTGAGCGGTGCTGGATTTATCAATAAACCAAACCCTGGGCTACCTACATGGGGAGGCACTGGGCGGGGAAAGAGAAAAAACAGCCTTAAGAGAGAGCAGAGAAGGGAAAACACGAATGCAGCTGCTCAGCGAGTGCTATGGGAATTCAGAGGGTTCAGCTGAACCTCCCAGCAAAGGGCAAAAAAACCCAGAAATCAGGACAGAGGGGAAGGAATCAAAAGGAGTCACGTTAGCATGACAGTGCCAGGCTCGGGCTAAATTATTGGGGTGCATGTGGGGGGGAAGGAATAGCTAGGAAAACTAACCAAATACATGGAGGTGCATTGCTCTACATGGAATAGTGCCTCGCTTTTAGTTTTAGGGGGTTTTTTTGTGTGTGTGTTTTTTTCAGTTTTTTAGTTCCCGGGCTTTTGCCACCTGTTTTGATGTTGGATAATTAAGCTGAGAAGAAAGCAACTTGATGGAAAAGCCGCCTCAAGAGCTGCTCGGGTCGTAGCTGGCTGCAGCAGGGCTGCAGGAGGCGGCCGCGCAGCAGTGATTTGCAAGGGGTCCGCGCTGACCACGCTGAATCCAGCGGTTTGTCATTCAGGACTGGAAATATTAGAGAACCAAGTGTCGAAACAAGCAAAAGCAGGAAGTTTTCTTGCATTTGTCAAGGCTTTCTTCTCCCCTGTAAAAGCCATGAAGGGCTTTTGCAATAACTGATCGCTTGCAGCCCTGGGAAATGGTAAAAGCAACCTGAACTGAGACAGACGCTCATGGATCTCGGGAGAAACGCTCCCGATTCACTTCAAACCTGCAGGGCCCTGCAGATCCCACAGCCCCAGGTGTTGGGGATGATGGCATTTGATACAGGTTTGGATGCACAGTTGTTTCTGCCGTTGAGCACCCTTTCAGGATCAGGGCAAGCAGCCCCTGCCTTCTCCACGGTCCAGCAGACCCCAACGGGCCATCGTCCCCCCGGGCTCTCTTTGCACGCGCCTTTGCACCAGCCCGACGCCGCAGCCCCCTCTCCGGTGAAAGCAGCACGGCCATCCCTCAATCCCTTGAGGCATAACGCAGCACGGCTCAGCTTGATGCATTTTTGGGACCTCCTTGGGTTTACGCTTTTACAAGACGCATGCAACAGGAGGGCGATGAATCCCAGCAACCCGGCGCGAGCCTCTGCAAACACGCAGCTCTGGGGCAAGAACCCCAACTTCTCCACAAAGATTGCTCCACGGTATTTGAGATGGAATTAAAATGTATTTAACTCGTATAAGTGACATGTAATACATTCAAGAGAATAAAATAAAGAGGCAAAGATCTGCAAAATACAAACCATTAATCAAACCAGCACGCTGAAAGACTTTGCTGTGAAACCTCCAGCGATTAGCCGCTGGCACCCAGCCACGCGGCCTGGAAGCTTCATTGCAGTGATATGTATTTTTAAACTAGCTCCGGCGACGAGGAGGCCATTTGGGGCATGGAGAACAACCCCGGGGAGCTGGGATCAGTACCCGCCACCGGTTATCCTGCAGAGCATCTCTGCATCTCAGTTCTCCACCTGTAAGACTGGAATGATACACCCTTCTCTTAATGCTGGCCTGGCTTATTAAACTAAAGCTTCAGAGCAAGGTCCACCTCTTCCTACGTTTATGGAACACGTAACAACTCTATCCCCATTTGGGGATGAGAATTGCATCCGTCCATAACACAGGCGACCGACAGAGACAATTGGAGAAAAGGGGGTTGAACGAGCTCTCGAGGCCAAACGCAGCCTCCCTGCCCACGACAGAACCAGTTACCCCGAGATCACCCTCAACCGTCCCTATTTAACGCGCTCTTCGCAACCGCCCAGCGATGGAGAACTGCTCTTTAATAGTCCATTGATTAAACGCATCGAGCAGCCCCTGACACAAGCTGCCGGGAGTGACCGCTCTGCCTGCGTTTTCCACTGCAATTCCAGCGGTGCTGAACCCTCCTGGGCTGGAAAGGCTCCGCCAAGCTAGCGACCCCTGCCAACCAGTACGGAGCAAAATCTCCATTAACGCCTTGCCGTCTGCAAATCGCCCTGAAAGCTGCAGAGACGAGAGGTTACCCTGGCGACAAAGGTAACAGCGAATTAAGCTGACAGTTTTCAAAGATTAGCAAAATGTTGCCCTCTATTCAAATTGAAATAAAAAGGGTTACTTATAAAACAAAAGAACTTCCCCTACAGAAGTGTTTACTCTCTCCTGAGATGCGGGGAGAGATATTTGCCTTGCTGCAGAACATCACCAAGAGAAGAGCAAATGTTTAAAAAGAGGGAGAAAAACGTAACGTTGCAGCAAGTGGTGCCCGTTAAAAGGTTTGCAGATCGGTCTGCGCAACAGCAAGTGGGCAAGTAGCGCTCATCTAAACTCTACCAAAGCACCAACCGTTTCGAGGGGGCTAAAGACCTGCAGACTGGTGGGCAGAACAAGGGACCTGGCTGCCCAGCGCCGGTCCCACCTTGGCTCCCGGATTCAGGCATGCTGCCGTGACCCACTGCTTTGGTACACGCCATTAGCGAGCGCAGCCTTCCCTTATGGCCAGAGCCAACACCTTCCTCCCTCCACTGGTATTACCGAAGTGCCGCTGAAGAATTCGGCCCCTGAAGGGGCTAATAGCAAAATTAGAAGTCAAGGAAGAGGGCAGTCAGTCGTCCCGTCCTTTCCAAAGGATTTGCAACCTATGGGACACAACAGCTGGATGCAACAGATACGCTGCGTAGGAAGGTGAGGTGCTAATTAACAAAAAAAGAACAGAGCTGGCAGAAAGGCAGGGCATCAGTGTGTTCAGCTTGCCGCCTCGGCTGCCTGCGAGTTGATTTATCCTGCGGTTTTGTGTTAAATGCTTGTACCACCTACCTAATCTAAGTTCTTACCGATCACTTACTTGCAACCGACTGATCGGAAAGACCTGGACTCTGAAAGGCCGTGCACTTGTTCCCAAAAGACGGTTCTTGCCCCCCAAGAGTTTACGTGGTAGCCTGACGCAGCAGGACACAGCAGCACAGCAGAAATGCCTCCTGGTCGCTTTCACGGCACAAGACATGGTAGGACAGCAACAGAGTTGAGCAGAGATGGGATATTTGAAATCAATTCCTGAAGACATAACCAGAGAAGAGGAAAGTGGACCATCTCTGGGCATTTCAGGGAATCACAAGCAAAAGGAAATCCCGTGGCAGGACACAGCAGAAGTTCAGTGCAAGCTCTTGAGTCAAGAAGTAAAATGGGTGCCTTTACCTAAATGCCGGTTCTGAAAGAACTGATGGAAGGAGATGACTGATGCCCCAGACCCAGGGGCTTCCTGGCAGTGCAGACCCGAGCAGGTCACAGCAGCTTGCTCCGCAGCGCCACCATCCCCCTTGCCAGGCTGAGCTGCGGGGAGATGGGCCAGATGCTCTCATGCCTCTTGGCTTAGACAATTTAGACACCTGCCTTTTCTCTGAGCTATCCTCCCCTACCCTCTTCCTAAAGGGCTCCTCTGATGCAGCTAAACTCTAATTTGTACGGAGCAACACCAATCTGGGCTCCTAAAAATCCAAATGAAAGGACAGCGGACTTCTTCAGCCCCACTGTGCCTCGTTGTTGTTGCGAAGCGCCACGGGACGAGGCGGCATGAAAGACGCCATAGAAGCCAAGCGTGCTGCCCAACAAAGGCGTTGTGTCCGCCGCTGGACTCGCATGACCTCGCTCCGAGGGTAAACAAATCGGGACTTCTTCTGAACCAGACACGGGCGGCGACGACTCTCTGCTCCCAGGACACCCATCCTGAAGATGGGAGAGAGCAAGGGCCCTTGCGAAAAAGCCGAAGGAAGGATGGTCCCACCACCATCTCTCCTGTGCGTAGTAGGCATGGCCCAGGGCAGGAGACTGCGGGGAGCAGAAGCAGCCTGGGGTGAGAGAGAGAGCCTGGTCCCAGCCTGGCGGCATGGAGAATACACTGAGATCCAGCAAATGACCCCAGTGATGATATTTCACAAGTACTTCCAGGAGTTATGCTCTACACGTTCCAGCCGCTTCATACAGTGAATGAGACTCAGCCATTTTCACCCATTTTTAGGGTTACATTTGTCAAGCTTCTGTAAACAGCTCCTAAACTATTAACGGACACTGTAAATTCATTACCATGGTGAGCAATATGCACTTTAGACAGGTAAAAGCAACCTCTTGACCTGCTGGACTTTAATCATTGATTAACGACTTATATATCATTTATTAACCTTTTATAACTTGCCTTATTTACAAATTTATATTTATTTATAAATGTGCCCTTAATGAAAAGGGTGATACCTCTTCTCAGTATAGCTGGGCATTATCTGCAGAGCTTCTCCACAAGGTCAAGCATGCAGTGGTGGCCTGGAATTTGGAGGGATTCATCTATGCTAGGAACGTGATACATTCACTGATGCTCAGGTGAATCCTTGGTGGGACAGCCTGTCCTGCAGACGTGCCTACGCTGACAACCAGTAAAGAATTAAGACACATGTCCAGACCCCACTCCCTTCAGTGGAGTTTAAGGACCCTGTTAGCACCTGGAGCTGGAAAGAGGGGGTCCTTGCAGAGGACTCCTTCCAAGACAGCATCCTAGGGTCTGCAGCTCTTTAGCCTGCTTCAACCAACCCGTTCTACCTGGGCTGACTGGCTTCAACGAGGAAGGCAAAGGTTCCTCCTGATGCAAAGATACCTCCCCTGTCAAAGCACGAGAGGGCTAGAGCTCACCAAAGGCAACGTTATCAATATTTGGTAGTAATTCCCTCCAGGCCGCTCCTGAGACTGGCTCAAATGCATTTTGTTGTACTGAAAAAAAACTGAAAAAGTCAGGTCCCCTTGCATCAAAAATTTCCTCCCAGGTTACTAAAACCCAGCAAAGAATCAGGGAAGGGTTCAGGGTCTTTTTATGGGAAACACTGGGCAAAGTCGATACGAGGCAGCGCTGTCAGCCCCACCTACAAGAAGTTTTAAACTTTTGCTGACACAGTTCATTATCTCACAAAACAAATTGCTCCAAGTGAACTGCAACACCAGTGTGTGCGATCCTCCAGTTGCTCAGGCTATTAATGTTTAAGATGTAATTAGAAGTAAGGGCAGAAAATAGCCTTTGCAGAATATTTTTCAGACCATTAGTTGAAAGAATTTTCCACGCAATTTCTCCCCGGCATTTCTGAGTACAAGGGCCTTCTCCTTACGAAGTGCTCCCCACCCCGCTAAGCACTACGCATTTTTGGCGGTCGTGTTAGCCATCTATTCAACGCACATCGGTGACGCCAGCTCTTATCCCGCTGCTTCGCCAACCCCGAGAAGACCAAATCGGACTTGCATGGACAAGGGGCTGCCTTGTTCCACTCGCCTCCGTGGAAGAAGGCCAGACCGGTTTTACTCTCTAATCCTGTGATTTTCTCCTGGTAGCCAAACTGTTTAAGAATTGCAGAAAGGAGCTGGCAGAAAAACAATGATAGATTATTGCGCATCTACCCACCAAAAATGATAGAATAGAAATCACATGTCTTGTTGCTATCCAGCAACAGGGACCCGATCTGCTCATTAGTAAACAGCCCATTAAGCCAGCACATTTCTCTATAGGAAATTCTTCATATTAAGCCTCTTTGCCTCGTGCTCACCTTGGAAATAAGAGGCCTTGTAGCATGCTTTATTTAAACCCTTCCTTGCCACCGAGAACATCCTAGCTGCAACGGCTGCTTTGGAAAAAAGCACCCGCCAAGCACACAAGCGCCTCTCAGCTTTTTGCTTCCCAAACCAACGACTATGGTTATTTGTACCGCAGCGAAGGCTAGGAGACCAGGGCCCAGATGCCCTGAGCTCACTGGAAAATAAAAAACCCCTAGAAATTCAAAGGCAACAGATGAAAAGGAGCGTCTAATTCTTTCCCTTTCCCCAATTTTCCCCCCAAGTGCTTTCTAAGCATTGCCTTCCCGTTTTCCAAGGAGGAAGCAGCCCGCGCCCCCCATCAGTAGCAACTCATCAACGCTGGCAACCAAAGTGTCCCCACCTAGAGAGCTCCACCGCGCACACCCCGCCCCGAACCACAGGAGTCTCCGGAGAATAGGTGCCTTTTTTTTTTTTCTTTCCATATGAAATATCCCTACAGAAACTTTTTACACGGAGACAACTTCCTAAACAGCCAGGGAAGCCCTGAGAATCGGTGATGAGCATGAGTTGAAATACGGCTGCGGAGATGCCGGGTCCCGCTCCAAACCCCGCGCTCGGCCCTGCCGCCAGACCGTCGCCTCCCCTCGCCAGGTGCCTTCACGCGACGAGGCTCGACGGGAGCAGGGCGCGTGCCGAGGTGGCCCTCATCACGCATGGCCCCATAGGGCTGCTCCGGCCCCCTTGAGACTCTCCCTTGCCCTGTGGAGAGCTGGGCTCCCTCCAGCTGCCTTCTCTTCCCCCAAAGCCGTATGCTTTTATGGGGCCTTATGGGGATTTGGGCCATGTTCAGCTCCAGCATCAAGCGGCAGAATACATACGCTTAAAATAAAGCAGGTGTGTAGGGCTTGAAGGTGCAGCCAGTGCTCCCCAAAGCCTTGCTATTAATGCCCCTGCTCCCGAGCGTGTTTTCCTTTGGGGCTGGTGCGCTCCGCAGCGCCTTTGGACTTCGCCTTTCCGAGACGCAGGCTGGGCTTTGAGAAGCGGACCGGTTTCTCGTTGGGGTTTCCTTTCATCCAACTGGGAGGCAATCTGAGAAGCCGGCGTGGACCATCCCCGATCCTTGGACGCACAAACCCAGCTCCTTGTAAAGGTGCAGACGCGCCGCTAGAAGCAGGCGTGCTGCGGCCCGCCGGAGTACTCATCTAGGTCAGGAATTTGTTTACACAAATTCTAAAAATGACTTTGTCGGCAGGGAAAAGGATCTCTTCTCCGGCTGGGAGCAGGAGGAGACCTGGTAAACATCCATGGGAGCAGGCGCTGCTGGCTGCTGCAACCAGCAGAGAGGTTGTTCAAGAAGCTGGTTTATTTTCTGCCTGCCGGTTGAAATGCCCAAACAGCCCTTGAGCAGAGGCCGGGCCACACGATGTCCCACGTAGCTCCCTGTCCTGCATCTGCAACCAGCACCCACCCCACCGTCCTGCCCCGGCAAACCCTCTCGGGGGTGCTCCTCGGAGCCCGGCTTTTCTCCTCGGCGCCAACCACGTATCACGCCACGCTTTGCTGCTCTCGTCTCCTCCCACACCTCCGCAGCTGGCTTTCTATCCGGCAGAAACGTGCCGGGAATTTTCCTGCCCCCCTTTCCTCCCCGCTACCTACTGCTGCGTGCGCCGGCTCCCTGCTCCCGCGCGCAGCCTGGAGCCCTTTGATCCGCCTCAGGCCTTGGCCCTGCGGAAAAATCTGCGCAAATAAGCCAGCACCAGGATGCCCCGGCCTCTTTCGAACTGTTCGAGGGGAAGCAAGGTTTTTTTTTCCCCCGGGTGGATTGGTGGGTGCTGCTGGCTGGTTTGTAGAGGAGCCCGGTCGCCGGGCTGGCTGCTCCACGGGAGGGGAGCTCAGCGAGTTCACGGGGGTTTGCACTCCCTTTCTCTCGTGAACATCCAAGCACTAGGAGAAATCGAGTACAAAATTACAACAACCTTTCCCCCCTACACACACCTTTTTTTAAAAAAATTTCTTTCTTTTTTTTAAACTAACTCACCAACCCTAGGAACCCGGCATCACCGAGGACTTCAGCTGCACCACGGCAGATCACCGAGGCCAGCACACAACCCGCCGTGCAGCTCCCGGGGATCCCCTCCTCTGCTGAACTCTCCTCCGTCACAGATATTGGGAATCTATGTGCGAGCTGCCCATTTCATTCACCAACCAGAAAAAAACTTGGTTTGATCCCGGACCGGTGACTCCTGCCAGATGCTCTCATTGGATATGTTAAAGCTTGAAAAACCAATATAATTTGCAGTCTTAAGCCAGAGTTTAAGGACAGATTTCTGAAAAAGAACAGCTGAAAAATGCTTTTGCTTAATCCCCTTCTGTATCTCTGAATAAATATAGATTAAATATATATACACACACAAATATATGTATACCCACACACATATATATCTATATAAAAAAACTGGGAACTCTTAATTACACAAGTTCAGCTCCAAGTGTTTCAGTAAATAAACATCTAACCCAAGCCCAGAGAAGCAGAAGAGAAAAACAACTGTGCAATAAATAC
The DNA here is from genome assembly GCF_003343035.1 of Apteryx rowi. NCBI lineage: Eukaryota > Metazoa > Chordata > Aves > Apterygiformes > Apterygidae > Apteryx > Apteryx rowi. Next base: position 2,880,734 of record NW_020448308.1, read on the forward strand.
CTTGCAGACACAGTTATTTTAGCACGACTGCAGAGATTACCATTTATTTAGTCCTTACAATCTGCTCAGCATCATACAAGATATGAAGATAAAGAAATCGAGTTGTCGGGGACCCTTCAAGGGCACGCCAGCCACGCGCCTGGTGCTCCCGACACCTCCAGCCCTTGGAGAAGCAGCCTCTCGCATGTGTTGCAAAACTCTTGGATTTCACATACTCCAGAAGCAACTCAAAATAAATGCAGCCTGCGATTGCGGAGAAACGGTTTGTTCCAACTTCAGAAATTCAATAAATGTGGAAGCAGGGAAACCGGAACTGAAGAGGGATGAGTAAGTCTTACAAAATAAGGATGAAAATGTTTCAGTAGGACATGGAGAGGGAAATCCCAGTGAGAGTAAACCCAAAAAAGAATGAACAGAACACATGCAATGCAAAATTGGGGACATGTCTACCGCCTCTTTGCCCAGATAATATGCAAAGAGCTAGGAGAGGAAATGTGGAAGAGAAGGGAAAGGAACTTGTTTTACATGCAACTGTGAAGGAAGCTGGCTACTGCCAACCAAAAACTTTCACTTACATTAGGTTCCTTGAGTGAAGAGATCAAGTAAAAAAATGATGCAATTTAGACTGATATGCACATATGTACATATGTATATGAATGAACCCAAATATATTGTGGGTTCTCTTCATTTTTCTTTTGAGGTTGATGCATTAAGTGTTCTTATTTTCAAGTTTTATTTCTCTATGAGAAAAACGGTTGCATTTTTTCCAGTAAAATAATAACAATACAAAAAAAAGAGTACTGTATCAATAACAGTTCTCAATGTTGGGATTTTAAGGGAAGACATAATGTGATACTGCTTTTCAAAAGGCAGGATACGTCTTGCAAACTTTCTCAATATCTACCTAGTATCATCGTCAAACTGCTGTATGCACAGTCTTTAGAGGAAGACAGCACAGGAAGGATAGGACTCAGATCCTGGCCACCTCTCTGATGTTCCTAGCTCTGAAACAATAAAACACTCTCCCAGGTTCAGACTGATGGTCCTCTGGAGATGTGATATCCCCAAACAGGTGTCTGAACTCCTGCATCTCACAGATGTTGATGCACGTTCCTCGGGGCTCAACCTACACTGACACATCCTGGCCTTCCTGTATGGTCACACCGCAGCCCAGGAAGGCCCAGGAGATGGAGGAACTATTCAGCCACACCAACTTGACTCCTCAGGGACTCAAGAGTGACCTCTGCCAACCCAACCACCTCTAAACTAAGACTGCCTTCTCGTTGACCTTCATAGTTGGCTAGTGTCATAGGCTGAGCAGAATTTGTCTTTAAAGACCATTTCAAGTGCCAGCTTCCAGCAGAGGTATGAATCCAGCTCTTACACAGGGCTTGTACCCTTGCACTACACCCTCAAACCATGAGCTTCCACCTCCACCACTGATCCTGGGAACTTCAGATAAATCAAAGGAAGTATAAGAAAAAAACAGATTAGAAGACATAGGAACAAACATGGTATCCCAGGGAAGGGGAAAGTCAGCAGAATTTTTGCAGATGGAAATTGGGTTTCCCAAGTCTGTTAGACTCCTGGAGTGAGGCAACAAACTCAGAGAAGAAACATCTGATCAGCATGGGAGGTCACCAACCAGGCAACCATGGGATAAAAGCAAGGATCCTCTTGCTCTTGCATGTTAAGAAAAACAGCAATAAACAGCCAGCTTCTCAATGGAGGGAAATTCACAGGAGGAACCAACAAGGGCCTCTGGCAGGACCTGCGTTATTTTATAGGGGCTCTGTTCATCCCCTTTCCTAGGAGCCTTAGAGACACTTGGACAGTTCTTTGACGCACCAACTCACCGTTCAGAGAGACAAACAGATCTTTAAGAAGTGTGAGGGAGAGAATTGGGAGTAAGCCTACAAGCACTATTATTCCGCAGTGGTAACAAACATGACCTGAAGCCCAATTAAATGATCAGAGAGTAGGTTTAGAGGAAAAAGTGAAGTAAGAATTCATACAGCGCATACAGACACCGCTGAAGGTGCTGCCACAGATGTCACGGAGATCGAAAGAAAGAAACAGCTTCAAAAGGGGTTTAGACAAATTTGCTGTGGATTGGTACATTCATGACTATTAAATATGGTAATGTGGATTCAACCTGTAATTTAGGAAACCCTAGATTGTTGGTTGGTGGGTAACTGTACAGGGGAAGGAACAAAATGAACTTTCTTGCTTGTCTCCTGTCCTTGCAGATCTTACGCAGAGTACTTCCCATGGGCATTGCTCATGTAGCCACAAGCCAATGTGAGCTGACATCCCCAGTTTTCTTGGACAGATCAGCGTCTCCCCAGGTCCAGATTAATGCAGACAAGACGTTTTCACTGTTATTATACAATGCAATTGATGCAGCAGTATCTCTTTCATCACGTTCCTGTGTCTGAGCAGGATATCAGTCACCTAAAAGCAAACGGACATACAGAATCCATACCAAAACCCTTCTTCAAAGGAGCTCTCTGCTCCGTGGTACAGGATGCGCATACAAAGACTGCTCAGTTAAACAGCCGTTATAAGCTCCGACTACAGATTAGCAAACATCCAATTCAGGTGTCAAGACTTCTAAATAGGTATCCAACACACCAGGAATTGTGATTTTGCATAGTCGTTGTTTAGACGGGAGCTTAAAGAAAGAGCTTTAAGAACTGCAGCGGTAAGGACTTGGTATGGGAACTGCTGTCAGAATTGTGAGCTCTAGAAAGGAGTGAAAATAGGGAGTAAAACAGTGGAAAAAAAATCTGTTCCCTTCTTGGATTCAAGGGAAGTCTAAGAATTAGAGGAGGGGAAGGAGCCCCAAACAAGCACCTGCTGCTGTCACGGGAGGGAATTCAGAAGCCATCAGTCTGCACGGTTCAACGCGTGCCGCTCTCATAAGCGCAAATCATGAGTCAGGATCTAATTAACACAACCTGACGCTAACACCCTTCCCAAATCGAACAAATGATTTGGAAGAACAGTCGACTTGCAGGTTTATTTCCGTCACCGCCTGATTGTGTACTAAGCGCATCCGCCGTAAAGGCGGCACACGGACAACTCCGCAGAGTGCTCCGACCCCTGGGAAGCTACGACTCCCAACCGCAGGTAAATCTCCTATGCTGCCTTGTTGCCTGCTTGTCTCCAAAACGCTCTGCAGCCTCAGCCGGAGAAAACACATTCCTGGAAGGCGGTTGCAGCTGAAAGACAGGCTTATCGCCGACACAGTCCAAAAGGATAAGCAGCGTTTTGACCACGGGGGCAGGAGCAGCGCGGAGATGCCTCTAGCATTAGGCACCACGCATCACAAGGCAGACACATCTCTGCCAAGGGGGGCTGGAAATCCAGCCCGCTCCACTCTGCAAAATATGAGCGCCACGGTCAAATAAAACATTCGGCCATTTTAGGCACGCTGCCTAATTAGAGGCCATTGTTATCTGCGAACGCTGTTTTTGCAGCTGTCAGGAAATTAAATAACTCCAGGGTAACTTGGAATTAAATGAAGCTGTACAAACACAGAGCCCGATTCTGAAATCCCGACTCCGATAGCTAGCTCCGTGGCTTTCCAAGGGCCTGCAGCACAACCGGACATCCTTTCCTATGGAGCCATAGGACAACATGCTCCTGTCCTCCTTGAGCGGTTCACGCGCTAGTCTGTAAAAGCCTGGGAACTTGTGAATCCATACGTTAAGCACAGGCATTGCCTTCGCACCACCGAAGCTATCAGCACCTCCTGAGCAAAGGACTTGAGTACAAGCGCCCAGGACGAGAGCAGCCGCAGACTGATAAAAGGAAACGCTTACACAGAACCCCTGCTTTGATCTCGTTTTCAATCGATTCACTGCTCCTCTTGCAAACCCTGTAACTTTAAACTTTGATGGCAAGCTAGAAACTAAGCCGGTTATACTTTTCCAGTGACTTTTTAAAAATTCAGCAAAAGGAGAGGCGTGCATTTCCAATGGGACCAGTGCAAGCATGTGAAATGCACAAAAATACGTCCGTTTGGAGAAGGTGTTTATGGCGGCCTCCTTCCTTAGCTTCCTGCTCGCGATTTCAGCTGTGCGATTTCGGCTCAGCCTAAGAGCAGCAGAAGAGCAAAGAGGCGAGTTCTTGCCAGACCAGACACTGATTTAGCAATAAATGGCATTGCACGAAAAAAGCCAAGGCGTAACGCAGAAGCTGCTACAACGTGGAAGCACACTTCCCAAGCGTCCACGAACGCAGAGCGACTAGCTACTGCGGGGGGGTCGCTAGGAGATCGTATTTTTGCAGTGGCATTTTAGAAGAGACACTCGATTCTTGGGAATACAGTCGTAAGTAATGTCCCGCTCTGAAGCGCGGGCAAGTAGATGGAAACCTGGGCCTGTAGTTAAGGCAGAAACTGAGCCGTACCACAAAACGCATGTGCGACCTTAAACAAGCCACTTGGTCTCCGTGTATCAGTTTCCTTGTATGTGGGAGAAAGAAATTAAGTCTTACCTCACTGGGGTATCATATGACAAGAAACATGAACGCACTCCAAAAAACAAAGCATCATTATTATGTTTGGCTAAAAATGTGGAACACGGTAAGGTAAACTCCAAAAATAATCATTATGTCCACCCGCACTGGAGAAGCGGGTTAGCAAGGGAAACCCAGGTTATGCCACAGTGTGCTGCCGGGAGGTCAGGCTGCTCTCTTCCTTCCTCTTCACGGGATAACGCATCATTAATAATGAGCAAACCTGGAAAATCAAAACCAGATCCAAGCTCCGCAAGCTGGAGCTCGCTCCCGAGAGGCAAGGAAGGAGCAGGAACCGGCCTTTGCTTGGATGAGCAGAGGAAGGGTCAAAGCTCACCTTGAGATGCCTTCAGCTGCATCTGCCCCTCCATGATGCCCTCTCCGACCACCGATGTGCAGTGCCATGATGGGGCGCCAGGTCCTTCCCAACCCGCTGCCCGCGGCGCTCTGTGCTCAGCCAGAGTGAGCACTGCTCCCCCGGCACCACCGGCTCCCCCGACCCTCTCCCTGCCCCATGACCAAGTGGGCTCCCTGGTCCGGAAGAACCAAGGATTTTGTCTCTGGTAATCAGGGTGCAGAAATTGCAGAAATCAGTGGGTTTTCTGCTTCCCAGCAAAACTTTCCCAGCATTTCGAAACCTCTTGGCAAAGGCTTTGCTCGCAGGATCTGTGCCCCTGGGGCTGGGGAGGACCCGGCCCAGATGAGCGCTGGGAGGGGACGCGGGTGCCTCAGGTTACTGCTGGCAAGGAGAAGCGCAGAACATGTTGCAGCAAAAAACCCAAAACACAGAGATTAAAAAAAAAAAAAAAAAAAGACAAAATAAGGAAATGGATGCAGTTTGACTCACGTTTTCAATTCTTTTTCTATTTTCAAACAAACTAAAACACAACCCTTTTTTTCTTTTTTATAAACTGCCTTTCAGGCAATATTCCTCTGGACGGAAAGAGCAGTGCAAATAATTACATTTCAAACAGGCCTCAAAGATGAAGCCACTAAATGCTTAACAGTTTGTGTAACTGTAACCTTGAGGCTGTGTGACTTAATCCTACGCAAGATTAAATACTAAGATATGAGATTGTAAAAGATTATGCAACTCTCTTTTTTCATAAAACAGTATTATTTTTTCCACCATAATCTCCAATCTACTCCACTGCAGGGATGATTTATTCCGTAGGTCTGGAAGCGTCCCCATTGTAAGGGGCCTTGGGAATCCTTTGGGACAGAAGCTACCTCAATTACTATTTATCACGGCCCTTGCCTGTTACATTATCAAAGTATTTCCACATGTTCACTAATTAATCTTTATAATGCCTGTTATGAGGTGATTTAATAGGATTATCCCTATTTTTCAGATGAGGAAACTGAGCCACAACGAGAGACTAGTCCAAGGTCAAACAGGAAAGCCTGCAGCAGACACGGAAACTTCATCCGCAGGGCTCTGATTCCCTGTCCCTTCACCAATTCAACCGATTCTAGTGAAAGCCAAAAAACTAGATATGTTGCACCGGGTTTACCACACCAGCCCTGGAGCCTTCATAAGCTTGGGAGGCCTTGTACCAAGGTTGGCAAAAAGCTGAAAAAGTCAAGTTATTGCTCCAGGAGAAAATAAAACTGGTGAATTTCTTGGGCACAAGACTCAGCACCTCCGCCCAGGTGCAGATAGGATGGAGATTTGGCTGGCTCTTCCTATCAGGTCATGACCAGGAAGGTCTTCCAAGCCGGCCAGAGACAGAGATTGTCTCACCTTGACAAGTGACTGCTGATCCTTGGGAAACCTGAGGTCCTCCTTCACCAACCTCCCCTCCCAAAACCAACCAACCAACCAACCCACCCACCCAAATCTGGCAAATCTGCTCAGATCCTAACTCTGGGGACTGCCACATGCTGGCACTGCAAGGGCTAATCAGTAAAGAAATGTTTTCTCTGCTTGCAGAAGATGACAGACTGTTTTGTGGAAAGTTATTCCAGGCTCACCTTTTCTAGTCTAGGGTCACAGCATTTACAAGGAGGATGCCAAGGCGGCTGGAAATCCAGTTGCTAACATGAATAGCCAGGTCATGAACCTGAGAGAAGTAGGACTTGAAACTTAAGGTGGGGTCACAACTAGCAAAGTTTGGGAACTGCGGGTTGAATGCCTTCAGCCTTGGGAAAGGGGGTTCATGTCTCTGCTATATCGCTGGTCCCTCTTGGGAAGGTCCTTCAGCGCTCCCTCGAATTCGGTTTCCTAGCTGTGAAGGGGGGATAACAGCACTTGCACAGGGTGTCCCATACAAAATTCACTTAAAAGACAGGGAAAATTACAAATTACAGCCCCACAACTACTTACAATGGACAGATGCTTCAAAGAATCTCACAATACGTATTCAGGCTTGTCCCCTCCTAGCCATGGAGCACTCCGTTCTGCTAGCCTGGCTCATCTCCACCAAGCTGGCAGATTGTGGTTAGCTCCAAACACACGGCAAACCACCAGAGCAACCAACTGCCCTTAAGTCCTGCCTAAAAAAAATCCACCAATGGAACAGCATGCAAACGGCCAAATGCTCTCTCTCGAAACAAATAAGCAGGACTGCTACTTAACAGTTGAGCTGTATTTTGTTGTTAGATACCCACCTAAAATTTCAGTGAATCATTTCTTCATTTCAGCGAGAAAAACATTTTTAAGGTCCTGCACTTAGCAGAGTGGGTTGATAAGAGCTAGCCATGGTATCTATCTGCTCATCTGTCTCAGACTTCGGAAAGCGCTAGGAAACAGCTAAGCCGTAATCAATTTAAAGGAGGAAATCATGGCCAGTCAAGTGGTTCAGGAAGAGATGTCTGGGCTTTCTCACCATGGGCTGTGAAACAAAATTAGATCGCGATACAAAACCGTCTGCTGGAGGAAACAGTGAAAAATAGGTGTTATTTATGCAGTATTTCTTTAAATAGGAGCAGAGAAACTGGACCAAAAAGACTTCATGTGGCAGGTAACAAACATAAGGAATAATATGGGCTGTCAAGATTAGCAAATCCACTGAGACGTGAGCTCTAACGAGAAGCTGAAGTGCTCCCTTCTCTAGGTGACGCAAACCAGACCTGGGAATATTCCATATTTCTCAACCTTCCCCTCCCTTCCCTCAAAAGCTTTAACGACCAAACTATACTGCCTCTCGGGAGAGAGCGGAAATTGCATATATGTAACAGCCCCTCAACACGCACCTAGATCTATATAAGCATATATGCAATGTGGGAAAGACCTTCCCAACCAAACACATATTTCTAATTACTCAGTACTCAATTCCCCATGTTTTTAATTTGCATTTAGGTCATTAGGACCACATTATTTAAAAAAAACCCTGAAAACCACAGACAAGAGTCTTGCCTGGCCAATACAGAGATCCAAAAGGGAGAGATTGTGCACGTGTTTAATAGCGAAAACATCTTCTGCCTAGCAACCGGCAGGCTCTCCTAGCGGTCAGGACATGGCGAGCAGGGGAAGGAATTCACCACTATAAATGTCAGGCAGCAAATTAAGACACCGAGCCTTGAGATACAAAGGCCTCGTCACTGGGTAATAAAAATTTAAAGGAGAAAATAGTTTAGAGGAGACATATTTCTAAAAACGGATGCATCTATTAGCTTATTTCGCTCCACATTTTAAATGGAGTTAGAGACTGCTCCCAGCTAGCTGGGCTCTGGGCTTGCACTTATTTGCAAGCCTGAATTCTTGTCTATTTTATATACAGGGTAAGAGAGAGGACACTGAAAGCAATTTAACATTCTGATGTTATTGAAAAAGCGACTTGATGTGGCAATAAAGTGTATGATGGTCCTGAATCCAAGGTCAGGAAGGGAACAGGTTTTCTGAGGATGATAGTTATCAAAACAGAGCACTGTCAGTAGAAGGGCTTTTTTCTTTTCCATGTTTCCCCCCTTTTTTATTAGGATGAGGTCAACATTTTACAAATTTTGAGAAAATCTCTCTGCCACTCAAACTATTTTTTAAATAGTTCCACTATTTTTAATGTATTGGGCAATTACTGTGAGGTCTGAACTGAGATTGGGAGCCTCTTTATTCTAGAAGCTGCAAATACATGGATTTCTGGCCTTAGAGAAATTACTATCTAGACTAGGCAGACTCAAGAAGGATAAATGAAGGACTGTCACCTTCCTCCTGCAGATGAACCTCAGTGTGGGAAGACGGAGAGTCTTGCTCTAGGTTCATGCAGGGGTCTGCAGCAAAGAAAGGAGATGAAAGCAGATGTTTCCCACTCCTGCTTCAATAAGGAAATCAAAGCGACCTTCCTCTCTGGTTCAAATCCCAAAGAGATCAGTTATGACCTAAGGTCGGTTACCTGTAGCTACCTACATGAAATGAGCTTGCTGGTTCTAGGGGACAGAAGTCCGGAGTACATGAGGGTGGTTTGTTCCCCTCCTCACCCCCCAACTCTCCAGTTTCCCTGAAATTGGAATAAACATGTTTGCCAGCTTGGAAAGCACAAGGATTCACTCTTCCCTTGAGCCCAGCACTTCTTCCCTCTTCTCTGATCTCTCTCAAGGTCACTGCCTGCAGGAAAAGATGACATGCAAGGGCCAGCAACCAAGGGCTAAGGCTGGACAGGCAGTGCTCTCACCTTGGAAATGGTAGCAGTGTGTTGCTTTACAACCTTTCATCTTCAGGCCTGCTTCATCTGGGTGAAAGACTGTCACAGCCCCCATTGATGCAGATGTTCATGGAGCAACTCAACAGTTGCCAAGGTCCCAGAAAGAGCCCAGGTCAGGGACAGGCCTCTGGGATCTCTCCCCAGCAGGGAAAACCACCTTCGAACTCCATCCATTGCCCTGCAAGAGGTCTCAAGTATGGAGACATCACAAATGGGGTAGCAACTCAACTAGAACCACTTGTTGCCTTCTAGGTGCAAAGCTACTGCTTTGCCCCAAGGATGGTGTTACAGAGGTGCTCCTTCTCCCTTTAGCATGTGATACCAGCGGTGGTGACTCAGAGATGGAGCAGAAGTTGGCCCTCATCAAACAGACCAGCTTCATTTCAAGTGGGTACAAGAGATACTGAGACAAAGATATAAAAGAGAGCGTACTATAACAGTCCCTCATCTCCTTGCAATCGGATCAGCTTATATACGTGACACTGGACGTGCTCATCTGTCATTAGGCTTGTACAGAATGAAGGTGGTCGAGGGAGAGCTTTAGCTCTTCATTTCACACTGTGCTGTGCAATTACAGAGAAGCACCGTAAAACCGGAGGGGAGATGGATGGCACTTCATGCAGAGCTACGCAGGCAGAGCTATCGCTAAACCTAGTAGTGGACTTCCAAGTGACAAAAGGATGAATAGGACTGCAGACAAACCAGCTGAAGAGATCGGGACTAGAAAAGAGAAGTAAAACAAACCAAACTGACCCCTTTCCTCCAAATAAAAGCCTCTCTAGATATGTGGTATGGAAGCCGTGACTCGACAGCTACTGGGAATACCACTGGAGGAACATCACTACCCCATCCACTCCCCAAACAGCATTATTTTATTCAGATGACACCTCCAGGACAGGATTGCAACATCAGCAACCGCTTTCCAGTGCACGTTCTCAGGATTTCAGAGAGCATAGCTTCCTCCAGGTGTACTGTCGTTTGCTTTCCTTTCAGCGAGCGTGAAAGCTAAAACCTTTGAGGAAAAGAAACTACTGGGAACGATGAGACCACAGGCAAAAGCTCAGCTGGTGCAGGTTGGTGCAGCTGCCCAGGAGACATAGGGATGCTGGCCTTGCTGCCCTTTGAAAAAGGGATGGACTTTGCAGAGAGCATAGGCACTTCGCTATCTGTATCACACTCAGGAAGCTCCTGCTTTCAGCCAAATCTTGGGGAAAAGGCAAAATCCCCCCCCCTCCCCAAAAAAAATTCCTGTATTTCAGGGAGCAGCAGCCACTCAACTCTTCTGCCCTGTGCCAACTGCACAGCAGGGGATAAATGTGAGGATTTTACATGGCTGTCCAAGCACCCTGGTAGCTAATACACTTGTCTTCACACAGGAGGGCCCATAGCCAAACTCCTTCTGCTAATGCATCTCAATATCAGCCTGGAAAAGAGTTTTCTGTTCATTGTTTGCTGAACAAAATTCTTCCTCATTAAGAGGCCCAAGCCCAAGAAACAGCCACGGGAACAAACAAGGTTCTGTGCAGCTATAATTCCCACCTCGCCGCTGCGGAATTAAAGCAAAGAATTAGGCTGCAGCCGTTCCTTTCCAGCACAACGAATGCTAAAGAGGATACAGCTTTGCACTGCAGACATTTTCTGGGGAGAAGAAATAATGACTTCTTTACTAGCCTGTCTCACTTGCTACTCACAAGGAAACAAGCCTGAGGATTATTATTTTTTGACAAAACAGTTAAGAATGATTACTGCACATCAGTATGTTTGAAGCATTAATCTAAAGGACAGCTGAAAGTGCCAGTATTGCTCCAGTCTATTCTTTCCCCAAGTGCTGTTTGCTCTTTTGCAGAAGGCACCTGATTAACTTGGGAGATACCAGCTAAAACAGGGCAGCCTTCTCACTGCTGCCACAGCACATGGAAAACCCTGTCCTTCCCAGACTTGTAGCAAATTTGTTAAGAACAAAAGTTACCTGGAGAGAATAAAAAGTCCCTTCCTGCTGCTGGAATTTCTACCTAAACTGCTCACCAAGGGTGAAGATTTACCCTGTAATCCGTGAGCTGAACCTTGGCACCTTACTAGTGAGGTCAAGAGGTATCTGATTGCCTTGAGTAGAGATGATGGGTGCTGTTTTGCAAGAAGGTGGGATGCAGGAATTCTTATAGGTTTTGTTCTTTTCCAAGCCAATGTTTATGTCAACCAAGTGAGATTCCTCCTCCTCAGACACTTAGAGCCAGACTAGGAGAGGAAGAGAGCGAAACAGAGCACTTCCACAGTTACAAGTCATCCTAGGCTGGCAGATGCTGAATTCCTTCAATCTGAAAAACTTACAGTATACAGAAACTAGGAACAAGGATGGAGAGCCAGTGGGGATCCCAGGCAGGGCTAAACCTGAGAGAAAGTGTTGGATGTAGTGGTGACTGTTCAGAAGAAGGGCATGTGCTGGACACAAACCTAAAGGGAGCACGGGCTGCGTCGGAAGGGTTGGACAACGTGCAGGATGGAGAACATTCAAGTCTTGCCAGCAGATCATTGCTTACTAGCGAAGAGCAGAGGAGAGGCCATCGAGCTGCTGGCTCTGTAGCACTACTGCTCGTGTTGGGATTCGCACCTGGCTTTCACTCCCTGCCATAGGCAAGGATCATCTTAGAGCGCTCCTTCCTGCAAAGCTCTGCTTTTAACGCTCAGCCTGTGCACTGTGTATTTGATTAAAGGGATGCTACATGCTGCCAAAACCGTAGCCCAGTGGAGGCTATACTGGTACTATAACTATCAGCAGTAAATTCACGTGCATACGAGAGTCAAGGTAATGAAGTCAAAAGGGTCCAAGCAGAGCATGCTGCTGCTTTGAAGGCTGGCAGCACTGCCCAATTCACAGAGACAACCTGGGGCAACAGCAGCTCGTGCCACTGCAGAGGTCTGCCTAGACCTGGGATTTGCTCCAAGTACAACCATGGGCAACCAAAACAACGCAACCCCCTACTACTGATGAGCAAAACTATTTGAACTTACCTTTGTTTCAAGGTGGAATAATTTCCTGAGAGATAAACAGTGGTTGGGGTGCTCATGCTAGAGGCTGTACAGGGGTGGTTGCAATCCAGACTTGCCACAGTGCCCCAAACTGAAGAACCTGGCTTGTGCCAGCAGGGCAGAGAAGTCAGCCCCATGGATATCACAGCCACAGACGTAGTGCTGGAGATGAGCATGCCCCTGTCAAGGCAAATACATGGGGACGACACGGCTCAGCGACTCCGACTTCCTTCTGAGGTCGGGAATCTCCACATTCCTTGCTCTGTCATGCACTGTGACCCTTGGAAAAAACCCTTTTCTCCTCCTGATGTCCGACTTCTCTGTTAGACCAAGCTCTTTAGAGACAGGCTTTGCATCCTGCTCCTATAGGGAAGCCAAACCTGAACTGATTGCCCGTAGCTACCAGCCATAATAGAAAAGCTGATGCTACCAATAGCAGTAATAAAGTCTTCACGCACACGCCACGTGAACAAATGCAACAAGGGATGCACATTCGGGAAACAGGAACATAAAGGTCACTTGAGCTCTTTTGGAAACAAAAACCAGAACACGTGACTTATAGTTCCTATCACAACCAACAACTCCCAAATTTCAAACAGCAATATCTTAAAGATCCATTCACCTATTCTCAACCGAGTGATTATTTTATGAAAATGTTTATGCCAACATTATAGTTTTCTAAAATGTAATGATTTTTTCTATTATATGTTTATGAGTACTTCTGAAACAGAAAGGGGAATAATTCAGCAAAGCAACTGATTATAAAACTTTTACTGTGTACTAAATAAAGATGGCATACTTTCTGATTTTCTCCTTAGGGTTTTGATATTACAAAACTGTTGAGTATTACAGTGTCAAAAGCGGCTACTTGACAGTTAATTCTAATTTGGGAATTAAATATGCCTTTTTCAAACTTTAATGAATTTTCTCCAAACCGGTAAATTTTTGCAGACTTCAGAAACTGACCACAAAGAGCAGCAGTAGCACAGAAATAATAATAGCTGCACAACGCTTCCTCATTCCACCACCTAAATAACACTGCTACAAACACAGCCGCCCCCCACGATAAATGTTATTACAAGCTATTTCCATCGCCAAAGACAAACTATTCTCTCCGTCAGCACTCACCCGACACCGAGCATCTCCAGCTCCCAAACTCGAGCCAGGCACCTTCCTCGGCACCAATGTGACCCGGCGCCGTGCACGGGCAGGGACGTCCAGCCACCACGCGTGGACAACGAGTGCGCTTAGCGCGGGGCAGGAGAAAGGCAGATAAATCAAGGCTTTCGGTGACAAGGCAAAGGAGCTGATTTGCAACTCCGTTGCATTTTGTTGGGGATGAGGATGATGTAAAATACTCATCTTTAAGGGTTTCTTTTAAAGAGGGAGGTTGGCGAGACCTTGGAGCTGGAGGAATGAGACGTGGGTGCTCCTGGAGGTTCAAGGACGAAGCCCAGCAGAACGATACGCAATGACGGTACAACAGCACACAGATGGCTTTGCTTTCTCAAACATGCTTAAGCTGCTCTTTAAAACTTGCGTACGCCCTTCTCCCAGCATCAAAATCCATCCCTGTTCTGCGCTTGAAACGCCTCGTACGGCACAGCGGCAGAGACAGCGTGCTTAAGTGATCAAAGCACCTTTCACAACTGCACTGCTAGTATTTACAAACAGACCTGTTTTACAAACGCTTGGGTTTATGATCTCGGCGAGAAATGACACATTTCCCTCCTCCTCCTCCCGGAGGCCGCATAGCGAGGTGGCACATGCCGACACTTACCCAGGAAGCCCTCTTCATCCACGATGATCGTGTAGTCCTCCGGGGTTTCTGTGAGGCTGAAGAACTTGCACCTGGCGAAGGCAAATGGCAGGAGAGCAGGATTAGCCACCGTGCTGAGCGGAGCCCACCCCGTCCACGGGACGAGCCCGAGGCATGAACAGACCTGGTGAAACACTTATTATTTTTATTATTTAGTTATTAGAGCCTTCTCCCGCTGGAGGAGAGCAACCCCGTTCCCCTCGCCCATCCCTCCGCTGCTCTCTGGATGATGCTGCGAACACCAAGCGTAGGAGCACAAGGCCAAGCTGCCCTCCTCTTCATCTCCTATTGCTTCATATCTGCTCCACGCTCATCTTTCGACACCATCAGCCAGGTGAGGCACAGCCCCTCCGTTTCATTCGGCACTGATCCCAAAGTCACCCCTACCACGAAATATAAAATAAATGCGATGTGAGATGCTACCACTGTAGACAAACGAACAAGGAAAGCCTCCAACTTTGGGTGCAAATGGAAAAGCCTCTCTCTATATGGACCAAAAAGCAGAAATTTGCTGTTATATTTATAATAACAACATATTTATCTGAGGCCAGCTACAGAAAATATTCTGAATTCCCAGCATGCTCACAGCATACTTCCTGCACGGAGCACCGTCCTACTGGACTCCGTGGGTAGGTCCTACCAGACTGCTTCGCAGCACTGCGGAGGGTCTCTATCTAAGACTTCCTTTCAGGATTCCTGAAAGCCAGGACACCTACGTTGGTGCCTTGAGGCATCAAAAACGGAGGCATCCACATGATTAGAGAAGTGGACCGAAAACTGGCTCCCGCTTTCTTTTGAAATGCTGAAAAGAATGAGGAGTGCAGCTCTTTCCTCCAAAAACAACAGAGAGAAAAATGAGATGGCTGCTGCTCTCCCCATCACCTCATCAGGAAAGCCAGAAGAAATAACATGCAGTTCTAATAGCGTTCTGCCATGTAACCAAAAGGATTTCACATAAATAGAAAGTATCAGACGACCTGCTGCAAGTGACTCGTCCTCCTTCCCTAGGAGCATCCATCATGATGATCAAGCATGACACTCTCCCTCCTAGCACAGATGTATCACCATAAAACACAGAAGTGGCCCCACCACAACAGAAACCACAACTTAATTATTTTACGTCATCGGTAATAGCTACTGTGACAGCCACATTTACTAACTCAACTCTCTCCAGGAACAGTGCCAAGAGAAGCAGAAAACAGTAGCAGCCCAAATTTTTCATTCTCACTTCTGACCTGCACAAGGATGGTCCCCGTGAGATTGGTGACCCAAGCAGGAGAGCTACGCTGGACAAAGTGGGATGCTGCTCTAGGTACATCCCAGGAGATACTGGTATTTCTTCTATTATTCAGTGGATGAATTCCCTGGAGAAGTCACTGAAATCAAATTCTTTGGTACCACCAGCTATCCTAGTCATACACATGCTGACCGGAGAGAAACTAGTGGTCTTAAAGGAGGAAACATTAATATTAAAAATTCAGCTTTCCTGATCTGCAATGGCATTTATGGAGAAATTTTCTTCCAGAACTGTAATACACGTCTGCATGCACACATTGACCCAGCAGAAAGAGTATGAACGTGACAAATGCCATTTTCTTAGCACACATCTAAAAGTGATGATATTTGAGGGATATGTACCGACGAAATTCTGTAATTGCTGGCTCAGAAAGCATGTCAAAACCTCACATCTTCATATACCAGCACAAAGCCCAATCCCCTCCTCACAGCCATTCTGGAAAAGGTCAGCAGCATACAGCCATCTGAATTTAAACACAAAGTCTTTTCACCAGCACAGAAGAGACTGGTGCTTCTTGGGGAATACATTCACTCAGTTCAAGCCTGCGATGCATTTTTCACAAGGGAGAAGATAAAAAACAAGAATCTGAATTGCAAGCGTTCATATGCAACAAAATACTGCATGGAAAAATTTTTCTTACCATCACATACTAACAGAACTCAAGTCCAAGCCCTAAAACTTGTGCCTCAGCATGGATACGCACATATCTACTGCCACCGCGAGCGCAACTCGAGTTGTGTGTCTTGAACCACCAGCAACAGAAGGAACTCCAAAATTGTTTTGCTCTCCTGCACTAACCTATACATGCCTCTTCCATTCAAGTTGCTTCAACCATTTCTCTTTCCCCTTAGAGCAGCTCTGGAAAAGGTGCATGCCAACAGCATCTTGTGTTCTTGCACTGAAGCTAATAAAGGAAAGGAATTGCCCTTTAATACGTTTGAGACATCAGGCAAACGGTATTTCTCTAAGTACACGTGGAAAGCATATATGTAGGAAAAAAATATTTTTAGTTCCCTAATAGCCAAACCTCAGATAGATTCTTCTGGATTTCTGCCTTCTTCGTGTTTCAGCACATTTCCACTTCGGCACTGTTGCTGACTTCGACTGCCTGACAACATATGTCTTTTTCTGGCAACGCAGCAAATGTAGACCAATCTATTATTAGATTAGATCTTTGAAACTGCACAGCTTACGCTGTGTATGGAAGTAAGACTGAAGCTTGCACAGAGCAGGAAAGCATGTGTAGGATGCAGCAACAGCATCATTTCAGTTTGCAAACAGCACGTAAGTCTCCACGGGAGAAGAAAGCAGGCAGAAAAGCCTCCTGCTTGGCCTCGCTCGTAGGTCTGCACCAGAAATGTCTCCTGGAGACATTTGCTCCCCAGGCCTGCCTAGATCACAGGGGCGATAACACTGGAATTAATGCGACTTCCACTGGTTCTGGGTCACACTCAAAGCACATGTGTGCGGGAATACTGCTAGGGGTCATTTGAAAATTCAGCAAAGATGATGGTCTTTAAGGAAACCACAACTCCTGTCTTCTCATTTATAAGGAAATGACTTAGTTAATTGTTGCCTAGGCAGAGTAAAGAGTTGCAAAGCTGTCTGTCCCATGGAAAAGGTCCTTCCCAGAAGCAGGTGGGCGGCTGGCCTCTCCCCACGTCACAACCACGGCCCAGCGCCATTCAAAGAAACATAATGGCTAGAAGGCATTCAAATGCAAAGCCTGGAGGTAACCCAAAAGTCTGCAAAGAAGCCGTTGATCTGAATGGGAATTAAGCAGCAGCAAGCTGATCTGAGTGAAGATGAAAAATATAATTTGTTGGGTTTTATTCTAGGCTGTCTTCTCATTTTAGATGAGAAGGGATTTGTATGCTTCACTCTGTACATTACCATGATAATATATGTTCTTAGTAAAGAAAGACAGTCTCATGCTAATCATCTCATTCCTGGTGATCTTAACTTCTTTGCAGTTTTATAAATAAAGACAAGAGGTGGATTCTAGTGCGACATATTGTGAAATGTATTTAGGAAAGCAGTAAAGAACACTTGTGCTGTTAATGCGTTTTGACATATTTGTGTAACATGTTAAGTACTTTACACCATCTAATTACAAGACTATGCAGTCAAATGGCACTGAAAATTGCAAACAGTGAAGTGACTGGTGTTTTCTAAACAGCATATTTGTTTGTTAGCCAAAACACTTTGCCATCTTTTTGGCAAGAGTGAGGAAGAAAACGCAGCTTAGCTGAACTCCGGAGACAAAGCAAAGCCCCTCGCAATAGGCGTCGGTTGGCTTTCCACTCGACGTTCAGTTCTGGAGGTGGTGGCTCCATCTTTCTTGCCGTAACTTACTTCTGCAGCTTGGTGGTAGCAGGCTGCGACGCTGCTAAAAGGAGCGTTGTTCTGATGAGCTGTTTAAACCAACTCCCCCCTTCCAGCCCTACCAAGGGAAACACCGAACATGTCATGGCACTGCTAGGAACGGTCAAAGGACAGCGGGAACATTCCTTCCAGTCATTAGCCGGGCTCGGATCCGAGACAGAGATGTTAACAAACACAGTCCGGGACCGCCTAAAGAGTCACTGCGATAGCACAGTTCAGTTCATTACAGAAGGTTAATCATTTTCAAAAACAACGCAGGACAAAACTAACAGATTTGTGGCCAAGGAAAGCAAGTATTCATGAACAGACATTAATTCGGGAAAGTCCTGCAGCCTGTGCTGTGCCAGAACTTCTAATATGATAAGCTTGATGGTCTTCTCTAATCTATAATGACAGCCTAAGCCACAGACTATATTGTGGACAGTTAAACGGGAGAACTTCAGTCCACCTCTCTCCTTGCTTCTTTTGCATAGCTGGGGAAGTTATCTAGAGCCTTTATTTAGGCTTTGAAAAGCCTGAGATGAGAAAAACAGCAAAACGATCTGCATTAGTGAAGAAATGGAAATCAAAACCAAGCGCAAAAGGGACGATCTGCAACACAGACAATTTAAAAAAATAAACAGAAGATGTGGATGCGCTCACAAAGATATGATCTTATTAAGGACAGCTTACCAATAAAACTGGGACACTCAGCAACAATACACACAAGGATTATTCTGAAATGTCAGCTGGGTGTCCACCCTCCTCGCTTTCACTAAACCAATATCAAACTGCAATTCAAGTCTTCTTCAAAACCGTTCCCTGTGGTCTGGACTGCAAGAGCCCATGCAGATCCAACCACTGCTGCAAAGGGAAGATTAGCAGTAGCTTGGAACGATACCAGCCAGTGATTCTGATATGATTTCCATTTTTCTGGAGCCAGACATGGTCAGTTCAGACTTCCCAAGCTGCTGATTTAACAAAGGTACAATATTCAAGAGCTATCTTGCAACATAACCACAGGCAAAATGTTTTTGGTTCTATAAACACACACTTGGGGTTTATTTTGTATGACTAGCAAAGCCCAAGTCAGGATGCTTTCACCAGTCAAAGCCCAATGTTTGCAGTATTGCTTTCTAAAACTGTTCCTTGGGGTACTCAACTGAAATTTTCCTTCATTTGCTCTGACAGCATTTTTTTATAATACTTCCTGCAAAAACAATTAGAAAGTAACTTGCTACTTGGCTGGGACTTTTCTTCCCCTCCTTCAACAGATTTCCACCATCGTGTTTAAGAATATTCTGTAAGAAAATCTGTTTCATCCCTACTGATGGATAGAAATATACTCTTGCCAAATGCAAAGAGAGAAGCCAAACTACGCTGGAGTAGTAGTAAAAGAATACACCAAGTGAAGAAGCGAAGGCATGTTATATGCTGGAACTGAGCGGAAAGCTCGTCTCACCGAAGGAAACTGTGCAAGGGAAATGAGGGGATCTGAGGTCCGCCTGAGCGCAGCTCTCTCGCGAAGCCACCCCATCCAACGAACGCGAAAGGCGCTGCTCTCCCATCCCAGCACGATGCCAACAGGCAAGGCGCCTGCCGTGCTGAACAGAGATGCACTGCAGCAAGCATAAATGCACTTTAAGACTACACAAGTATTACTGTGCTCATCTGTTGTTTGTCCATTTGAAGGAGCTAAATATAGAGATGTTTTCCTAAATTCAACGAGAACGATTCACAAGCAAACGATTTGAGGTGTGGACATGCTGAAGTTAGCACATCTCTTATACCCAAGGCTCGCCCTGGGTGTGAATCTGCGGGATAATTTACTGACCTGATGTAATTAAAAGTTATTCTTAGCACACATTTTTCTTCCTGGGTCATAAATTATTTCAAGTGAGCTCTGCTGGGTGATTTCTACTGGGAACGTCACCACTCACAACCTATATTAGGGGACGGGGCTGAAACAAAACCCTGGATCTGCACTTTGCTGCGCTGGCCGGCATCCAGATGGCGCACGTGCCAGGCGCTTGGCAGGGAGCCTTCCTTCCCCGCTCCAGGAGAAGTCACCCAGCTACCTCCGAATGGCTCACTTGCTCTTTGGGACTCAAGTTTGGAAGGTACCACATCATCGCCCTCAAGGGAGAGGGTGCAAAGCACAAGGACGGGAGCCTGGGCTGGCTCTGCACCCATGCTGCAAACCACTTTGCACAACCACAGGACTTCAGCCTTTAGCTTTGAGCTTCTTACTGGATATTTAGCAGTGCTGGTTACTGGTGCACATAAGAATTTGGCAGATACAATGCATCTGAAGGACCTGACCAGTGCTCAGAGAGGAAGAACCTCTTGGTCTAAAAAAATAGCAAGGTTTAAAAGTTATAACAACTCAATATCAATTTTACTCAGATAACCTGGAAAAAATAATGGAAAAATGGGGTTACTTCAACTCTACTTCTCTTTCATCTCTTTTTGCCCTCTTCTCCTCCTTGCTTCCCAAGAAGAGACAAAAGAAGTTGAGTGACTATATTCATGATAAATCAAAATTAGAAAATCACTTCAAAACAGTTCCTTTTGGTTTTAATTGAAATTAAAAAAAAAAAAACATGCCACCAACAAACGTTTCATGGAAGACACTATCCCATTTTGGCACAACGGTTTCCCTCAAATCCCATAAGAAACCTTCACTGCATAACACCTTACTGTTGGGAAACCTTCATTTATCATGGCGAAGCGGCTGACAAGGGGCCGGGAGGAAATCAGCCATCATGGTTCAGAGCTGCAGACAGGAACAAGTTCTTTCAACTAATCATGAAAGTAAAAATAATATATAAAAATATCTCATTTTGATAGGTATATGCACATGTTGGGTTCCTCTCCTACTTTTTTTCTCGGGTCTTTGAAACCATCTCACATTTCACAGCTGCTGCACGGACGGCTGCCATGCAAGCCCGCTCCACCACGTGCTATCAGTTCTGCTCTTGGAGCAGGTTCAGCAATTGCCCAGCTGACCCAGGTCCCTCTTGTGCAGTCACCTGCCACGCACACGGTGCTGGCTTTTCCCCCCTCCAGGAAAACTCACTTTTACGCGAACAGGGACTGCAGTAACTTGAGACCGAGGGCTGGAGGGGAGAGAAACGGGAGAGCAGAGAGGCATTTGGTTAGGCTTCACCTTCCCAGCTACTATTTGAACTTTCTAGATTCATTAGGGGCAAAAGTTTAGGCAGCTGATGGGAGTAGCTGCCTCCTCGGGCTGTTCGAAAGCAGCTGCCTCTCTGTGCTCGAACCGCTGGGGACGGTGGAGAACCACGGGGGCATGCATCTTCTGCTGCCCTCACAGACTGTGAGGGCTCTTGCTAAATACCACCTGCGAGATATTCGATAAATCCGGATGGGAAACGTCAGCGTGACTGCTTGCAGGGAGACAGAGAGCAGTAAGTGCTCTTGCTTACTCCAACTGATTTCTGATTTTTCTCGTAATATGCATTTGGCAACTGCAAGCTCCGCTCACCACCAAAAGCGAGGAAGCGCATCAACAAGCGCGGTTTCCATTGCAAGGCCCAAATGCCCACAGCCTCTGTCCTTTTAAAACAAGTGTCCACGGAAGCACACGGCCTTCCTTGGCGCGCGCAGGACTAGGTCACGTTAGGAGGACGCATGCTTTCACCTGGGAAACATCGTGCCAGGCTTTTGGTTGGGATTTGGAAGCGCAGTTAGGGTATCACTGTCGCACTTTTTGTTTTGAAACACCTGAATTAAACAGATCTTTTGCTGGTGGCTCTCCTAGTCCTGGATCTCAGGATCTGCGCTCTCAGATCTGCTTTTTCCCCCCCAACACAAGCCATGGTTGGTATCACTCAGCTTTCACCAGAAGGAGCCTTCCTTGGCTTGTCCACAGCTCTCTTTGGGACTTCAGGAGTTCTTTGTGCAATATAAGGGAAAATGAAGTGAATTTAAGACAAAACAGCTTAGTGCATCCCATCTTCATGAGTTCACCTCTTTCTAGTTATTGGGACATAGAAGCAAAACCCAGCTGCAGGCCCCAGGAACGGAAGCGGCTTGCCCCAGAGTCGGTTTTGGGTCACTAAAGACTCTATAGTTATATTCCCCAAAAGACAAACTGTACAAAGAAAACAGATTTTAACACTCAAAACACAGAAGAATAAATCTTCTTCCCCCAGTCATCACCATTGACTGGCCTGCATCATGTCACAGAAAGTCAACTAGAAAAGTCAGCTTTCAGGGAAAGCCAATTTATTGCGAATTTGAATTCAGAAGGAAAAAAAAAAGCTTGTAACGTTCACAGAAATCTAACCGAAAAAGCCCAAGGAATTATTAACACGGTTTTCTGATTGACTTAAAAAGAAGCCATAGCAATGCGGTTTTTTTTTTTTTTTTTTTTGTCTGTGCAATTCACTGAACATCACACAGTTAGTTTGCTCCAACTCACTTCCCAACTCTTCTGACTTTCATCTGCCCCAACAGCAGCTTCATTCAATACAAAACGGGCAAAGGGCAAAAGCAGAGGATTATTTTTCTTTTATAGAAATCTGCCTTTAACACTATTATCTGGAAGAGCAGCAGTAGCAGACCTCTGTATCACACAAAACTCCAATTACGGCCCCCTCGCTCCGTCTGTGCCGAGCTTTTCACCGTGGGCACCGCGCGGGGTTGTGTAGCTCCTGCCGCAGGCGGTGCTGGGCTGCTGAGGGCTACCAGGGAGACCGGCATGCCCACAAAGCCTGGAGACTGCTAAAAATTACTCACCACCTCTTCTGTATCAAAACGCAACACCCGGAGGCCTGGCACTAGACAAAATGAACTACAAATGATGCTAAGGCAGAAGGTGAGCCTCGGCACGGGTGAAGGTGCCAGCCCAACATCTCTGCCCACTGCAGAGCGGTGTTGCATTGCCCACGTTTGCAATGCCAGGAGCCTTGCGTGGAGCCGGGCCGTGGCCTCGCCAAGCGCCGTGTCCACCACGGTGCCGTCTGCCCCAGGCTCCTCTGCTGCAGCCATCGCCGCGGCCAGGTGGGATCCCGTGCCCCCGGCTGCGCAGCCCCCAACTTCTTTTCCATCGCGGATAGTTGGATTAGCTTGGTGATCCGCCAGAACACTCCTCTCTGCCATGCCACAGAAATTTTCTGCTAATTCGAGGAGTGGAGGCAAGCTGTGCCGCACGCACATGCGACCGCTAGCTCCAGTGGATGGGAGAGGGTGGGAACGCGCAGGAGGAACAAGGACGACACCTCTCAGCAGCAGCCCAGAGAGCTTTAAGCATAACAGAAAACTGCCCAGAGGGCCTCTGTGCACATTCTCCTCTGTTAATACCTATATGCAAACATATCCTCCTTGCCCCGTTCCCCTCCAAAGAAACTTATTAGGAAAACCTGCGAGAAGGGACTAAGACACCAGCAGCATTAAGAAAGGTGTCACCACCCTCAGACCTGCAAGATGTGAGAGCAGTAACAGAAACGGTCAGAAGATAAAGTAGCCTTAGATAACACACTCCTCCAGTCATTGCCACCAATATCCGTGAGGACAATCACGGAGCAGGCTGCGAATACACAACCAGATCCTGGCTTAGAAGTGAAAGTTCCCAGAGCAGACTGCACTTTCACCCTCCGGCCAGGTGAGGTGGGACCAGCACTTTCCGCGGAGAAGGCAGGACAGAAATGCACCCTCTGGGTTACAGAACCCAGCCCCAAACCCTGCGGGCACTGATGAAACCAGACCTTCAGCCCCTAATGCTCCCGGAAACACTCACCTTGTAGCCTCCTACGCGAGAGCACTGTAATAAACTTGCAGAAGACCACAGGCTAGGAAGATCTCAGGAGAGACTGTGGGCATTGCAGCTGCCCTAAGCCTCCACGGGAGCAGGGGAAGCTCTCTTCCCTCTAGGCAAAACCATGAATTACACCAGGAATCAGTTCAGCCCACTAATTTTGATCGCAACGTCTTTGGATTTACAAATGGGAAAATGAGGCAAGAAACTCGTCCAATAAAAAACAAAACAAAACCCCACAACAGCCAAAGTTATGTTATTAGCCCCAGAGCCCTCAATCTAACACCTAGCTCTGCACTGTTCCTGCAGGCCTGCTTATGGCTCAGTTTCCATTTGTAAACCAGGTCTAAAACCATCCCTGCTGAAAAATAGGGGGATATAAAACCAAACCAAACCTCGTCGTATTCTCATTTATTGTGTTAATGGGGACTAAATAAGCAGCTTGGGCATCCCTCTGCTCATGTTTTATTGCCGCTATTCCTCCAGCTTCACTTTTTAAACCAGCATATCCAAAACAAAGCAACAGAGCAACAGCAGAATGTTTGAATCCCAGAACTTGCAAAAATCATAAAATTATTTGCAAAGCTAAAACTACTGTCTAACGTTCAGTGCTGCCTTTGCTCATTTCCTTCTCCAAGGATGACTAAAATTGCACATCACCTTTTTATTCAAGTCCTTTAATTTGTTCCTTTTGGCTTAATATTCTCCCCAAAGGGTCTTTAACAATATTGTTTACAGCCTTATTGCTGTTAACGACTGGGAAGTCATTTTTCAAATCTCCATAGAGGGTCAGCAAATGTTTACATCGAAACGGCAAAATCTCTTTGCTTTGGGAAAGAATACTGTAATGAACTCTCTGAAGGGGAAGCTGAAAAGGAAACCTCGTTTGCGTGCACTGGAAAAGGATTCATTTTTATCTAACAATTAACCAATTGATCCAGACACACCTTTTCCTCTTCTCACTTCGCTCTCCCAGCCAGCCAAAATTCTTAGTCCGTCTGTTGAGAGCCAACTTATCCACGCAAGAGATGCACTGGCAATTCTTTCCACTTGAAATAATCCATCATTTATTTAAGCAGAAGGTAACTATGCTTTAAAAACTTTATACCAGCCACAGTATCCCCAATTGAGCCTTCACCGTCAGAGCTGAGCTTACTTGCAGCACAAGAAAAAGAGAGGTGGAGTAAGACAGAATCTTCCTTAACCACAAAATTATCTTCTACAAATCAGAAACCGAACTGAAAAACATGTTGCAGATGTGGATGTGGGACCTAAGGTTTACAGTTGAAAACAATGCATGATTTAATGTACAAAGGCATCTGAATACATCTTCCTGGCTAGATCCAGAAGGATTATCCTTTAAGGACAAGGCAAATGCTGAGAAAAGAAAAGTAAGCCCACTTTCCTCTTCCTTTCCAAATCAGGCAACGTACATCAGCCCTGGCAAGTTTGATTCTCTCTTCTATTACTCCTTTAATACCCTCTGCTGCAGGATTTTGACCTTGCAATCCTACCAGCAATTAAAGGCAATTGAGTTTTCATAAGCGGAGCGCTACTGCACATCCAAACCCAAATACTTGGGGTACACAGGAGCTGTTATTGCGTTCAGCCCAAACCCACGATTATTGTGCAGGCAACACTGAAAAACACAGACTGCGGAGCATGTGCTTCTTATTTCAAAGACGGGAGAAACGCAGGCTCAACCCAACAGGGGCGAGAGGTTCTTGCGATATTGCTCCAAGATACAAAGGAAGGAGGAAGAAACAGCAAAACTGCTGTGGACTGGAATTGATGAACTTGTTTCCCTGCAGGAACCATAAACACAATTTTCCCAGCATGGGACATAATAGTTCTCCCACAAATTACTAAAATATATTTCCAGGGCTCAATATAGAAAGCTAGATGCACAAGCAATGTTTGCAGCTTCAGCGCAGGCAGTAATTGAGAACATGTGTGGCAGGGGGATTGAGGGGGAGGAGGAGAGGCAAAGCCACCCGCCGCCCAGGCGCAGCGGCGGGAGAAGCACATTTCAGTCCTCATCAGTCTCAACCAGCTCCCATTCGCGAGCCCGGCCAAAAGCCCGCGTTAGCTCCATCCAAGGGGGAGCGCGGTCTGCGAGTCGAACCTAAATTTAGCGTACATTAACAATTTAAGAGCCATTGTCGAGCCTGAATGAAAAAAATATATCTTTATATATATATTCAGGTCTGTTAACTTTCCCCTGAGCACAGAGGCAGGTTTCGTTTCTCCAGGAGCGCTACAACACACACGGTCACGTTCCTCCAAAGGGGAGGCATCATGTCCGAGATAGTGGTGTGCAGCCACCTTTCCATGACCTGAAGTTCGGGTTTTTGCTAAACCCGCAGCACTCGGAGGGCCTGGACAGGCCACCCGGCAAACGAAGCCAAAGGAAGCTGCTCTTGTACCGATTCACTCTGGTCTTCGCGTGACAATTCCTATAAACACAAGCAAAGGGGCAAAACACGTTTCAAGAATTTTATTTTTTTGAAATAAGCCAATACTGACAACCCGCAGCGTTTCAGCCTTGCAAATGTCAGCCAGCATTATTTTTAAAAATGCTCTTCCAAAATGTTTTTCCTCTAAATCAGTCTCTTCAGGCCGGGAAGGAAGAGCCAATGGTGAAAGTAGCATCAGATTTCTTTCAGAGCCTACCAGCACCAAAACAAACACGAGAAATTATTCAACGAGCGAGCCCAGCCCGGACGCGGATTGAAGTGGTCGTTGAATATCGCCACTTAAATCCAGCCGTCAGACCAACGCCCCAAGCAAAAGCCAGAGCTGCTGGGGAAGAGGAGCCCACGGACATTGCAGAGTGGGTCACTGGAGGGGGGGGGAACGGACAGAAATGGGGTTCTGGCTAATTTTCCACAATCCCGGAGCCGTTTGCACGGGTCGCTCCCGAAGGGACGTTACAGGCACTCCAGCAGGCTTGGCCTCCCTGCTGCCCGTGTCCGATCCCCGCAGCCCGAGGCGTTTCAAACTGAGCTCAAAACACAAATCGGAGCAGATTCGGCACCCTGGAAATTCACGGAATTGCTCATTCTCTCCCTGCACTCGGGGCCTTTGGATACGTTCACCAGCTACTTTAGCAGGCAGCGCAATTTCTGGGGAAATCCACCTTTCTGTACCTGTAGGGTCTTCGTATCATTTGGCTTTTGATATTTTCAAATTTTCGCACCAGTACTCTCTCTCTTACCCTCCGTACAGCACCCAGCGCAACGGGGCTCAGACGTTTCTAGGGCGCATTAACCCAACTGACATGAAAACGTGCCACAGGAAAACTGTTCTGTGAGGCTCTTCAGCCCACCCGCGTGCAGCCAAGGATCCGCAAGCTCCATTTCCACCTCCAGATCTTATGATGCCTGGTGATTGAGTAGTAAAGCGGCAGGTGAAATTCAAAGTCAATAAATGCAAATTATGCATACTGGGGGGAGAAATTATCTTAATTCTGAATGAATAATGACAGGCTTTAAAAGGGCCATTACCACACAGGAAAGATGCTCTGGCGTCATCGTGGGCCGTTCTCTGAAACGGTCAGGGGCTGCCAAAGAGGCCGAGAGGGCGTCAGGAGCAACCAGGCAGGGAGGCGAGAACAGGCATAACACCTCGTCACCCCACTGCGCAAACTGAACTTACACCCAGCCGTCAAATATCTCACCAAGTTCTGACCATCACTCAGCTACCAAACAGGCTGGGATTGAACAGGAAGAAACACAGAGAAGGGGAGCAAGGTGGGTCCAAGGTGTGGACCCAGGACTGTCCAGCTTCAAGAAGTGGTGGCTCAGTACAAGATTATGGGAGAAGTCTATTATGGAGAAGATGATTAAGGAGTTATTCACTGTCTCACGATGTGTTAAGGGGGGCACGCAATGAAGTGACCCGACAGCACAGTTCTCCATATAAAACCACACGTGATTGTGTGTGCGAGAAGGATGGCCAGACAAAAACGCAGAAGCCAAAATACAAAGGGAAGAGATGGATTCAAGGATTCAATGTTCATTGGTGAACATAGTGGACCAGATGAAATCTTCCATTTAGGAAATCTCTTACACTTCTGGCTTCCAGGAGCCGGGAGGATGCACCAGGGTACATATGGAGGCCCTGTTTCACTTCCCTGAGCATCCACCATCAGCGCCATGGGAGACAAGATGCCGGGTGAGATGGCTTTGTTCTGCAATGATTCTTGTATTCCATGGGCTAGCATGGTTCAAAGCAAGGATGAGCCAGACAGAAAGATGACAGTAAGTGTGAAATGAGAATTTGCACATCTCAGTCCTTATTTTTTTTGCTTTAGGAAGCACTCATGCAATTCTGTCAACCTCTGCTCATTTTGTTGGACATCTACAGCCATTCAGGTAACTGGCGTGCAGGTGAGCTACGCCAAGGAGAAGGGGGCACAGAGCAAAGCCCTGCCCCTATTATCGTACCCGTCCAGGATTTGGGCCCTATCCCAGTGGGATTCTTCCTGTCAAGATGCCACCTTGGGGGAATCCGTCAGCCCTTTCCCAGGGTGGGGAGGTGAGAACTAGCAGCGCTAGAACAAGTTAGTCAAACTCTTCGGCAGTGAGTTTCTGCCTAATGTAAATCAGGGCCCAGTGCCATGGATACAACCATGTAAATCCATATTTCAAATCCTGAATTGCAAAGCCAGACTTCCAAGCTCATACATTTCAGGATGGGTAGAAGGGCAGCTGGGGCCAAAAAATAGGTAAGGTCTGTTATTAAGAAATATCCTCTTCTTGCATAGCTCTCATAGTTACTAATTTTGTAGATTTTCTTTTTTTAAACAAAAGGATGTGTGCTGGGGAAGGGGGATAGGACAAGAGGAAAAAAGTTGGCATTTTAGTAATAGTTCAGAGATTTCAGCTACCATCAAGCAATGTTAGCTGTTATCTTAGCCAGATTGAAAAGCATTTAAACAGCAGTAGTCTGCGTGTGTTTTAAATAGGCATTTGAAGTCCATGGGAACAAATACGAGGCATTTAATGTGCTGGGAAAAACTTTCCACAAGCAGCCTAAGGAAGAAGTTAAGGTAGTTCTAAGTAACAGCCCGAGGGCACAGACAACAGCTTTCCATTTCCAACTGTCTCAGCCTGGATAGGCCTTTTGGAAGCGAAAGGAAATGCTGTGCCCCAGGCAGGTCTTAATGCTTTAACTAACAGATTATCCTTTGCCCTATCCTCTTTGCTTTAAAACATAGATGAATCGAGTGCAGAAACATTTTAAATAGCACTTCGCATGAAATGCAAATCACCGTTTCAGCTGACGTTTTTCTGCATTGTTCATGCCCTGCTTCCCCACCGAGAAGGGGAGGAAGAGCAAAGGAAAGAGGAGTTGCTTTAGTAACTGGCAGAGCCCATAAACATGTTCTCTGGGAACAGCCGACCAAAGACTGCAAAACGGCTGGGCCTTATGAAAACTCAACAGGCTGTAATCAGCCGCGTCCTGTCCTCACCAAGTACTGCACAGGATAAGTATTAAAATAGATTAAAAAATTAAAGCAACAAAATAACAGCTGTCAAAGATTTACAAAAAATGAAAATTGCGAAATCACTCAGACTAGCTGGGGAAAAAAAAACAATCTCCCTCTTTTAAGAGTCTGGAGAAGAATAAATACGCTCAGAACAATACAAGGATCATTACAAGACACCTCCGAAGTATGAGAAATTAGTGAGCAATAGTCTGGGATCTTCTTCTATGTGTTTGCGTTGAGGCCCACCAAAACCGAACTAGGGTAAGACAGGGCAGGAGCAATATCTCCTCCATCCCTGGCAGCTACCTGGGAATACTCCTGACTTCTTCCTTCCTTCCAACCATAAGTCATCAAGTAGATACAGCAGAAGAAACAAGGTCAGATGTTGCTTTTACCTTTCATCAAAAAGTTTAAACCATCAGATGACTCAAAAAGGGAAGGTGGGACACCTCCAGATGCCTGCAAGGAGGCACCTAGGACACGAAGGGAGACTGTGACCGGTGCAAGTGCCCAGAGCGGGACGGTTAACTGCTCTGCCCCTCTGCTCACACCCTAACAACCCCTAACTCTGAAAGCAAACAAGCCACAGCGCGTTCAGGCAACTGCAAAGTGTTAAATATTTCAGCAATATAAGATGCCAGGATAACAAATCTGTGTAGAGCAGACGAATCCACAGATCTCACAACTTGAGATCTGCACAGTCCTGTCAACTGAGGGTTGCATTTGAGGTATATTAACCATCCGTTTCCACCCAAGTCAGGATTTAAAACCCACTTTAAGGATACAGATGAGGATTCTCGCTCATCATCTGCGCAAATGCTTTTTGCCAATTGTGTTTCATAATGCTTCCAAGCATGATCCTGAGACAGGGGCTTATTGGTTCATCTGGGTGCTAAATCTTGCTTTAGGCATCCTGAGAAGCCTAATGAAAAGCCTGTTCTGCTAAGGAACCAAAATTAAGGTAAATGACCCCAAAAAAACAAAAACAAAACCCCCCAAACCCCACCAAGCAAAGAAACAAAAAAAACCCACCACACACCTTAGGGTGAGATGCAATCCTGAACTTAGGGTAGTATAAAACAAGGTGCAAACATATCAATGAGAGCTCATAGCCTGACCCACATAACACAATTCTCCCTTCTCCAGAGCCAGCAAATATCTGTGATTAGCACCATCAGAAAGCCCTCTGTTAAAAATGCATTTAGGTCACAGAAAACAGTAAAACATCCTCCAAGAAGATACAAAACCAAATACAATACTGAACTAAGACAATCACAAGTGGAATAAAAACTAGCGATTATTGCTAGCGCGCCAGAGGACCTGATAAGGAATCGCTAAATTACCATCTTCCAGGAACAAAAGAAAAGCCTCTTAGAAAGGAGCAATTCCACCTGGCTCCTATTTGCTGCTTTTCACAAGTAGACCCCAAAGCACTTTCTAAAGAAAGTCGGTATCGATATCTGCTTTTATTGCATCTGGGCTCTGCAGGACAAAGCACAAAAGCAGTAATTCTCTCCAGCCTCACACAGCCCAGACAGGTCTGAACATTTAGTGCTCTTCCAGCAAGGCCACTAGCAGGATAAACAGCTTGTCCCAGTTAAGGAACGCTCTTAACCTATGCTGAGGATACAGGGAGCGCAGCCCTTGGCAATATACAGGACTCTGTTTTCGAGCCAAGACTTTGGTTTTTCCACAGAAGAACGAACCAGGGACACGAGCAGCAGGTATTGCTGTTCCTGCGCGAGGAGGTCAGGAAACAGCACGGTCCCGCGGGACACCGAGCCACCGGCACCCCAACAGCTCCGCTCACAGAGCGGCCCCAGGAGCGGCATAAAAGCTGGAAAAGCAACTAACCACCCAGAGAATAAAATTCAGTCCTGTATAGAGGATGTGCATCAATTAGATTTTTTTAAGCGTGACTTGGGAGCGACACTTAGCTAGGTGTGATGCAGTGCAGGGGTCCCTGGCCGAATCTGGCCTCGAGGAATGCGGCTCTGTTGCTTGGAGGCTCCTGCAAACCTGGGCTGCCCGTTGCACCACGGCTTTTATACGAAAACTGTCTGGAACGGGGACTTCACTGCTGGGGGAGAGCAGAGCGCAGGGCAGTCCGGGAAAGGGACATCCCCGTTTCAGTACGGGCTTCTACACTTCTGCTGAGCCCAAAGGTTTTACTGTAAAGCCCGCGCTTGGGGACATGGTCCGCAGGCTTTGTTCTGGCAGCAATTAATTGGCTTAGTCACCGTTTTTTTCTGCCATCGCTGACCTATGTCAGTAAGTAAACAACGTGGTTTTTTTGATCAGACAAAGAGCGAGGGGGTGGAAGCTGCTCACGGAACAGAAAACACTCATAAAGGAACCTCTGGTCTCCGGAGCTGTTATAAATCAAGAGGGCGAACAACAGAGAAGGTGCTAGGAAGCCCACTGGTTATTGCACAAGCTTTTCTGCGCACAGTGCCAACATTCAAATCCCACTGGAAGGCTACGAGCAAAACAACCTTCTCCACAGCTATGACAGCGTGCCCAGTTTCCAGCCCCAGATTCCTCTTTGTTATTCCAGTTCACAGTAATGCATTAATGCACCTACACGTCACGTAAGTCCTCAGACTCCAGTCTGTCCATCTTAGTCCAAATCCAGGGCATTTGCTATCAGACTCGATCCAGAACATCTCAATACACAGTGCTGGTCTATTCTGTCCCCACCGTGATGAAACTTCTACCCACTGCTTGAGATCAGCTGAGCAGCGATTCAGCCCTGCCCCATCACCGCCACCGCAGGGACCAAAAGCTGCGCAGACTGTACGGAGACCACTGAGGAAGAGGAGCAGCCCTGCACTTCAGATGCATCATCCTTGGGAGAAGCACTATCCATAAGCCACAGCACTGAACGAGAGCAGGATCCTGTCCCATAATTAAACCCCTCTGATCTTGTCACAGTAAGGGAGAGATCAACTTGAAAAGATACGGTGATTAAAATGCAGACATGGCTCAAGACATATTAGTTTGGGGGTGATGAATGTCACACAAGGGGAGTTTTGGAGGGATGAGGTTAAGTTATTTTTCATAAATCTGTATGATGAAAATTTTCTTAAGTATCAACAAAAGCAAGGCTAACAAATTGAATACTCGTGTATTAAATGAACTAGACCACATTGTATTTTTCCCTGTAGGTTATTTCAAGATCCACTTACACAGACCTTCATAAAGGCCTGCTGAAAACATCAATCAAGTTTCCTAATGTAGAATGACTGATTTCTCTGGCCATCAAAAATGTATTTATACGTCAAAGAACTGAATAAATCCAACAGAGAGAAGTTACCATTCATCTACTGGCCAGTGAGTTCTTTGCCATTTTCTCTTTCGCTCCTTTGCTAAGGATTGCTTCCATGAACCACAACATGATACTACTGACAAACAAAGTCCTCAATTCCTATCGCACCGAAGAGTCCAAGCAGCATATCGCACTCTAAGCAACAACTTCACCTGTGGATTTAGGTGCCATTCACTGTAAGTGAGGGATCAAGAATTTGGTCCACAGTGGAGCAGTGAGAAGGCTAGCAGGTGTGTGTGTGTTTATTTTTTTTATATATATATACGCACACATATATATACATGCACATTTATATATGAATATATACACACACACACAGGCATAGCTGTCATGTGCAGGTCTGGCACAGAAATGCCAAAGTTTTGAGAATCGTTGCCTTCCTTATAACCACATTCGCACTGTTTAACCTCAACGCAGGGCTGAGATGTCCAGGAGGCATCTGGAGAAGTTCTGCCTGCACTGGCAGATGAAGAGCTAGCCAGGGTCACCCACCTAGACAGTACTCCAGTTGCATGGCAGCCACCGATAGTGATGAACCGGCCGCAAGCCAGGGAGCTACCGTGCAGGTAGACGCGGCCAAGTCATGAATCACCGATGCTGCTGGAGTGGAAGAGAAGTGGCAACTCACTGGAGGAACTAAAATTTTACTAAGGTGAGAAGCCCTCCTTATTTTCACACTCTCCAATTTGCACAGCAGCAGAAAGACAGCGCAGGTGGCACATGGAGGTACACAGGGCCCCACAGATTTGGGAAAGGAGCACTGATTTGGGCCTAGTTTTACAGAGAAAGGTGGTTGATGCAATAACGCTATGTCTATCTGTCCCTTCCCTGCAAGCTTTGGACCTATTCAATTAAATGTGACAGAGCTGGAGATTTCAAATGTACTAAATTCATATGAGGTTCATTCAAATGGGTTCGAGACGGCAGAGGAAAACCCGTCTGCAGTACTGCTGAGCAACAGGCCGTAATGCAAGCACAAACCTTATTAGGATCCATAAGGGGCATGTCCTAACCACGGGAAGTTTTGCTCAGGGCTCACGTTGTGTTCGACTCCGGGGAATCCTGCTAGAAGACAAAGCGAGAGGAAACCAGCTCTGCTCTTTCAGCCCATCTGCAGCCTGGGTGTGCTGCACAGGGAAGAGTCCCAGGTGTTTCAGAAACCCTGTGTAAAGCCTAGGGTGTTTCTTTACTACAGCTGCCTGAAGGGGCTGGAAAACCCAGCGGCGGGTGTCTCCAGCGGAGGGAAGAGCCCATTAGCTACCATGCTGGTGAGCCACAGCCAGTAGCTGTTCCAGCGCCCCAACGGGCAATGCAAACACACCAAAGCCGCCAGCCTGGGCTAGCGGAGAACCAGACTGGGCCCAAAGGCAGCAGGCTATGCCAACATGGACTTGGTGCCCAGATGTCCATGTGTGAGACAGCGTCTGTCCCCAGGGTGGAGCGGGCAGTGCTCGCACCGGGAGGCTGCTGTGATGGGCAAAGGAAGGGGCTCAGCCAACCCTCCTGCCCTGCCAGGTCCCAGCAGGTCCCACTTCCCCTCCTGGCAGGGCCTTCATTTCAGAAGAGCTCTCTTCTACTGGCACGCAAAGCCACTTCTGTGATTTTGGGGTAGAAAGGAAACACCTGAGTACCAATTTTTGAAGGTTGAGGACTGGCAAACTTTCATTAAAGCTGTCTAAATTTTTTTTAGTTACATCAACATATGCCTGTATAAATATAACAGCTCTCTCAAAGTCAACAGTGGTCTGTTTTTATCTTCACTATCCTTTGATGTCATTGCCCAGAGGGCTGGAAATGCTACTTAGCAGCATCACCACAAAAGCGTAGGTAGCAGCATCTTCTGCATCAATAGCTGATGACTCAGGAATCCAATATAATGCAGCCTTCACTTATGGCTGTTTCCGCTACCTGGATTTTAACCACGCTGCAAAACCTGCGCAGAGTGCTTAGTATCTTCTCCTTGGAAATGGCCATCTGTTTACTCTGACAAGGTTGACTTAATTTCAGGTTTCATCATTGCGTATTAGTTATAAGCCATCGAGCACACACAGCTTGATGAGAACCTCCCAGAAACGAGACTGGGGGAAGGTGTGTGTTAGCCACGGATATAAGGGGGAAAACCAACCTAGAGCTGCTTCTGCCTCCACCGATGGCAAGCACTATGCCACAGTTGCTTGCCAGTCAACTTCCAAATTAAACTCGAGTGGCTAGACTTTCAAAGGTAGGCAAGGTTGCTAAAAGGCACAGGCTGTGAAGCTTCCAGAGTGTCCACCCTTTTAAGAGATGTGGAGGAGGAGTCAGGCCATGCGATACCTTTGAAAAATCCATATGAATAACCTCAAAGTGAACTAAATCGTTTTGCATACATGGTGCCTAGTTCTCACCCCGTGAGTGTGGGTATCTTCCTTTTCCCACCCAACTTGACGCTGTACCACTAGATCTCTTTCCCAGTAAGAAGAGAACGGACTTCACTAGAGACTGTGTCAGACACTGAGACATGGTGAACCGCCAAGCACTGGCCGTAGGCTGGGGGAATCCCATCTAAGCACTCCTTGCTGCCACAAAAGTTAAAGAAGTTCGATAAACCCTCAGTCAATTGGAGATCTTTCATGTTGTGCTAATCTGGGTACGGCACAGCTCCAGCTCTCTCCCAGGCTGGTAGGAGGCAGAAGACACAACAAGCGAGATCAAACCGAGCTCACGGTGCCAAAAGCGTTCACGCTACACATGGAACAGGATGTCATCCTGCGCTCGATTGTGCTACGGTTTCTTATTTGCTGCTCTGCATCGGTTTCGGATATGCCCAAGCTGCAGATCTTTAAATGGACATGCTAAATATAAGCTATGGAGGTGACTGACAGTTATATTTTTGTCTTTTATTTAAAGCATGACTGACTCTAGTATTGCTAGTTTTCTCTCGGCACCCATGTTCACCATGCGAAATTCCACTCCGTAGCGGTGAATTATTTCAGGTAAGAGAGGGAGCAGAAATTTCACTTGTTTTCCCAAGAAAAGAAATTGCTTCTCCTAGATAAACACCCTTCATATCCTCCTATATAAACCCACAGCTGCATCCCTATGCCTAAACATACCAGTCACACTAATGCATACAGAAGTGACTTACAGTCTCCCTCTGTTTTTACTAACCTCTTTAACATCCTTTGTATCTAAATCAGACCTTTAATAAAATCCAGATGATCCAGGTCCCACAGAAAGCATGCTGTCCTCTGCACTGTTCCCGGGCAGTATCGTGAACCAGGGGCAATAAGAATTGCTAGTGTGATTGATCGTGGGGGATCCGCCAGATCCAGCCTGCTAGGTTATCCTGTTACTGGGCTGGATTTTGGGCGGATATTGCAATCGGCGCTGTGCACAGAGATGCCTTGCTATGGCAGGTAGAGCCGTTTGCATGGAAAACCAACACAGTAAAGATGAGGAAGCTCAAAGGACCAACGGAAGATGTTTTTACGTGGCAAGGCGCACGCTTCGCCCCTTATCTCACCGAGGAGCTGCAGGACTAATCCGCTGTGTCAACACAGGCCAGCATCTACTTCTGTTACTTGATGCAACCAAGCAAATTTATTTCGGTTTTACTTAGATGGGCTTTATGTTCCAAGCTACGTACCCCAGAAACAAAACTGCCAAATGGTTTCATAAATAAACGTCCTCCCCTCAAAGCTGGATTTTGAGGACCAAAGGCAGAGACCCTCCTGACCGTCGCTACAACAAAAACCGCAAAAGTTTGACAGCAAATCCAAAACCTCGGACTGAAGCGCAACATCCCAAGTGTGGGAAAGCAACTGCATACACAGGTGCCATCTCCTCGGGAACAAGGTCCTGCAGTTTTAGTGAAGAAAAGAAAGCCCTCAAAAGATACTACTTCTTTTTAAGATGCTGTAGTGTGTGTGTGTGGGGGGGGGGGGGCTCTTGTTCTCAAGAGCAGAAGGCTGAGGGCAGCCCAGTTCCCTTGGGAAAGGGCCAGCTGCTCCGCTTTAGGAAAAGGTCCTGCAAAATAAGAATGCAGCGCTCGCTCCCGCATTCCTCCCGGCTTCCTTTACGCCGCGGATTGAAAAGGCTTTTTCACTCGAGCACCGCAGCAGGCAAATTGCTAACTTCAATTTCTGCCGAGATAAAAGGAACACGTCTGAGAAAGCTAGAGCGGAGGCTGAAACGGCCGCGCGAGGACCACCGCGTAGGTGAGCACGCGCGGTGGTCACGCCGCCAGGACCAGCCCGGATGCCTTAATCCCTGCCTGCCAGGAACGGGGGACAAACCTAAGGAAGCGGCAGCACCGGGACGCAGGGCTCTGAAGGGCAGTGCGCGGCTGTGTTGTGGGCTGGCTGCCAAACCTCCTCTTCCCCGCATTTATTCCCATGTAAATCGGAGGTGGGGGGGAGCACACCAACCTCTCAAGCCTCCTCGGAGCTTGCTAGTGATTCACAGGGAACATCTTTTGACCCAGCATCAGGGAGCTGATTTATTTTATTTTTCATACGATGGTTCAGTAGATGTGGAAAAACATTAAAAACGTGGCGAAAAGCCAGAAAGCGGAAAACGTAGGCAATCGGAGGTGACACATCGTGCCTTCTGCTATTACTACTACTGTGGCAGGGGTTCATGACAATCCACCCATTCGGGACTTCACCTCGCTCCTCCTGAAGTCTGCAATCATCCTTAAAACTCACCAAAATGAAGTGCGCCGAGCTGCCAAGGCGCGGGGCGGAGAGATGGGGAGAAGCGTTCGTGCCTCCGCACGTGCTCCGAGCGCTCCCCTGCCTGTCCCTCGAGATGCGGCGTCTCCCCGTTCGCCCGTCATTTTACGAGGAACTGCAGAATACCTCATTTTGAAACGCCAGCAGCTGCCGCCGTGTGCGAACGAACATTAGCGGCGACAGCGTGCCACCGCACCGCCAAGGCGGGCAGCTGTGCAACCAGCCGAGCCTCCGTGAATTTTGGAGGCGGCGGGCGGTGGGCTTGCGCGCACACGTTACTCGGCTGCCCAAGGAGAAAGAACAAACGACCC
The DNA here is from genome assembly GCF_003343035.1 of Apteryx rowi. NCBI lineage: Eukaryota > Metazoa > Chordata > Aves > Apterygiformes > Apterygidae > Apteryx > Apteryx rowi. The sequence continues at coordinate 2,918,032 of NW_020448308.1, forward strand.
ATTGGGGCCATCAGAGAGAGGGAAAAACACCCCGCCGTGGCGGAGACGAATCAGTTTTTCGTACGGCTGCTGGGGACACTGCTGATGACAAATGCTGAATTTGGGCTCGAGCGTGCGGGGTGGGAAGATTAAACGTGCTCTGCCATTTAATAAACCTTACACCAAGCTCCGTTTCTCTCTGCCTTGCCCTCTTATTAAAAGAGCGAAGCAACTTATCAGATGTTTCCAGGCATGCTTCCGATATTATTACCCACTTAAATAGCAGCAGCTGCTTTTGCAGCTAGGAAAAGAAAGAAGAGGAGGGACACAGGTCAGAAGCCCACAGTTTGGGCTGAGTACTGTCCCTCGGCGTCACCGAGTTAAACTCTTTTTGTTTTAAGGTGTCAGATGCTTTCGTGGAGGTAAGGTAGGTGGAAGAAGCGAAGCTTTGGTGTATTATTAAACCAGAAGCATATACAAAGAAATCTGGTTAATCTGGCACTGTCCCCGTGTGTCCAGACTCCCTCTTGTACCAACACCTCGGGAATCGCTCACACGCCGACATAAAGGCGAGGAAGTCTCAGCCAGAGAAAGCAATGCCCTCTGTAACGTTTCCACCCAACTGCAGTCATTTGTTGCTGCTCCAAGCTGCCCAATTTGCATGGTTTTTTGGTTGTCAAATCTCATGACTGCCTTGCTGCTGATATAACCGGAAACTGAAACTGCTGAAGTCTTCATGAAATCACATGCCAATAAAAGAAAAAAAAGAAAAGGCCCTTTTTAATGATGAAGTAGCTAATCTAGCCCTCACAGGTGTGGAGAAAGGTCTTGAAGCATTAACCCACAATTCAAAAACTGGATGCCAAATTGCATTCGTCTGTGGAGATCTGATGCATCGTGAATGCTGCAGGTTGACATTTGCATTCATCCCAGATTCCCAGGTAGAAATTAGGAAATCAGCCCTCCGAAACGCATGCATATAACTGGACCAATATCCAGGGAGCATCCAAACCCACGAACCAGAGCCAGATGCCGATTCCAGTGGCAGAGCATCATCAGTATCCCTGAAACGTTCACTTTCCTTCCAACAGAAATTGCTTCTCGTTTACATTCAACGGCAATAAAGTCTGCAGCTGAACAGCCCTAATTCTCATCTCACACCTAAAAACGAGAAGGGGGAAAACCAGCAAACACTAACAAGCCCCCGCAGAACGACTAACGCGTTTCCAGGGCCTGACTACCCGTGACCACTGCCACAGACATAGCACCACGTTCATCATCTACCAAATGAGCCCTTGTTTTCTTTCGGTGAATAATTCCTTGGGCAAATGTTTATTGAGCAGCTGAGATTTGGAAGAGTGCTTTAAGATGTCTCTTCCTTTTAAGTGATCTGGAGATCATTTGAAGAGGGAGAACATATTGATGGAAGCAACAGATCTGTGAGAGCCAAAACATCTCCCCAGGTACAAAGTCCGCTGTCCAGACCAATGTGCAGCTGTGTGTGCTGAGAAAAGTCTGCAGAGAGAATTAAGCAGTTGTGCACGTAAAGAAGAGCAGCTGGCAAAAAATAAACATGAGGTGTGTGGAGAGGGGATAGACAGAATAAGGATTTCCAGGTACATTCAGTTAGGGCTTTAAAATATAACCACTGCATATTTTTGCATAGAAATAACAACATGCTCTTGCACTTCAGTGTAGCACCAGGCCCAGCCTCCCCGCTAAGCTGCAACGTCTTGACTTCCCACTGTGCCTGCTCTTTACCTCTTACAGAGGAGGAGGAAAATAATTAAGAGCAAGGCATATACTGGGGCATCTCTGAGGATACTGCTGCTTCAGCACAAAGCTTATTATATTATCAAGTGCTCACCTATACGTTTTCTCTCTTAGAGCTCCCCCCTGCTATTAGATAAGAAAAACTCGACAGGAGTTTCTCCTCTGACTTGCTCTCCAAATGGATTCAACAGGGACATTGGATTAAAATGGTCCCACCACCCAGGAGACCAAAAGGTTGGGGTCTCCCCGTCCCCTTCTGCAAGCTTGGGCAGAAGGGTCCTGATGGGAAAACACAACAGCAGGAAAAGAGACATTTGCAGGAACTTTATCGTGCACAGAGAGAACAAGGATTTTGCCACTAGTTTAAATGAGAGGAAGACTAGGCCATCGGAAGGGTGGGGGAAAGTCGGAAGTAAAAGCTGGCGATTCACCGGGCTGGAACAAGCCGATCGAATGAGATCGATGCAATACCGGCTACGAGGCAGCCCCGCTCCTAACTCCTGAGCACCAAATCACCATCACTGGTTTATCATCACTGGAGTTCACATCTACTGTCTACTCTCCTAAAAGCAGTTAGAGAGAATGAGTCAATCTCCCACAAAATTTTGCTTATCAACAGACTACCATGAACCTTTTTCTCTTTCTCTGCCCTGCTTCATTTCTTGCTATTTATTCGTGTTTCTCTGCTTAGCAAACTCAGGCCAGCAGTCCCAACTTGGCTGCCCAGGGCAGGCACCTGGAGCACTTTGGCTCTCCAGACGTGCTGAGCTACCAGTAATTCCCATTGCCGGCAACTGGAAGCGCAATTGCTCAACACCTCCATGGGGAAGGGCATGCTCAGCATTTCGGGGCAAACTCCTGCAATTTAAACACTTCCATGTGGAAATTTTGATCCTGGTTTTAAGCATTCCAGCACGTGAAGGCAAAACGGCACCTGCCCATGGCAAGAACAGCCATCAGGAGCTGGGGATCCTCTTGCTTGGCCACGTCCCCAAATAACCATGCACGCAGCGCAGAACAGACTGATTTTCAAATTCATAACTCTGTTCATGCTCCTGCTATTCCGAGGCCCCTTATAAGCATGATTTAGATGTAGGACTGCTCTAAACACGGCACTATTTTTCCTATAACTGATGCTGTTATTCTATGGAGAAAAAAGCTGCTTAACAAGGACCCCACCCTCCCCATTGCCTCCTATTCCTTCCTATTACCTCCTACTTCAATCTGCTCTTTTAACACCTCCGATGTGGAAATCGAGCCATACCTACTGATTAAGCAGCAAATTTCTAGGTATAGCATAACCTCCCCGATTTCCTCTCTGCTCTACAGAGATGCTGAGGACAGCTTTGCTAAGTGCTTACAGCAGTACCCTCAAATAAAAAGGAGCTCCTGAAGACTCACCCAAGGCTCACTTGCCCCACATGGGGCTGCGGGGACAGTTCACATGCTGCGTTTGGATCCCCTGACGCAACAAAAATCTGGGGAGCCTGTTCACATTACAGCAGCAACCCAAAGTCTGGAGTACAATGTATTGAAATGGTCATCGGTACTGTAACATTTCACTTACTAAACCGTCTTTGAGATATTCACCCTTAGAAGACTGAGGTGTGGGAACGGTATTTTCCACATTTTTGCAGATCAAAATAGAGAATCTGAAGTTGCCTAGGCTGCCACCATAGGTCTTCGGACATCTCTTTGCTCTGTGAGCTACGCTTTCACATCTACCTCCAAAAACCCATTTGAGAAAGACTGGCATTACGACACTTTGCCAAAAAGCCCAGCAGCTCCGGTGCAAACTGAGTAGGCTGAGCCCTTTCAGGATGGATGCAGCAGACTGGAGCACAATTGCTAGAAAGCAATTAGGAGGCTGTGAAGGTTGATTAAAAGAGAAGGAAGGGAAGACGACTGCACTCCAGAGAAGCACGTCTGTACTGCTGGGCTCAGACCATTTTAACAGCCCCTATCAGCTTGTTTTAGAACATGACAAATTGCAAGGGTGCCAGGCAAACCAGGGGAGCAGCAAGAAACAATCCAGTCAGATCAAAGAAAAGTCTTTATAATTGCCCCAAAGTCCAAGTAAAGCAAAAACACAGCATGACAATACAGCCCCCCCCCCCAGCCCACTACTGGCACCAAGGAGCGGAACTGAGCCTGTTCATGGTGCTCTTCCCACTGCCTCCCCACCTGCAAGCGAAAGCGGAAAATTGAAGCCTCACAGAGAACTTGGTGTCTGAAGCCTATTAGAGAAGGAACCTAAAGCAAGAGCTGCTGCCCAGGTCTCCTTAACTAGGCACTTGCCCACTCGCTCACCCTTCACAGCCAAAGTCACAGGTTTAAGGAATATCACTGCCAAAGCATCAAAATCCGGGCCAGACAGTATCACGTGTGGAAAAAAAGTTCCTGCATTTCCATGGGGATAGTGGTGGTCACATTTTGAGCAGCCAGAAGACAAGTCAGCATGCATGATGAGCACACCGATTTCCTGGCCGGCAGCACAGCCACAACACCTAAGGGCCAGGACAGTCCCGAGATGATGGGCAGCAGATTTCCACTCGGGCGTTAACGTCAAGACAGGGTTTTCTGCAGAGCAGGAGCTGGTGGAGAAGGTTCCGGCTAATTCATGTCTTGAGATCAGTGAAGCGATGCCTTAACTCCTCCCCAGATTTGCTTGTTATAGAAATCCCAGCGGAGGAGGCCTGCTACATCCAAAGAAACGTAAGTCCCACACCTCCTCCCTTCCTATATCAGAGTGCCAGAAAACATCATTGGACCTCACAACTTACGCATAGGAAGAGGAGGCAAATGCAGAGGCCACCTGACGGGGGGGACACAAGGTGCAGGGTCACGTGGCAGCCACGGACAAGCATGAGGGACCATGTGGGAAAGGAGGTTACAACAGGGGACCAAGCAGTGTTTGCAGAGGTCTCCCTGCATTGCCCAAGCACTGTTTTTTTGCTCAACAACCCCATGCACCAGACCATGGATCAAGCTGACCATCTACATGGCCAGCAGGCAAGCTCCCAGTTTGGGAAATGTGCAAAATGAAGGCGAGAGAGCCCTAAATGGAGGCCAAGCAACATCTGAAGGCAGCAACATCCCCCAGCACTAGCCAGCGCTACAGTAACATCCTTTGAGCTGCCTTGAAAAGCTTGATTATGCTGGACCTCCAGCATCTGTCTTCATGGTCAGAAATAGAATAAGGCAAAGGATTACAGCAAAGTTAATAAAAATAGAAAACTCTTCCATCACCTATTTTTTAGACGCCACTTCTGCACTTGTTTATGCCAACACTTGTGCACTCTGAAGAGTGCAGTTTGGGACTGGAGGTTGCTCCTCACACAGCTGCCCCTCTGTGCAAATTCCTTTATGAAAGCAAACAAGTCATTTATAGGTAACCCAAACACACGCGGATACACAGCAAAAGCACACAGTTATAGCAGGCTTGATAAAATTAAACTCCCCAATGAATTTCAATTATATTCTTTCAACAGCTTAATAAACGGCAAGCTTAAACTCCTGGCAAAAACAAAGTCATTTGACTGGTCACTGAAGTACATTTCTATGGTTTACGTAATTATACCCCTGTGGCAAAACTGCAGCATTTGAAGCCCTGTTTAAAGAAAGAGAAGAAATTTAAAAACAAACGATTACTGTATGCCAGCCCAGAGATCTCGGGACACAGCTCTGCGCTGGCGAGTGGCCTGCAGTCACCAGAGCAGGGGACAACAACCGTCCGATGCCGCCAGGGGACAACGGGGCTCCGAGGCCAACACCTCAAGCCTCTGCAACCTCCAGCATCGCTCACTGGCTTTTCGACAGACCAGTTCCCACTACTGCCTGGTACTCGCCAATTCAGGACATGCATCATCTGCAAACGTACTTTACAAACAGATCGTTGCATCTCCCTGAAGCAAACAGGTGTAAATTGCCCTTAACTTCATTACTTCCATCTCACACATGGAAGCATGGGCGAGACCGTCAGAGCCTAGGTCAGAGCCAAGTTTAACGTCAATCTTGACGGTGTTCCCTTGCTCTGCTTGGACACCCCACCCTTTTCTCTTCCATATCTGTCCGTACGGAGTGCGGTTCTCCTGCTACGCCTCCATGCTCCCGGTATTGGAAATGGAACCTGGGAACAGCCACCAAGAAAACTTAAAGAGCTCCTGAATTAGGACAGTGACCCCTGAAACAGAGCCATGAGAGCATGGATGTGTTTTAAAAGATAAAACAAGCTTTACTGCAGAATCAGAAAAGTGGCAAATCATTATAAAACTCTGAGTTTTACGGTTTAACTCCAAAAAACACCGTTCAGTCACTCAGCCCTGGCCCCTTCTAGTGCCAGCATCACACTGGAAGCTGGGCTCAAAGGAGTGGAGAATACAGGACTCCAAAGCAGAAGCATTTCCAGGACAGATGCCTGATGGTCTTCCAGACTGAGAATGTGGCAGAAAAGCTGCTGTGAAACCAGCAGGTACAGAAATCCTCAGAAACACCTGTGGAAAAACCAATGAACCTCAGACTGATACACAGGAGGCGATACAGGGCCAGGAGCTGGGACAAGTTCATCTACACAGAAACTACCCACGGGGTCATTTGTGGGGAGTTTTACATTATGGCAGGTCCCACTCCTCGGGATGGGCCACACAGCTCGTGGCAAAGGGGGTGGCTGGTCATCCCTGGGATTTGTGCCCATCTCCAGAGGAAAAGGAGTCAGCTGTGGCCCTTTGCTGACAAGCAGCCAAGGCACAAGGCACTTGTCAGCTGCGGAGCCTGCCGCTCACCACTCTCCTTCCCAGACTACAGCTGTTGAGTAGTAAATATCAGCATAATTAGCAAGGAGGAGAAAACACACAAACAAATATAACGGACCGGGTGACAACAGCAGCACTGCGAGAACCAAGCCCTGATGTCGACATTGTTCTTGGCTTGCTGGCCATGTCCCTCAGGCTGAAGGACGACAGTCCGGAAGGTTAGGAGATGCGTCTTACGTGGTCCACGCACAAAAATGCGACCGCTAACTATATGTATAGACAGACAGGCAAGGCAGGAAAGCGTGGAGAAGAACGGACAGCCATCCCGCTCTGCAGACAGGGAAGGGAGACAGAAAAATGAAGGCTGGAAATGCCCAGGCTTGGCTTCCAGGGAGGTTTTGCTCCCCAGATCTGCGCTGTCGCTCTTGAAACCTGTGAAGCAGCTTGAACAGCAGAACCTGAAACTGAGCGACACAGTGCAGCCCAAAGACTACCCTAAGTCCTCCCTTCAGGGCCTACAGGAGCACTTTTGAGTCCCTGTTTGATACCCCAAAGACAGAGCCCAGCTTCTGCGGGCGCTGAGCAGACCTCTGCTCAGTCCGGACACTCTCCTCATGCTCCCCTGCAGGGAGGCTGCAGAGGAGACCCCTCCGATCCCTTGCAGATTTGTTCTCATTAATTCTGCTATTTTGGAAGCAGAAATGAAGGAATAAGAGGGGGGATAGCAGGACATAAGGTTCCCATTCAGAGGAAACCAGAAGTTCTGCACTTTCCGCCAGGGCGCAGGTCGTGGAGAGCAGCTGGTGGATGGGGCCACCATGCCCACGGCCCCCAGCGAGGGGACATTGGCACTCCTGGCTATGCCGTGGGGACTCGGCCCACCATGCTGAGAGGAAAAGCAGGAAAGACACAGCCACAGAGATCTCGGAGGTGCCTTTCCACCTCCAAATAAGTATTTAAAAGTTACAGTGGGAGAAAATGGCTACTTGCTAGTACAAAATTATTTAGTTATGACAATAAATCCCAGCTGAGCCATAGAGGAGACACACGAGGAGAGCAATTTTTCCCACCTGTGAAGTGCATAAACTGTGTAATTCCAGGCTCCCCCCCATAGATGTGTTGTTATACATTTAAGCCGCGTTGCCACAGTACAGTGATTAGGGCTGAACTACGGCACTTGCATTTATTGGTGTAGCTCCAAAAGTTACACTCTAATATACCCTGAGGCAGACACCATAAACCATCCTGTGCTCCTACGGACACAGCCAAACGGTTCCTTCTGAACAGCCCACAGGTTTTGCGTTGCAGAAGATCAGACAGCTACGTGCTGTTTTGAAGCTTTTTGCACCAAGTGAGTGGTTGCTGCCATAGATGGCTTGGGCAGGAAGACAGAGAACGTAACCCCATAGCAAAGGGAAGTCATCATTTCTTAAAATGACCTAGGTGCCACTCATTCACTTAGTCCCCATGCTAGAAGAGAGCTCCAGCTATCACTTGCAATGCATCTGTCTGCTTGCACTTAACACCCCCTCTGCGATGGTAATAAATACGACTGCACAGTAACTCAAGTTTTCTTGCAACCCGATCTATAAAAAGCAGCTGATTTTCCTTCCCTCTCCCAACACTGCCTTGGGTTTCCTGATACTCTTGGAAACCTAACAGGGGTTTTATTGAGCAAGTTGGCATTGGGTAGCTATAAACACGAATTCTAACCCTGCCTCTCTAAGTATTATTTGCAAGGTCAACACTTCTCATCTACCTTTCACCCTCCCCTCCACAAAAACCCCAGCAAACACAAATATTCTTCAGTCCCTTTGAATTTTTGGAAGCTACAAACATAAAATTAAGATGCCACCTGGTTGCATATTCTGCTCAAATGCCTTTGGCTAGCACAGAGGGAAAAAAAGTCATATTCAGGGGCGCCTGAATACAGCCTAAGTAAATAAGCGTAAGTTTCCTACTCGCACCCAAAGTGGGAACAAACCAACTTGGCAAAATCTTATTCTTGGACACATCCTATATCCCCTTTCCTCCTCCACTGAAATGTTACTTGTAGACTAGACAATAGACTAGAAATATCTAAAATTCTAGACAATTATAGAACAGACAAATGAAGACAGATTTTCGCATTTTCACAAACCTCACTTGGACTGTAGCAAAAGCACAGGGTCCCACCACAGCAGGCACATACCTTAGCCCTGACCTTACTTACTTACGGACCAGAAGCTGACAGAAACAAGGACAGAAGAAAAAGCATGGGATGTGGGGGTAGGATTTAACTTAAGCCCAACTCTGTTTTCTGGAAGGAGGCATGGAGAACAAGGAAAGGTCTCAGCACCAAAAGGTGCTGAAACATCTTGCCACGGTCCAGCTCTGCCCAAGACCTAGGTGCTCTCTGTAAATCTGATTCTTTCACTCTACAGGGGAGGGAATCACACTGCAACAGCACAGATGAGGTTAACACATTCGCTCTTAGTTTCCCAGATTTTGCCACACTTCTGTCTATTCTTGTGCAGCTTCTTCTTCCAGCACCTTCAAACCTCCTCTGGATTAAGCGACACTATACTCAGGCCAAGACCATGTGTAGAGACCCACTTAAAGCCCCCTAATGCCAGGTTTTGCTAAGAAAACTCACGATTTCCCCTATGCTATGAGGTCACGTACCCTTTTCATAAAATCATCAGTGATGGAAGGTCTAAGCCTCATTTCTCAAGTGTGACATCCCTATGTGGGACCACCAGTCCCTCCAGGGCATTAGGGTTGTCCTTAGGTCCCGGCTGGCAGGAATAGCCGGGCATTGGCTGCTTGGCAGGGGACTGACCCCATGCGTGCCTTGGTGGCCTTGTTTTAAAAAGCTCAGAACTGCTTTGCTGAAGAAACAGTTTATTATTTATGGCATGTTTTTTCAGGGAAATATATACTCAGGCTTGGATATAACCTTAAAACTAGGTTGAGAGTACATATGGGAGCACAAATGAGCTAACGGCTTGCTAAGATCCAGCCTCGTTCTGCACTGCTTACCGAGGGGATAAGCTGCTCCTCCAACACGACTCTACACCAGAGCATTTAACCTGCACACGTTGTCTCTTCCCCCTATTACACACAGGTATTTGGGGGTCTGCACATGGCTATGCAGGAGCTAATCCATCAATAACCTCTCTTTCCAGCTCCTCTGGGAGTATTTACCCAACTCGGAGCTACGAGGCAAGATAGAGCACGTCGTGTTCCCAGAACCAGCCCCTCTCTATCAAGTGTTAGATGCATTTGCTGAAAAACAAATTAGAGCATGTTAAAACACTTCACTTAATTAAAAATAAACCTAACAGTATCACAAAGGTAAAAGTAATTCAATGTTTTGGTTAAACACTGGGAACAGAACCGAAGTCTGTGGGACCACTGTGTGCATACTAAACAGTGTTTTATTTTTAAAGCATGCTAATGGAGCAAGAAGAAAAGTGATTTGAATCAGCTTTGTAATTGCACAGTGTATCTTGCAAATAATCAAAAAGCACCTGGGCACAGGTAAAGGTTCACATAGAAAGTAGGCAGGTTTTTTAGAGTTCAAAACTCAAGATACATCATCAATATTTTCAATTTCAGTGAAAATGCAAACCCAGAAAAATTCAGGTTTCTTCCCTCTTCCCGGGCCTGTCTTTTTTCCAGCTTTACAAATAACACCCTAAATAGATACCTGGCTCCCTGCAAGAACAGAACAGAACAAACCCATTGCCACTCATGTGGATCCATGCCAAAGTGTGGATCAACTCCTGGCATGACACTGAGCTCCTCTGAAGTCTAACTCGCAATCTGCCCCAATGTCACAGAAAGGCGGCAGTCCACATTTCCCCTCCAGCGAGCAGTAACAGGCTGCAGTTTTCGAACGAAATCTAACTACAGATTGTCGGTGATTTCTGTGGTTTGGCAACTGGCAGTTCAGAAGAAGTCAATCTGCCGGGCGTGCCAACTTTGGCTATGAAAAGCTGGAGGGGAAAATTAGAAAGAATGGAAGAAAAATATGGGAAGAAGTCTCCAGCTAGCCTCCATTAAAGAAAAAAAAGTGTGGTAGAATAAGCTGCCACCATGACTTTTTCAACTTAATTGCTTTTTTCTTTCAATCTTATTCCTGATGCCCTGAAATAGAAAGCAATGTACATCTTCACCTTCCTAGCACTATGCTTTAGTTCAGTCTTCCTTACTTAAATACTTCAAAAGTTATTTTTAAGAATCCAAAAAGCAAAAAAACAAATTACTCATTCCTTGGCACTCCGATAGTAGGAATGCTCTAGGGAGATAATAGCAAAACTTCAGTTTTTGCACTAACATACGCCTGTTAGGAAGGTAAAGTCCATTGCTCTGGACAGCTTTTATTCATTTCATTTTTAATGCTACTGCTGTATGCCAAAACACATTTTTCCTGAAGAACTATGCACTGGATTAACTAAAGCCAACAGAATTTTCACTGCCGAGCGCAACAAAAGCGGGATCAAGCCGCAGTGCTGAGCGTATTTACGTCCAGTTATTTGGAGAACATGAATTAACACTGAAGCATCCATCTGGCATAACAGATTGACTGGTGCACTTCGTCCCCTGCTAATTAATTGATTAGCTCTACCGAGTAGTGAGAGATTTTCCCCTGGTTCTCTAGTTTTGGCGGATGGGCTGATGGACCGCAGACCTGCTGAGCATAGACCTCCCCCTGAGTAAGGGCTCATGCTGACACCAGGCCCCCAAGGCCCTTTGAAGCCCTTCCAACGGGACCACGGCAGAGAGGCAAATCCTTGCCCGAAGAGCATTTTGGAGAGGAGAAGTGGTCAGGTTTATCTGCCCCGTCCCCAAACACAACCTTGCGGGAGGTGACACACAACAGCCCCACCGGGCATTGAGCCCTCCTGTTCACCAAGGACCACATGTGGCAACAGAGCCCATGGAGATGGCGTTGCTTGAGGCCCAACAAGCTACACAGCCCGTTTCTCAGCCCCGATGAACTCATTGCACAGCATCGCGGCGGTAACTGGGAGGACGGAGGAGAGGATTACGCTGGAAATGCGAAGCAATTACGGCGGGGCTGGAGGATGGGGACGGGCGCTCCTGAGCTAACCTCGCTTCTCGTCCCAGGCAGGGGGTCACCTCGAGCCGTGAGACTGTTTGCCGAAAGCTGCAAATGCTCAGACTGCTACGATCCTGGAAACACAGAAAACTGATGGGATTTGCCTGAAGCATCCACCTGTGCAACGCTCCTGGGGAAGCACTTTGGTAGGAAACCGTCCGTACAGCTTTAGCAGCAAGAATAAAACGCAAGTTAAGCTCTGTTTAAGCTCATATTTCCTGCAGTTTTGCTGTATTTCACCACCATTGAGCATTTATATCTGCAGTCCCTTAACTGCAGACTTGCGCTGTGAAGAAGCAGGGGCAGCCCCGAACGCACAGCAGAATTACTGCCCATGAAAAGGCTCTTTAAACTCCTTTTCCTAGCTCAAGTCAGCAAGTTAAAGGGCAGCGCTGTTTTTATTCCTCTGTTTGAGCTGGCCTGTTTATGGAAGCTAACAAGTGCAAACTCAGAACAGGTCTGAGGAATAACAGTATTTCCTCAAGATCTGCCCACGTCACAAAAATATTCCCAACACATTCAACATGACTTTCTGGGAAAATGCCTTTCCAAACTACAGGCATCTCCTCCTGCAAACCGCACGCTAAGACACGTCCCGGCGATCTCCATGCTCTGTAGGGCCAGGACCACTTCCCTCCTGATGCGGGTCCGCAAAGCTCCTCAGCATGCTTGAGGGCGGTACACCAAAAAATGCAAAAGTGCAAGTGTCTGGAAAGAAGATATCTTACAAGCCAGCGAGACACTCATCAAAATAGAAAGCTGATTCACCACTGTAACAATTCAGTAAACAGCTGAGTTACGGGCCAGTGTTTCATCGTACAGGGCTCGACTGCTAAGAGGGCATGTACCAAGCAGTCCATCTCTGAGACAGGGAAACTACTCTGTGTAAATATACAATTTTTTAAATGTCTGACATTAAAGAAAAAAAGACTTTTGGTCTCTGGCATCACCCCAAAGCCGCCTCATCGGACAGGCCAACAGCAAGTTTGGGTAGTGCAGGATATGAGAGGAGAGAGATTTGGGTTATATGCTCCCAAAGAACACATTAGAAACACAAATGCAATTTAAATCTTGCCTACAGGGTGTGGATTTGCGCAGGCAGCCGTTCCGATACCAGAATTACGCTCCAGTTAGGCCTCTTTACAAGGAGAAGGTGGGACCCACACTTGTACTGGGTTGGAGCTTCCAGCCCGGCACGGGAACCACGCAAGCCCCAGACAGACCAGGGAGAGGACCAGTGTGCCAGCACCGCTCCAAGCCCACCTTCAGCAAACGCCCTGCCAACCACTCTGGGACGTGACGCAGAAGCTGCCAGACGGCTTGACCGTGACTTTAAAACAAATGACGGTCACAAGGAAAACAAGTGCAAAACAAGGTGCCCTCATCAGCCAGCCATCCTGCTGGCCTGGCCGCGTGGCCATCCATCACAGCAGCCTTCACACCGCGAGGCGCTCTGCGCTTTCGTGGGCCACGGCAGGTCCGTTCAAGCAATCCTTGACGGCGAAGTAGAGCCTCATGAATGCTCAAACACTACTGACACACAACGGCGGCCCACGCTCGCGCCTCCCCGGTTTTAAGTGAGGTAACACCGCCTGTTTTGTCCCAGTGCCGCCCTGACTTCTGCAGCTCTTCGGTTCCATTTTTCCCCCCTTCTTGCTCATTCTTCGCTCCCCCCCAAACGCGGAGCTGACGCAGGCTGCGTAGTCCTTGCAGCACAGCCGCCGGCTCTCTCCGAGGAGGAACGCGCGGCGAAGAGACCGGCCGCTCTGCTACAGCGACGCGAATTGTGGCTCTCCCCACGCCGAGGCAGGACAAGCCGCTTGCGACCGCAGTACGAAACTTCCTGGAGGAAGGACATGTGCAGATCAAGGACACGAAGGAGAAAGCAACTATTGCAGAAGGGAGAAGGTCCCACCAGCAGCTCGGAAGGCCCCCGAAAAAAGCGTATCACACATGCATCTGCCTGGCGGCTGGCTGGGAGCCCGGTGCCAGCCCTGCCCTCGGCAGCTGCAGATGCCAGGCGCCCCTTAGCCCTCTCCACCGCCCTGGAAATTCATCTGCAAGGCTTGGGAGCTCTTACAAACCGGGATTTCATGGCAGTTGCTGTGCTGAGAGCAGTGTTGATCTTTCATCTTCCAAAGGTGTGCAGCCGTTTATTCGTTCAAGCACCCGGCAGTACAGCAGGAACCGGTATCACCCTTCAGCGGCGTGGGCTCCGAAGCTGCAAGGATGGCTAATCCAAAGGCAAAAAAAAGAAGTCGCCTTTCTCCTGTGTTTCCTTTCTTTAGTTCCTTCTGCTCATTGACCAGGGTCTGGCACCGTTCTTCCAGGAAGAGTTTCCAATAGGTGTGCTTCATTAACGAGCCTAATTATTGCTTGACACGTTGATCACATACCAAGAAGCCAAGTGCCTGCAATCTCCTGTACAGGAAATTCCAGACTTTGCAAAAACTTGGCTTGAGACAAGAAATAAAAGCTCTTCATGTTAGATGTCACATTAAGTCTTCTGAGCAGGACCATTTATACAGCCATGAGCATTTGGTTTAAACCTTAGTCACATGAGAGCCACGTGTTCATTATTCCTATCTCAAAGTCAATTAATCAACCTTGCTCTGGGATCCAAAGCCTCCCTATCAGTTTTATTTAGAAACATATTCATGTGCAGAGTTTACATGAAGGTCTTTTTGGAGTGTGGGGGGACAGCTGGAGACAAGGGAGAACTTTTTTTCCCAAAGGCAATGGATCACATTCATGTGAATGATCTTCATACATCTAGAGAGGATGCAAGTTGTGGGGGTACCGTAGCTCTGGAACAAACTTGCCTCTTCCAGCCTCCTGCACGGTACTGGGCCATCATTCCTTGCAACCTGCTTAAGGAAGCTGGTACCTTTTCCCCAAATCTCTACCTAGAATAAGGTGGTTATGCAAGACTGAACATAGAGAAACAAACAGGTCCAGGCTTGTCTGCAGACAAATCTAAAACTGAAAGCCTAGGAGCTAATCAGAGAGAGAAACGCATACTCAGTATTTTTAAGTAGAGCTCACCTTTTAAAGCCAGCCTTCCTATTTCATGGGGCCTGGTGGCCTGTTTTTTTTGGCTATCGGGATGTGTCACTGAAGAAATGGAGCACCTAGTCCACGCCTACCTTGCGCAGGCGTGCTGCGGCTTACCCACTGTCTACGAACACTGCTGTCGCTATTGAGAGCTCGCGGGAAGGCTGCTCCCGAAATACCTGGCTGCCCCCGAGCAGCGCCTTCGCGCCTTGCACACCCGGGCCGCAGGAGCCGGGGAGCCCAGCCGGTGGCCAACCTTCTGCACATCTTCTACCCTCGTATTGCACACGGCAACAACCAAAAAAAGAGCTGCCGCCGTCGCAACGTGGAGGAGCAGCAGCCCAGGAAGACCGCTGCAGTGCAGTCTTTCCATTTGGCCTCTGGCAAATCTCGGCCTGTTTGAACAGACGCCACCAGCACTTGTCCACGTTGGACCATGCTGTTTTTTCCTACTTCTTCCATCCTTCTCCTGCTTAGAAGGACAAACCGGCTTTTATAACCTGAATGTTCACCTGATGGCAAAAGATGGTTAAACATTAAACCACAACAGTTTCCCATCCAAAACCCTACACGCACGTCTATGTTTAAATGTTGTCTCCAGCACAGCCGACACCATACAATTTGCAAAGCTGCTGTCGTTTGTCAGAATGGTGCTGGCAGGGGAGGTCAAACAAAGCAGCCCTGTGCTGGGAACATCCATACAGACCTGCCCTTCCCCAAACCCCAAACCCGGCCTGAGTCATATGACAAGTCCTACACAGGCTCCAAACAGGCTCTCAATCACTGAGTCAGATCTGAGCCTGTTCTTTAGCTAAAGATACAGTTAAGACATAAAACATGCTAAAAAAAGAAGAAAAAAAAAAAGTAGTTTCCTTATCTTTCGCTTTCCAACCTTCATTTGTCAAGGACAGATGACTGTACTTGGGCTTCCACTTGGAATACAGTTCAGCGTTGCCACTTTTGTTTTACTCTCGCTGATCTTGTGATATGCCTTTTTCTTAAAACTCCAGATTATAAAAATAAATCACATGAAGCTCAAGGATATATACATTTTAGGCGTCTGAACAGGAGGGAGATAAAAAAGTACACGTGATGCATGTGTAACTACAGAGGCTCAAACTAGAACATAAATAAAGATAACTCAATTTTTTGTTTTTTTATAAAAACTCTTAAGATTCTACAATCAACTGCACTGTTTTTGGAGGACTGCCTGCTTACGTATAGTTGATCTAAGCGAAAATGTTTAAAGCCATCTATCTTGCATTTTTAAAATCTAGAATCCTACAACGAAAATAGCCACAGGCATGATTAGGTTGTACAAACTCCCTGGGTACAAAGTTTACAAGTCACTACTACAGACAGAACTGCTATTATTTTTAATACATCCTTTCTGTATCTTGCTAAAAAAGTCTCATATCATAAGCAATTACCCAAAGTTAATATCTCTGTAAAGTATTTAAGGAATTGTAATCCACCTGTATAAAATGCTGCAGATGGTTGATACAGCCATGCACAAGAAGTTATTCTTAATTATATTCTACAGAACTTAGTCGGTTTTTGAAACTTAGTTGGTTTTAGAACAAGCCTTCTGGTTTAATCACCTTTAATCCCACAAGCCTTCGCAGAAGGAATCACTAGACTTCTCTTCTGGTCCATGCTTTGGAAAAGCTCCTGAGCAGAACCTGGATGCAAACAAATCCTGTGACTCTGCCACTGCACGAGGGGGAACAGCCCCCCGCTCCCTACCGACAACTTGCATTCCCAATTTATCATGTTACTTAATCACATACCTCACTTATACATTTTAATGGAGTGACTCCCGTGCTCGAAGTCAGGCATGCCCCAAGGCATCCCGATGGAGCAGGGATATGGAGAGCCACCCACGCCAACCTCTGCAGACACAACCACCCCTCCAGCACAGCCCACGTTTGCAAGCAGCATCCTCCTACTCAGCCAGGGCTTTCACAGATGCGTTCCCAAACTATCCAGTATTTATTCTGTATTGGGGAGTCCTGCATTTTCTAATACATGCTTTCCATCATTACATGTAGATGGCAACTGGCTGGAGCGTTACAAGAAATTTTAGATAAAAGTTTAATGACGACTGCTTTGATCAGAAGTGAAATGATTCCTGTCAGCTATGTCAGTCTTGCATTGCATCAGTGATCCCAAGGGTCGATGCTCTCTTGGTTATATTAAATAACACCCAACGAGGACCACTACAGCAAAAAAAACAAAAACAAACCCCCCCCTTTTTTTTTTTTTTTGCCTAACTGCCCAGACACTAGGATGTCCTTCAGCTGGCATCTCTGTACAACACTGTCACACGCTTTTGTACTGAAACGACTTACTGACACTTCTAAATTTCCTGCTGTAGTTTCTCCCTCTCTTATCAAATTAAGACAAGCAAGAACATGAGGAAAGAGAGCAGGTAGAAAACACAGAGCTTAACTACCTAGAGGACTATGAATAATCAAAGCAAGTCACAGGGCTGGAACAGGACAGATACATCCTGGCTTTTTTATAAACAACTAAATATCCAGTGTACCCCTAATTACTAGAAGCACACAGCTGCAAGATGAATTAAAGATAAATAACTAGATGCAGTGAGGATGAACAACTGAACAGAAATCCGTGTTCGCACAGACAGAACTATGGAGCCTGGAGTTTGGATCCTAACATTTCCTTGTCGCTAGCTCTATGAGAAATGTCAGCTCACACCTAGGGACTTCAAAACTTTTGTGCACTAAAAAGATTTTTCTTGGTTTTCTCTTTGCAAAAGATAAGTCCTATGTCTTTTTAAACAGAGGATGCGAGGAAGTAATTAGCCTTCAAATCAAGCTTGAAAACAAAGTTCTAAATCTCATGATGCTCTAGTGTTAGCAGAAGGAAGTGAACGTAAAATGAAAAAAAATTATATATTACTTCATGGCTGAAAACACAGTAAAAATCATGGAAACAAAGTTGTAAGTGTACAGAGGAGCCCAAGAGCCTCCTTTAGTTTTTAGGCAAACTCTAGTCAAAATCCTAAAAGCATCAAGTCCACAAAACCTTAGTCAACACTGGGCTACAATTAAGCACATGTTCAGGTTCTCCTCTAGTGCAGTACCAAAATGGTGGGGCAAAAGTGTTTTTCCTGGCTGTTTTTCTGACAGCAACGGGGGACGAGAACCGAAAGCTCAGATCTACTCTCAAGCCCTTGAGACAAGGCAGCCAACTTGTCCCAAGTCCCATGCTTTGCCCCCAAGGGCTGTCGGTCCCCTCGGGCACGGCAGCAGCAACCAGGCTCCAAGCGCCTCTCTCGAGGAGGGATCTAGCGCTTGACACAGGGAGAGAGCAGGCAGCAAAGCAAGAGACCTCGAGGATGAGAAAACACACCAGAAACGCATTAAAACACCAAGCAATGATATGGGGGGACCTCACTGAAGAGCAGGAGCCTGCTGCGCACGCAAGGGCTCCAAAGCATGACCGCAAGGTGACTGTCCCCAATGGGGTGACATATGTTGTTATCTGGGGGGACATTTGTTATTATTTAGGGGGGGACAGACACAACGCTAGTGCAGGGGGTTCGGGGGGTCCCTGGGGACGTGCCTGTCCCAGCTCTGGGGTGCTACAGGGGCTTTAGCAGCTCCAGCCGGTGATGCACCAAGAGCACCAGCAATCACCAGCGCTGGCGGTCGCTCTACTCCATTGCCTCGTACGCAGCCAAGGGCAATTACAAAAGCTATAAAGCTGGAGAGGAACCGACGGATTTCTGTACGGATTTAAATGTATAGGCACGTAGCTCACAGCAAACTAAAAGCCACCTTCGAGCTTCTGACTCCGGCTGCCAGGGTCCTTTGTGCTCTTGGCCCCCAGAAGCAGCTTGTCGTAAAGAGCAGGACAATAATTTCCGTCGCTGGGAGAGAGGAAAGGAGGATGCCGTTCCGGCCCGCGAGGCACACGAGCTAATCATTCACTCCGCTTTACCCACACCATTTACCCAGCCAGGCCTGCCTACTTTAAAGCCTTGTTAGTCAAATATACATAAGCCCCAGGACAGACCTGCCCCTTTTCTGGCTGATACTCCACCAAGAAGCCCGCTAACAAATTTTTGCCAACTGCTCTGTAGATTAATCCACCTCTGTCCCTGCACCAAGGAAATAAGCAGAGCAAGATGCTACACTTGCCAGATATCAGAACTGCACAAGCTGTAGGATATAGTGCAAGTAAATTTAAAGGTACGGTTTTTGCATGTTATTGCACCCTTTTTGTTGTGCCCTTTTATCTTACAAGACACGCAAGAAATTAACTCCTAGCTCAGGTTTTTAACTCACTTTGGTTTATTTTAAGATTGCAGCTCAGATTATCTTAAAGCAAGAGTACCGTACAAAACCAGTGTCCCCATTCACTTTTGCAAAAGGGTGGGAAATAAATTTAAGACCAGTGAAAGCAGAGTTCACTGTAGGCATTCACTTCCAGCTCTCTGAATTTATCGACAGCCATAGAACGCCGTGATTTCTAGCTGAGCCAGGGACGCGAAGAGAGAAGAAAACAGCAGCACGGATGCTGGCATTCAGAGCAACTGAGCAAGGTCCACGCAACGCTGACCTTGCCATCTGGACACGCGGCAAGGCCAGTGCAGAGGCATTTCCAGCATTATCCTCCATAATCACAGAAAATTGTATTCAGATGAGACAGGCCAGCAATCGCACGCTCCAAAGGGCCAGCTGATAACTGCAATCAATCAGTCCCCTTTACGGATGCCAGGTCACACACATGTCGCACAGCGATGCCCATGCTACTGCTTCACAAACATCTACGAATTATCGCATTTTCTGCACGAAGATGGTGATTTTCGTTCTCAGGTTTACAGACTGAGGGCAAGGGAGGGGAAAAAAAGGCATTTAAGAAGCTGATCCTATGTCCCCAGTGAAAAACTGGAAGGACTCTGCTGGGGGCCTCTACCTGTGCAGGATTAGGCCTGAACGATTTACAAAAGGCTTTGCAATTAACTGGTTACTGAGCTATGAACAGGAGCTGGGAGTCTGAGTTCCCGGGTCTGTGCGCACTGGACGGACAGTGCCACCGGCCCAGCACCGCCACGCTTGGCCTCTCCCACCGCGCGCGGTGTTCTGCTGCACTCGGCCCTTGTGCACACCACCGGACTTTGATCGGGCAAGAGGACGCGCTGCCCTTGCGACACTTAGCTCGGGAATCTCCCACCAGCTCCGTGCAAGAAGCCTGCGCTGGAAACTATGAAACAGCTGTGGCTCGGCTCCTGCTCGAGTGTCACGCGCTGCCGTTACCGGGATCAGTCGTTCCACCGGGAATTCTGCGGGAATTCCACTTGTGCAGACTAAAGAGAGAAGGAAGAACAATGAAAGAGATCAAGGGAGAAGACAATTTCTAGCAAGAGAGACAAAAAAAAAAAAAAAAGACTTCATAGTTACAGTTGACCTTCTGCAAAACATAGGCTGAAAAAAATGATCTAGTAATTCCCATATCAAGCCTGTAACTTCTGACCAAGCTCCGGCATTCATCCCGCTGCTATCCCACCGTCTGTAACCCAACATCTTCCATCCTGCATTCAAGCCTCTTGCACGAACGGTCTCTGCACCCAGGAGCTCACTAAGCTGCCTCAGACCAGTCCCACTGCTCCAGGAACAAAGCTGAGCCTAAGCAGTGCTTCTTTAAAATGGCACTTTTTGGGAAGAACCAAATCCCTCCAAGGTCCGAGGCGTAGAAGAAGAAGGATTCGAAAGGAGAACGCCCAACAAAGAAAATATACACAACGCCCTCCCACACACGGTGACACAACAAGACTTTGCAGGGCTTGAGGGAGCAAGTATAGCATTTATGGTATGTTGAAACAAGTCGTGTCACTCATTGCTCGTCCTACACGGCAGATTGATGGGTTGTCAGTGCAGAACTTGCAGACGATTGCAAAAGGCGGTGAGCTGAAGACAAACCGTCAACGGAGGGACTTGAATCTTTTGTTGAAAATAAATAAATAAATACAATCCCTAAATCCCCAAGCAGTCTGGACTCTTATCAAGACACCAGCACAATCTAAAATGAGAAGAACAAATTCTGATACGAGCCCATGGAAGAAAATAGGCTGTGGTGCATCTTTCCTATGCAGAAGAAACTGTTTTCATGAAGGATGTCATTATTTAACAATCAATAATTTAGACCAAGAAAAACAGGTTAATCGTGAAGGAAAACAGTCAGAGGACATTATGGGGTTTTGAGAAAGCCAGCAAGTAACCAGAACATCAGATGCCTTTTACTAAAGCCAATCTCCCACAATGCACATCCCAGTCCTGGACATAGACATGACATTTCCTGGTTTGGTGAAGCATAACCGAAAGAAAAAAAATGTAATGAAAATGACATTAATTTTCTATATGGCATCATGAAGGAAACGTTCCTAGCCCGTCACTTGCAGAACGGGAAGGTTGCTCCGCAGATGCAAACATTTCAGGAGGTGCCATTTGGTTATACAAATCCACAGGTAACAATACTAAAAATGGCTTTAAAGACCTGTTGCTTCAAATCTGGCAGTTGTGCAAGCCTAGGGACATAGTAAATCTAGACTGTAAATTCAGTACTGGAGTCAGCTACTAGTTTAATGGCCATGTTGCACATACTGAAGGAGGGAGGCCAAGGTGAAGCAGCTTTGACAGGTTTCCTGGGGAAGCTACAGTGCCAGGCCACTCTCTCCTCAGGAAAGGCAGTTATTTTTCACGGGAATCAGGTCACACAGTGTCAGAGTAATAATTTTGTGCTTAGATTAATAAACAATAAAACACCGGCTATCTTTTAGGTTAAAACCCAGACAAGCTTTCTCCACAACAGAAATCCAATAGCATACCAGGGGTTCCAAATCAATCACTGCCAACCCATCCTAAGAAGGGTCAAAATTCACTGCATTTCTGTAAGACAAGCTTCAGATTCATCTGAGGTTGGAAAGAGCAAAGCTGCAACGGTTGTGGAGTTTTAGTTGATGCATAAAGCTTTATCCTAAAGCTGTGTGAAACAGCGGGCAGGACCACAAAAACCCATAAAGGTGCTGGAGCAAGAAAATAACACCCAAGTCTATCAATAGATAGGGACAAAGTCCATCCTTTTCATTACATTAATGCCAAGATGGTTACTGCTTTCAATGGAGTAAAGATTTCTCCTGTTACATGGGCTGGGCTCACTTGTAGTCCACCAAACCCATTCAATATCAAGGCTTGCTCCCATTAACTTCTTCCTTGAATGAGAGTATCACCCTGATTGAAATCAGCCTGTTTCAGCGCCAGCTGTAATAGACCCACACAAGGTATCTGATGAAAGGACTGAATGCAACTCCTAATTTATAAACAAGATGAAGATCTGGTGAAGAGAAAAAATAATTGCAGCATGATTTACCTGCAATTATTTCGGCACTAACAAACTCAAGTCTTTTCTGGTCTAAGCAAAGGAGGTCTAAGGAGGTCAGCGCTACTGCAACCAGCACCCAGCTGCAGATGGATAAACTTCTTCCCTAAACCTGAACGACAGATGTGTAGAGATGTTCCCCTCAAATTTTGAAACAAAGCTCAACAAAACACTTGCACACAAGTTTTCTTGGACTCTTGGTTAAGCCTAACACCATTCCTTCCCAGCACCCTCCCTCTCCCAACATGACAGCAACTATTGCCCAGCAGCCTCGTGGACTATTCTCAGTGCGAGGCATCACCTTCTGCTTCCGATCAGTCAGGGCAGCTGTAAACTAAACATCTAGGAGAACAATTATTGAGGTGCAAACTCATGTCTAAAACAGGAGCTAAAAATCTCTGTTTGGCCAGACTCCAAGTCAAAGGTAGTCCTGGGCCAGCTGAACTCTTAACCAGCATTTTCAAGCCCAGGGAACAAAATTGTTTCTTTTTACCACTTTCTGTCAAGAGCCTGGTGAAGGGCTGTTCTCTGAAATTACAGCACAGAGCCACCACGGAGTTTATTTCATCAGCACACTACCATTGAACAGACAATCTTGCAGCACAAGGGCAGTGATAAAAGGGGAAGAGGTCGAAGAGCACAGCTTTGGCAACCTTCACACCGAGTATCAGCACCTTCACACTCACCACAACGCCTGATGGTTTCAAAACGTGCTGGAGCTGCAGAGCAAAAAGCTGGGAGCACCACAAACCCCAATTGCTCAGGAGAACAACGGGATGGGAGAGCCCCGGTAAAACAGACTGCTCTCAGTCTGCCTCACCTGCATCCAAACGGGGTTCCTACCCTCTTTGTACAGGAGCTTTACCATCTACATCATTCACCTCAAAGTAATCAAGAGCCACCTTTAATACAACATGAATTAAACCTTTTTGCTGGGCGTAGCATGCATTGGGATCCTTGGATTATTCTCCCAGAAACCTCAAGTCTACTGATATCTTATTTGCATGAATAAGTTGGCAAAATCATTCCCTCTCAGGTGAATTTCTCACTTGTTTATGCAGGCATGATAGAGGAAGAAATACCTTTTGCAAGAAAAAGCTCTGGTCAAGTATAACTATAAAGTCAGCTACATTTCAGTGCAAGCAGGAAGGTGACTTGTTATGCAGTGGTTATGTTATTTTAAAGTACACATTGGCATTATTTCACATTAGGTTTTAGGCTCTCCAATTCAAACTGGTGATTTCTCTTTTTTACCTGGGAATGCTTTTCAACTCAGCCCAATGCAGTCAACTGGTACAGCCTCCGACTTGGGGCCTAATGCCATTTGTTGGCCCTAGAGCAAGTGGAGCCACCAAGCCATGAGGTTTTTGCAGTAGGAAACTACCTGAACAATGTTCAGTTGTTTGGAAAGAAAGGCAGCAAGCCTCTGGAGAATTGGGAAGCATTCCCATGCAAAAGAAAAAGCCACACCTGTAATCTTCAGTATTTCCTTATTATGAATTTTAATCCTGGGGATAGGACATACCTACTCAGCATTTTTCTCTCTTCTTGTTGCCAGAAATAGTTTATTCATTTGAAGTGCATGCAAAGCTGAGCCTCTGCACAGACCACTATTTTGCAATAACCTGATCTCTTCTGTTTATTAGCAGAAGCCAGACCTACATTTTTCAACACTAGATACAAAGACCTATGTCATTTGAGCTAAAAGAATGATCCATTAATCAACAAGGATAAACACGGCCAAATGTTTTCTCATGCAATTCAAAGATAGAGTCAACCAGCTCCTCCCCAAAACACAACGAAAGATGACACTTCAGCAGACAACGTAGACGTGCCAGGCAATAAATCTTGCAGCAGAAGGCTCCCTCCTATTATAGCTCCAGCCGTCACCGACTCGGAGATACAATCATCTTTCCCAAGCCATGATAGACACAGGAAAGGTGAAACCAAAGCGAACACCCCAAACTAAAAAAAAAACCACTGGGGTGCTCTGGGTTTCATTTAAATCCCCATATATCCCCTTTGGTCTCCTAAAAATAGCTCACCCTGCTGTTTGCACAAGCCTGGAGACCAGGAGATACTATGGTTCGGCTGCCTGCGCGGCTCAGAGCAGGTCCACTGCCTCCCCTGGGCAACTCATGCACCGCTGACCATGGGAAGGTGTCCCTGCAGCTTCGGTATTTTGCACCATCCAAGGATCTTCCATCTAAAATTAGTGGACGAAGCCATGTTGCAGGACTCCATGCAACTGGGTGTTATTTGGCCCATGAGAGCTGACCATTGCGGTGACGGTGTGGCAAGAAACAGCTCCCATCTACACAGCAGCCCAGACCAGCACCGGCTACAAAAATCCATCCGAGTAAATAGGTGGTCATTCAATCCACACCGACTTCTGTGGTTACAGCACTGGATTTATCCAAGCTACCTCGCTTCCAGCTATAGATACGTTATGGCAGCACGGTTAGTCTTGAGATAGGAAGTTTTAACTTTCCATCCACACATCTAAAGAAGAGATTTAGCTGTATTATCTAGTAAAAGCTATTTGTCTATCTGTGGACCCTTGGCTGTGGACACCTGCGGGTCCCCCTCCTCCTCCTCCCTCCAGCTCCCTGCGTGCCCATGGGTAAATCAGGCGATTTTCCCATGCCTAAATCCCACATTTCTATAACAGGGATAATCACTCTTCGCTACTGCAGAGGGCCATGGTCAGGCTATGTTTACTAGTGACTAGCAGGAGCCTAGGTACAATAGAAAAGCATCAGAGAAATCACACCCCCCCCCAAATGTTTTATGGAAAACAAATGCTCATAAAGAAAGCGGATTTCAGCTTCCACTCCCCAGCCGTCATCACCAAGAGCAGCAATTTAACAAAGATTCTACAAATGGGAAAAAGAAAGAAAGAAAGAAAGAAAAAAAAAAGCAGCAATTTGACAATGTCCTTTCAAGACTCTGCTTGTTACTTGACATTAAAAAAAAAAACCGCAGACACAACCACATACAATAAAGATAATGACAAAGGAACAGAACAAAAAAGGTGGGCAATATTGTTCCTGCTGGCTTAAAAAAAATTATAGTGCACTCAATTTGCCGGTTTTGTAGGTGACGTGACAGGTGCTTAGTTCATCTTGGGACGACAGGGGAGCAGGATGATTAGCAGGGTACGATGACAGTGATCGCTCGGCGGTTCCTGGAGAGCCAATAAGTTATTAAGCCAAACAATGCATCACTATTATGAGCAAGTCGGCGCGTGAACTGTAATTTCCTTGAAAGCTGAGCGGGGCATGATTATACTTGTCCACGCAGACGCCCTGCTGGCAGCTCGGCGGTCTGCTATTGTCCCGGGAGTCTCCGGCGTCGCCGTGCCCGGCACAGAGCCGCCTGGAAACGTGCTCCTCACGTCCAGGCTCCGTCGCGGCAGCTGTCATCCGAGGGATATTGGGAAGCGAAACGCTCTCCATGCTGAAGTGCGGCTATTAGAGTCCCTAAAAAACATGTGTTTTCCTTCGTCACCAGGAGCTACCTCTCGTTTCTAGCAGGGAGAATTTCCATTTCAAGAGCACTCTGACTTTGGAACGACACGTATATGCATATATATATATATATGCACACACACGTGTGCATATATGCACATACACACACATATGTGTGTGTATATATTACACAAACTATTATATATAAATACACACACACACACATCTATATATGTAAAACCACACAGACATACAAGTACCCTCCTAGCTGCTTTCTTTCTGACTCTCAGGAAGGCTCCTGTCACTACTGGAAGCCCAAATGGTTGTGTCTCAACCCTACCTACATTTCTCTCTCAAGGTATAAGCAAAGAGGAACAGACCACATGTCCAGGAATGAACCTACGAAAACTAGGAATAGAAGATGGGGGGGGAAAAAAAAGAAAGAAAAGGCAGCAGTTGGACAACAAGGATTTAACGTGGCTAATACGAGCACGGACTGGAAGGCTTTCCTCTCTCCTGCTGAGAGGAGCCAGTTCCAGGGGGCTGGTGCAGGGCTGGAGGTCCCGCTGCAGACCTGCTTTGCGAGACGGTTGAGGCGCCGACCCCCTGCGTGCCTCAGTTTCCCCCTCGGCAGCGAAAAGCAGCAGTGCTGGGGAGACAGAGCTACGCACAGTCCCGAACCCCCGGGGTTACGGGGAGAGAGGCGAGGAACAAGACAACAACTTGTTCTCATCAGAAGAGATGAAGATTACATCTTCGCTCTCGTCCGCGTGACGGAGCCTCCCCCTTGGTGCTTTTCATACCACGCTTTGGTCCTGCAAGGTGGTCAGCTAGGCGCTCCAGGAAGGAAAATTTTTACAGGCCCTAAGGGTCCTCCCCTCCGACAGCAACAGGCATTTCCACGTCCGAGCCCCCCAGCGTCCAGTGAGCCTTAGGGTGCCAAGGCATTTATTTTTTAAATGGGACTTGGGTGATTTGGAAAATATCACCCTGCACCTCACATTAGATTTGATAGAGAATGAACACTAAGCGGGGAGAAAACCTGACACTGGGAACATTTGACAAGTGCTTAAAAGGTAGGTCCTAATTCATTTTAAACTTTGTTTTATATAAGACTTATTTAAGCACCATGAAATTCCTTTTGTCCTTTTCTCTGTGCTGATCCTGCAAGGAATGCATAATCAGTAACATGGTTAAACAAACCGAGAGAAAAGTACCACTCTATTTAGAATCCAGGAGCTATTCTATTCCTGTCCTTGGGTTTTTCAAACACAAAACTCAAGTCAAAGGGAAAAATCGCTACTGTTGAAATTAAAAACACAAAATGAGCAAACGTAATATTCAAAACACGATACTAGCAGCACATACAGGATGAGCCTGCCCTATAGGCTGGAGCAAGGCAAAGACCATTGCCATCCCCGCACCGCCTATCTTTACCAATAAGTTATTTCTATCCCTACAACGAGACCTAATCATCTGACCATCTTCCTGGGCAGCAAGGAAAGGTGAAAAAGGTCAAACAATCATTTCTACTCCAACATCAAAATTAACCACCCCATAGCGGTGCCACTGTACCTGTCTCTGGACCTGCACCACAAATTGATAATCAAAATGATTTGGCTTTGCAAAGGGTTTTTTTTTTTTTTTTTTCCTTCCTCTGAACCTCGATTGCACTCGGCAAGTTGACAGCAACCTCCACAACACTGGAGGTGGGAACTGTTGAGTCGGGGCCAGGAATTTTATCAACTGCTTCGCTATGATCCTCTAACTACACCCTCCCTTACTCAGCCAACAGAGACTGCGCCTAAAGATAGTCATTAACTGTTATAAGCACCGTGGCCATCTAAAAATCCCTAAGAAAAATGCATGGATATGTTCCAGTTGGTGGGAGCCTGAAAGGAGACAAACAGCAGTAATGTGCCATGGAAGGCTATCAAACATGCATTAACAGCCAAGGATGTATTGGTTTAAAGCCTCAAAAAACAAAACAAAACTGTAAACATAGAAGAAAAATGAATTTAAAGAATATGCTCACGTACATCTCAAAAGGACAAACTCACACAAAGCATTTTATGCATATGTACACACGCTATTTATTATTCCTGACATATTTTTTCCTGTTTTTCCCCCAATAATTAGGTCATTATCACCTTTACGGTGGGATAGGCATTCAAAATCCACTGCTTCACAAGATCATTAAAAACTAATAGATAACCATATTGTTTCGGAACTGCTTCATATTTAAATTATTGCCCAAGATTACAATTCAAGCACCATCAACATGAACAAAGCCTTTCAAGGGGGTGCAGGACACGCAAAGTCCTCTTGCATTAGTCATTCCAGGCTGATTTCACACCCCTGTGCAAAGGAGAAGTATTTCTGGCTTTCGAGAGGGGACAGCTCAGCGATTCGGCACCCACCACGCAATGCTGCACGCAAACACACTCAAACACGTAACATCGGGACTGGATTCCAGTCGAATGCTTTCCCCCAACCACGGCAAGGACGTAAATAAAGCTCCCATGTAGACGGCTGGGGTAGAGGCGGCTTCGTTAGGTCCATCCAACCCCTTGCAAATGGGAATTCAGCCGTCTGCACCGGCACCGACGTGAGCACCTGCCCTGTCCCACAGCCAGCCTTGTTCTCATCCGGCGATGGAATTTTGTGGCTTCTAGTTTAAGTTAAAATTAGAGCAGCCTCAAGGCTGCTCTAACGCCAGCTAGGGTTTTTTACGGTTTACTACTGCCAACAGCGAGATCACATGAAATGCTCACACGGAAACTTGAAGGACCAATAAATTAGTACAGTAGACAGTGTTTCCTGCATACAGACAATTTCTCTCTCCAAAATAAGCTGAGAGGTTGTATAATCTCATTCTTGCCTTCAAAAAAACCCTTTGTCCTGTTTACATGAGACGTTAAATCACAAATTATAACGCTGTATGGAAAGCAATACCAAACACAACAAAACAACATCAGCAGGATCAACAACCGGTCAACACACACGAGAGCAAAGCCAAGTGCACAGTGTCAGGTACTAGATCTGACTGGACAAGATCCTCAGCAACCTGCTTGAGTTGACTCTGCCTTGAGCTGGGGGTTGGACAAGATGATCTTCAGAGATCTTTTCCAACCTCAACCATTCCAGGAAGATTTTCTGTTTTGTGAAGAAGACATGCTATAAGGCTCAGAGTGAGCACAACACACCAAGGCTCAGATTGCACTACAGCGTTGCCAAAGCCCTGCCTGAGGCTCCCACGTTGTTGTGAGACATCCACCCTCATTCACCAGGCCAACCTTGGGCTTTGCCATCTTCCTCCCCCCTGAAGAAACCATAAAGCCAGTTTTGGTCAAGCTGAATTCTTGCTAACCTCTTCTGCACTTTTTATTCTTGTCTAATAAAGTGGTTCCTGGTAACTATCAAAATACTATGACACCTGTATGCCAGAGACTCTGGAAAAAAAAAATCAAGCAAACAAAAAAAAAATCCCCATGTTGAAAATAATGCTCTGTTCTTTAGGAATACAGTTGTCGTGTATATTTGTGACTACCGTTACATTGCCTGCAGTGCAGGCAGCCCAAATCCATCTCACGTGCCAGAAGGATCTATTAATTTCCTTTGCACAGAAATCTTTATAGACAGTCTACACTGCCGAGTTTTGCCTAAAAAAAGGCCACTTAACAAAAACAATCATCCATCTCAATTTGCGTCCCCATAGTCCATAAGAGGTAAGTATTGCAAAACACACATTTCCATCACGCACCGTGGGAAACCAGGCACTGACTATTCTAAAACAGCTGGTGGGCTCAGGAGAGGAGATGCCACCAGGGCATGGTTTCACGCCTTGCGAGCCAGGCAGAAGCAGATAGCCCATGCACATTTACGCTCTGCCGGGCTTACAGAAATGCCAAATGGCTAAGAACATGCAACGCAAAACATATCATCCAAGTATATCAGAATCTGTCCCGTATTTATCCCCGCAGTGGGGAGAGACAGGTTAATTCTAACATTGCCATTTTACAGTCAAGAAGTTTGGACAAGAAAACAAGTAAAGCACGTTTTAACTTCAGCAGATCTGATTTAAAGCTATCTGAAGTGATTTCTGGAGTGATGGCAACCTTGGTGCACAGAAGATAATTCAAATAAGAATTAATACTCAGAAGAAGCATGTTTGCTGCTGAAAATTCAAAGAAAATTTAACAAGTCAATTGAGGAGAAATCAGTGACAAAGCAACTGGAACCGGTCCATTTACGCAATAAGCCAGATTTTGACAGCAATAGCATCTTCTGCAAGGAGACAGAATATTTCATTTCGAATTACTCAGTTTAGTACAGGATGATCACTAGTTCATTCCAGGTTGAGAAACAAATTAGGAACTGAAAAAAGCGAGTAAACTTGTTTTTTTCTTCCAGCTTGCGAACAAGGAGGAGGTGTGGGAGGCTGAGATTAGTAGCTCTAATGTCTTGTCAAGCATAGGCTCAAGTCACCATCAGGTTAGTTCATTAAGCACAGATCATACTAAACTGGTTAGTTGTAAATGCAAAATAGGTTCAGATAATTTTTTTTTTTTTTAAGTATTCAGCACATGTAACATTGTTTCTTAGTTTAAAAAAAAAAACAAAACAGTAAGTGAAAATGCTTGTTTTCCATGTTATAATCACACTCCAATTTCCACCCAAAAGCAGCCTGAAAAAGATCACAGCTAAAAGATTAATCATGTAACAAATAAGTCATCCATCATCTTCCGAAAAAGCATAAAGGCTGAGTAAGTCTATGTTAATGTATACAGCTGCTTAGATGCATACAGAGTGTATCCTACTCGTTATTAAGAATAACCTTTTTTCCTTCTGCCAAGACTACATTTATTTGCAAGTGAGTGCTTTAAATGTTATCAACAGAGGAGAGTCAATCTTTCTTCAGGAAGAAAAATAAAAAGTACAAATGTGAAACAAGATGAACATGGGCCATTTCAGTCAAGGACTTGTCGACTTCAACCAACTTGCCCCATAAAACAGGATGTATCTGTGGCATAATAGAGGGTTTAACGCTGATCTTTTAACCACAGAACTAGGATAAATACGCAGGCATCACTAAAAACAGCAGACATCATTACCCAGATTCTCCAACACATAGCATTTCTGAAAACCCTGAACAGAAAGACAGGGAAGGAGACTCACACCTACATCTTAACTGTTCAACCGTGTCAAAACTTGTAAGGTTTCCCCTCCTGTCTTCAGAAATTGCCCCAGCATCTTTTTCAATTCACCTATTTGAATATTTTATAATACTTAAAGGTTGCTTTTTACCCTAAATTAAGCGTCACGGCTCGCAACATCTTATGACGTCTCTCGTACCCTCTGCAGTGGGGACACCACAACTTTGCAGATAACGAGAAAGAACATTTTCTTCACCATCACATCTTGATCAAACACACGTTCACACTGACATAATGGTTGGGCTCCTACTTCATAAACAACTTGTATTGCAAGAATTTGGGTCAAGGACAGCCTACCAGCAACAACAGCCTACATCTCCCCACAGTTCCTGGCCAATAGGTAGCACAGTATCTCAAAGACATCTATTCCATCACATTAGGGAAACTTGAATGGATGGATGAACTGGAAAGGACTCTTTAAAAAAAACCTACCTCCAAAAAAGAGCATCTCAGAAGCCTCCCAGAAGTTAACCAATGGTTTGCCATCACCAAACTCACCACTCCTCCATGTGCTAAACCGCAGATCTGGTATCTCAGCACTGCAGCTGGGAGCCTTCTCAAGTAGGCTGCAGTTCAGAGAAAGACTTTTTATTTTAAACTCCGGTTAAGCATATTTAATGGACCAAAGTAAGGAAGTCGATTCTGGTTGGTAAGGAAGTTTAGCCATTCGCTGCTTTTTTTGGATGCAAAAACAAAACTTTATCAACCAGTACAAAGTGTTTGTTATACACCAGACCACAAAAACGAAATCGGAGTCTCTGTTACCATGGTCAGCACAGTAAAACTCTGTACAGTAAATCTGAAACCAACAGGGGATTGTACAGTCACCAAAAAAAAAGCCTAATCGATCTTTAGTTCTTTTGTGCCACAATAAAACGTTTTGTCTGTTAATTGTTTTCTCTCTTAATAACTATATCTTAGTCACACAAAACCAAGCTAAGCTCAGGGATCGAGGGGAGGAGAGATCTTTTCACTTTGAAATGATAACTGCAAATTACAGCTTGGCTCTGTAACTGCTGAACTGCAGCGATTGGAGTCATTTCCTCACATTCCTCTTGTATCGTTCTTCCCTCGCCAGCCTTCAGCTACCAGTAGGTCAGAGCTGGAGTTTACTCCGGCGTTGGCAATAAACAAAAGAACAAATCTGCACCTTTTCCTCCGAAAAAAGAAATTGAAGCCCTTGTCCAAATATATTATACACCGAACGTGCAGGATGATTAAGGAGTTGTGTAATACACAGATAGATAAACTAGTGTGCTCAACACATGCACACACACAAAAAAGTCGAATTAAGTGGAAAGATTTACATCTTTATGGAGCACAAACAGGGTATTGTCAAATAGTTCCAGCCATCAAACAGGGCCTAATTTAAGTTATAACTCAGTGGAAGGAATAGG
The DNA here is from genome assembly GCF_003343035.1 of Apteryx rowi. Taxonomy (NCBI): domain Eukaryota; kingdom Metazoa; phylum Chordata; class Aves; order Apterygiformes; family Apterygidae; genus Apteryx; species Apteryx rowi. Next base: position 2,950,186 of record NW_020448308.1, read on the forward strand.
CCGTGGATTCAAACTATTGTGTTAATGAACAACTCAACTGTTGTGTCGTGATGACAAATGCCCAATAGTCATACCTTTCCTTAACAGACCTGCCATACTATCGCTCTCCTGCCGAAACGTAAGAGCACCCAAGCTTGCAGAAGTTGTCATCTAGGAACCAGTAAAGGTCACATTTTTCATTTAAATATTGACTTTCATCTGAAATAACACAATAAAAAAATGTACAGCTGAAGGGTGTTTTAATGAGTTACATGGCAAAAGACAAATATTTTTTCTCTTTTTTTTATTTCTCAGCTCAACATCAGTGGGCACCAGCGTTGCCTTTACACCACTGATCTCGTATCTCATCTCCAGATGATGCATTATGTCTAGGCGACAGCTCTGCCAATAGATAGAAACAGTTTAGCACGGTAAATAAGGAATAACAACCGCCCCACTTCAAACTACAGCCAGATATTTATTTATCTGGAAGGCAAACGTCCAAGTACAGAGAGGGAAAAAGATCTTAAAAAACAAACAGCCCTGAAACAATGACCGACATCTAAACCAACGTTTCTCCAGCAACACATTGCTCCCTGGCATTACGCCGTGGGATTGATCCAGTGCTTTTGTTCCACCTCTTGAATCCCATTTAGTTTCTAAGCGCTTATGGATAAACAATAGGAGACCATCAGGAAAGAAACCTGCTCTTTCCAAGGCTTCGTGTATTAAAATACCAGAGAAGGTCCTTGCAGGTGCAGCAGCAGTTGGAGCACCCAGCAGTCCTAAGCACAGACTCACAATATTCACAATTAAAGAGCTTACATCCTTCATTAGGCCCAAATAAGTAACATTTATTCTCTTCTTTTTCACTTATTCTCATCTGCTCTTATTGGTCCTGAATATCCAGGAACACATTCAGGACCATACGTGCACATGGGAATGCAAATCCGGGGGCACAGCGCTTTGGGGAAGGACAGGCAGAACGTTTTAGCCATCAGGTTACCCATCCCTCCAGCCCCCCGCGGGGTCTGGACATGAGCACTCGCATCCTTCCCGAACAGATGGGCAACAAGCCAGACAGAGAAAGAAGTCCCTACACCTCTGATATCGCACTCCCTTCACATGCCCCCCAATCAAGGCATATAGAGGTCTTTGTCACACCAGAAGAAAACACGAACAACGTGTAAACACTGTCCTAACACCTGCAAAAGCCTTTATTTAGTGGGTCTTACTAGGACACAAGAAAAAAGGTTTTAACGATGATGGAAACTTCTCTTTGCCAGAAGATCACCCAGTGTTGCAGACCAGCCTCGACTTCACCAGAAAGGATAAACGACACTCATTTGTCTAAGTTTATTCCAAAAGAAATGGACCACTGATCTCCTGAACGTCCCCAATGATGCACGGACACATTTTAAGCACTTGTTTGTCCTGTTGGGCGCTGAAATCCGAAACAGATCTTTTATCCCAGTCTCTCCAGTTGCAGGACTCCTGGGCAGTAAACAAGTGATTGGGGAATGAGAAACACTGATATTAATAGCAACAACACACTGTTCCTAAGTACAGATGTCAATTATTACCAAGCAAAAGAGAGAGATTACCAAAAATACCATCGCAAAGCTAGCAGCAATAACAAGCCTGGTTTCGCCCTTTGTTCAAAGGCCGCGGAAAACCCAGTACGGTTTATCCTCCTTTGCTTCTGTTTGCATTTCGAGCAGAACGAACGTTTCCCAGCGTCTCTCTGCTGAGGATACGCTCCCTCGGAGCTGCCTTGCCGGCGCGGGATGAGCGGGGCTGGCAGCAGGGCAGAGCCCGGCCCTCGCACCCGCTCCGGCGTGGCGGGGAAGAGCCCTGCTCGCGCCCGGTGCCAAACCGGCAGCCTTGCAAAGCACCCGCACCGGGGTCGCCAACGCACCTTGAGGAGAGGAGCCAAGCGCCCTGCAGAAGGAACCAAGCTGGAGGCTGCTCTGAAAGGGTTGCTCGGGCCACCTCCATGATGAAGCTCCCGTCCTCGCCTACGGGAACCTGTTCTTCCTCTTCAGCACCCGGGAATAACCAGGGCCAATTCAAAGCAAACAGCCCCAGAAAGCTCTCAGTTAGAGATTTTAAAATTTGCCATGCTACATCCATGACCTACAATCATTTCAACCGCACAGCCCAGCGAGCAAACTAACCTCGCCAGCCCAATCATAACTTCACGTCGTTAGAATTTAAATGATACCTTTCTCCCTCAGCTAGTTTATTTCCCTGTTTACCACCAAATCTTTACATTGGGCACTGGACCTGAGAAAGCAAAGGCTACTTGTTAGCTCATTGACTCCAGATGTTCAAGGGTCTACCACAGCATTAGCCAGCAATCAGCAAGCAGAGGATAATCACATTATACAGATATAGGGCTTGGGAGATCCCTGACCCCGCTTTATTCTCCAGGACTTAAACTCAGCTATATATATTTTTATATACACTCAAAAGACAAGGTCAGGCTCACCTTCCCTCTCGCTAGTGCATGCACCGGTGGCTCGCTGGAAGCATTATCCAAGCAAGACTCACAACTATCCTTCCTCCCCCTCCGGTCAGATCTAATCCCCAGGCACTAAAGGGAGATGTAGTTAAAACTGTTCGGCAAGCAGGAAAAAAAAAACAAGACAGGAGCGTGGCAGCATGTCAGCGTGTCTATCAAATCCTCAAACAGGTCATTTGTGGCACATCACCCAGTAGCAAGAGACAGTTTAAGGCTGACCGAGGAAGCGGAAAGGGGACGCTTAGCTCTGGCGGGAGGGACGCCGGTCTTTTCGTGGCGCTACGCAGGTAGCTGAAGGTGGTAGATCAGACCAGCACCATTCCCCACCCCAGACAACTCACATTTACGCGTGCACGTGCAAAAGGAAAAGCAATGTTAAAACCAGGCGGCAGTCATTATTCTTGCACACGCAAACACGTGGTGCACCATCGGAGTAAGCCACCAAGGATCTGCCGAACCAACGCAATCGGTAAAGCGCTAGGATGACGCTGAGCACAACAGCGAGAAGACGAGACGTGCAAATCTGCAGCGCGCGACTAAAAATTACGCAGAACTGATTTTCTGCTAGGGCGCCTGGCAGAGCGCGGTTCAAATCAATAGGTCTGCACTTATTTACACAAGCAGAGCATCATCGCTCAGTGCAACTGCTCGGGAGCTTCGCTGTTATTTATTACTGGACTACCTGCCTTAATGCACCTTTGCATAAATTAACTCACGCATAACTTCAAAGTTACGATTAGCAGTGTTTTTCTTTCAGCGCTGCTCAGCCCACCATTTTATTCACCGTTGGTCTCACCTCTTCACCTCATTAACTGCTTTCTTGCTTCTGGCCATCGGAATAGTTCCAAAATTGCTGTTCTTTGTTCAAAAAAATACTGCTATTGTAACAGAAGCTAAATTAAAAGACTCAGGGCACGAACAAGGGCAGACTGTAAGTGGCAAAAGGCCAACTAAAAAGAGGGAGATTTGTTACTTTTCCTTCCCAAGAGGATTAAGAAAAACGTACAAGATTTAAAAATTGTTCCAGCCTCTTTCCCCAGCGTATGAGAACGTGAGAGAGATTCAAATTCCTCCCAGATCGCTCCTCAGAAGGAAGAGCCTAATGTAAAATCGCAGAGTTTCTTGCATTGCTAACATTAAGACAACAATGATGTCATTGCCACCTCTCCGGAGCACATCTGTCCCACAAATTATTATTTCTCACTGGCAGCCTTGCAGCACAGGTAAAAACCTGTTTGAGGTCTCGCTGTGAAAAAAAACATAGCTGGTAAAAGCAACTGGCATCTTTGTTATCTCAGCAGAGAAGATTAGGAGGGCTGAAAGCCACCTTCCCCCATCATCTCCCACCTGGTCCTTCTCAGATGGGGTGGGTGGGGAGGGGACATCTGCCTCACACACAAAATAATCAGTTCCTGGGCACATTCCCTTCTTTAAGGAGAAGGGAGAAGAAAGAGTGTGTTCATAAATCCACAGTTATGTCTCCCAGAGACCTTCACCTTCCTCGTCTGCATGGTGTCCACCAGAGAGAAGGTTCGTGGGGCAGGGACCTTATTTGCCTCACGGCATGTAGAAACATGTAATAGAAAGCAACACTTGGGTACTATCAGCTGTCCCGAAACGGCACAAACAAGGTTCCCTACATCCCTGCTGGCAGCAAGAACAACAAAACAAGCAGAAAGGAAATACGGAAAGTTTCCCATGCCAAACACAAAAAAAACTTTCCGCAAACTGAGTTTTTGTCCCCAACAGGCGAGATGCCACGCAGCCACCAGAAACGCCACCGACAGTGCCGGGCACGGAAAGGGCCAGGTACTACAGCGACCAGCGGCGTCGCCGAACCAGCCAGCGCTGCACCCAGCCGCGCGCAGGGTGTCGCAGCCCAGCGCAGAGGACACACGGTGCCGTCCTCACCCGCTTGCCACTGCCCAGCCTGCAGGGTGAGACCTGTTGTGCGAGGCAAAAAGGCAACCGGACCATCCCTGAACTAAAAAAAAATAATAATAATAAATTTAAATAAATAAAATAATGCTGACATTAATATTGACATTTTAAGCAACGGGAAATAAAACACCCTGTTTAGCGCCCCCCCCCTCAAGTCAGCAACCACTTTCCCTTAGCAATGAAATAACATATTAAAACCCAGAATTTTTAGATTTAAGAGCCTTTAACAGCCTGTTGAGCACGCAGGGCCAGCAGTAAACAAGGTGCCGAGATACATTACACTGCGACCAGCCTCAGCGGCGAGCCAAATGGGATGAGCCCCAAATCAGAGTGAAATTTCAACGCATGAAGTTTAACTGCGAGATAAGGGACTGTAATCAAATTACAACACAAACAGCTCCATTCATCCGGAAGCATTATCGGAGAGAGAGGGCTGCAATACCGACTGGAATAAAACAATCTAAGAAATAAAGAGCAAATTTATCGGCTATTCATTATTTTCCTGCCGCTAAAGGAAATCCCCCCCTCTTCGCACCAAAACGCTATCTGAGACGAATCCGGGGAGAAAACCGAGATACTAATTATCAGGCTGGAAAAACAAGAAGAGTTTGACTTATATTATTTACATTCCCATTCCTCTTTCTGAATAGACCCACAAAGTCAACAAGCCGACGGAAGACACAGAAGACGCATTTGCAATTCAAGTTGTTTTGCTCCGAAAGGCCCAGGCAGCTCCCATCCACCCAGCGAACCGGCCAGAGCCTCTTTTTTTTTTTTTTTCTCCTCCTTTCCCCCTAAAAAAATTCTTCCCAGCGCCTTCCACTATATATATATAAAAAATATATATATATATATTTTTTTTTTCGGACAGCCACCACAACCCCTCTTACTCAACACCACAATTTTTTAAAGAGCACCGAGCGCAACGCATGCGCCCCCCCCCAGCGCTGGAAAAGCACCTTTTAACACAAACACGCGTTTGGACGATTCGCTCTTTTTAATAAGTACC
>NW_020448308.1:3565291-3602626 GCF_003343035.1 Apteryx rowi
GCAGGGTCGGGGCTGCCGTTCCGCGCTGCTCGCGCGAGGGGAGCCCCCGGGGGGGGGGGGGTCGCGGCGTGCCGAACCCCGCGGCACCGCGGCTTTGCTCCCCAGACCTGCGTCCGCACTCAGCGTCCGCCCAGCCCCGCACCACGGCGCAGGCTGGAAGATCCCGCCGGGTTTGGAAGCGCTCTGCGGCCGGGTGCAGCCCGAGGGGCGTCTCGTAGCCGCCCGCACGCCACGGCGCGTGCAGATAATTATTAGAGCTGAGCAAAACCGCTCGTTGCCGTTAATCCTCCGAGGAAGGTCCAGTGCAATCCAAGCCGTCCGGGTTTTCAGCCTGCAAACGCACGGACGGTTGCAAGCAAATTCGGTGCAGCAGCAGCAGCGCCCCGGCAAGCGCCGAGGAGAAGCTAACTAGATCCCGTCTGCGGGCAGGGATCCCTCCGTCGCCCCGTCAGCACTGACACGAGCTCGGCACGGTGGGTGACGGCTCCCGGGGCCAGCCTGTGCCCCGGTGTCTACTTTCTGTAGAAAAGGGTGTTTTTTTCATCCGGCCTCGCTCCCGGGCCAGTTTCTTCCTGATGCAGGTGTCCATCGTTCGCTTCAGCACATTAAAAACTGCTCGTGCCAGGTAGCACCTTGGATGCAGGTAGGAAACGGGACACTGCAGTAAAGGCCAGATGCTCAGCGTCCCTTCACATACGTTCCTATCACAGTTGGATCACATGGGCACTGTTCCCAGCACAGTATAGGCGGGAAGAAAAGGAATTAATTCAGTAATATTTCAACATAAGTGCAAATGATTTAGAGAACAAATGGCGCTGCTTTCATGTAATGCCTTGCCCTGCACAACACCCTTGAGGGAACAGCCCAGGGAATAGTCCTAATTGGTCTGGTCCTCTTCTGAAACCTGTGATAAAGGTGTGTGTGTGGGGGGGAATCTGCCTTTCTCCTAAAATCGCATGCCAATAATAACCATTTTTTAAAGAATTTCTTTGATGCTTATCACCTCCATAAAACATGGTCAGTGTGCTTTACAACTGCGAACCAAAGAGTGTGGCTGACCCCACAACCCAGAAGGTAGGGTAGAATCCGCCAAGAGGCCTTCTACTTCTGAGCTTGCCGGGGGCGCAGGGAAAAACAAGTCCAGCGCTTGCAAAAATAGCTCTCTGAGCTTTGGAAGTGGCTGAAGCCCGATTCGCCAGCTCTTGCTGCGGTGACATGAACTGAGCACAGGCACCGGGCTCCCCTAGTTCTCCATCAGGTGGGGAGCACGGCCGCAGTTTTACGGCTGTACCTCGGAACAGCATGTAGCCTTGCAAACAGAAATGGAAATTAGTTTTTCCTCTGCTACCCCGCTCACTAGAGGGGAAAACCAGGAGATGGGTCGCACGGCCATTCAGCGTGATTTCAACTTGCTGAGTGCAAAATGCACCAGGCCTATGGTGCTCTCTCGTGCCAGCTCCGGTGCTCCTCAGAGCCATCCGTGAGATGATTTAATGCACTAACCAGTAAAAAATCTACCCAGCTTTTTTTTTGCTGACCTCATTTTCTGCCATTGTGACAAATAAATAAGGTGGCAGAAGGGGTCTAGTGAGCCACCAAACTGGCCTAAAGTGAGCAGGGGAAGGTGGAGACAGAGGGGAAAGGAGAAGACAGGACCTCCCTTGCAGTGGCTGTGCCGTGTGAACAGAGAAATCTCTCCTTTCTGAGCACAGAGAAAACCAGACATTTTCTGGCTCTTGCACACAATTCAGCTGTCAGAGGTACCCGAGCAAGGACAAGACTATCGGGAAAGATGGCGAAAGACCTTTCCCTGCTCTAGGCCTGGCTGTAGTTCAGCTTTGTCTTCAGCCCAACAGCGTCCTGCGACACAGCAGTTCGTTTCAAATCTCCGCGCAACCAAACTTACAGGCAAGGGAGTCTGGCCCATGCAGGACTTCAGTCGTTACGCTTCAATGCGTAATGCTGCAATGCTTCATCATTAACTGCAGCTCAGCGTCACGGGTTATTTGCCGGCGTGCTCTGCCCTCAAGACGTGGGATAGCCGGCAGCCAAACCAGTTCATGAGGCCTCCTGGTCACTTGAAAACAGGAAAAGTGTCGCTTCCCACTCCTTGGAGTACTTCTTTAATGTGCAAAGTGGAGTCTTTTCTGCACAATTTCTATTCCCAGTATTTTTACATCATTAGTTTATATTATTTAAATCTTATTGTATTACTAATTGCAATTATTACAATACAAATAATGTACTTAATTACTGCTTTTAAGCGATAGCAGTTAATTATTTATCTATTTTGCTAAATGGCAGTGTAGGGATTGTGTGCTGACAGCAGGAACAAGGGCAGAGTCGGTCCATGGACCTCTCCCACCTGACAGCAGAGGTTCCTCCTCCTCCGTGTTGGGCACATCTTTTTTATGGTCAGTCCCTGGCTGCAGAGCAATCGGGGGAATCCTCTCTGAGCTGGCGCAGTCCTCCAGCAGCCCTGCTGGGAGCCTTGCAGGGAAGGAGGGAGTCTGGCTGCCCATGAACTTCTCTGCTAGCTCTCACTGACCCATTAAGACATTCTTGTTTTCGCATTTTTTTAGTGGGACTAGAGGGCTCCTGCTATGGATGGTGCCACCATTTGCTGTTCATCTTGCTTCTGCCTGCTATCAGCGCTGTCACTACGGGATGAAGCCCTGAATAACTAGTACAGAGGAGCTCTTGTTTCACAAAACTGCCAATGATCTGCTGTAAGACTGTTTATAAGATCTTTACCGAGGTGTTCATATGCAACCCTATAGAACAGCTGTATATCCAGGGAAATCTTTTGTAAAGAACTGCAACAGAAAACGTGATTAGCTGGAGGGCGGGCAGCCCCCTTGCTCGGGGCAGTTCACTCGGGTCCGTTGGAGAGAGTGGGTGGTGGAGGAGAGCTCCTGCTCTGCTCAGAGCTGCGGGCACTGCGAGCAGCAAGGACTCTACAAGAAATCTCTCCCTTCACGCGGGGATAACCAAAAAGGCCCTGCTATTGTCCACTCATCCCTTCCCTCTCTTCACGCTCTTCTTTTTCTCAGCTCCTGGTGATAGTTGCCCATTCCCTTTTCTCTTCTTGGGCTCTTTTGTTTGTGTGTCAAGATGTTGGTGTTTGCTACCCTTGTCTCCATGTGCTCCTACTGCTGCTGCTGCTCTTTCCCTGCACCTCATTTCCCTTACCCTCGTGTCATTTACTCCTTTAGTTATTTACTTTTTACTTAATAAGCACCATGGAAATGCCATTGAACCTGTCCAACCCTCTGAGCAGTCAAAGGAATAAGTTGTCACTAATATCATTTCACATCAAATAAGATCATTGCCCTTCTCCCCCGTGAGGCACACTTTTCATCCGTGGCATAGTGGCAATGCAGGGACATGCAGGAATGGCTTGAACCGAAGCCTACGTTAGGAATGGGCTTTTAAAGACGATAGTTAACTTCCAGGCTGCAGCCGATACCTGACTTGTGCTTTGAATTTGAACTGTTGAACGGCATGATTTGGCTTGGGGCTCTGTTGGATTGATGACACCTGTCTGCCTGTTTCACATGCAATTGCCTACAAACAGCTACACCTCCTGGCTGTCACAGGCTGATGTTATTTATGAGTACCTTCCCTGGCAGGTGTGACAGCCCCTTGTTGTTCCAGCGACCTCTGAGGAATCATGATGGACACGTCTAAGTGGGTCTATGCTGCTGAATATTTCAGCTCTCCGGTCTGCTTATCAGTGCCGGTCCTTCAATCATGCGCGGGCCGTGTGTCAGCGTGCATGCCTTGGACCTCCTTTGGAGACACTGAACTTCTTCGCTCTGAGACAAACCTGTGTGCAAGTCAGGGGGTAATGTGCTCCAGGGACCAGCCCTGGTTAGCAGTGCAGACTACTCAGGAAAATTGTTTTAGGACCACAGAGACACCACATGGCCCAGGAGGGTCCAATGCAAGTGCTGTGCAGCATGTCTTGATAACTCACAAGACGACTAGTCTTGCACAGAGCAGATATGAGCCATTCTGCATCTTCTGACCAGCCAGCCAGGGACTGCTCCTTGGTGGGTGGATGTGGCCCTCAGATGCTGGTTATCTTTGCTGGCAAAAGGCTTTGAGGGTCTAATATCAAGTGTCTTCAGCTGCTACCACGGTTTGTCAGTGCTGAAAAAGGAAGGAGGCATTTTTTCATGTGTATATTGTTAAGCTGAGACACTCTCTGCCGCAGGATGTTACAGAGGATTTCCAAAACAGGTAAGATAGATAACTCAGTGGTCCACTGGCTGCTATGAAACGTCTGGCCGAGGAGTGCCCTATGCTGCAAGCTGTTGATACCCAGGGGGTTACAACGAGAAAGGCTCACACTACACCTTTACCTCGCTACTTCCGCTCTTACCATCTGCCACTAGACATACTCGCAGGCAGGATCCTGAACATGGTGGCCATTTAGTATAACCCTGCGTGGCAATCCTTGCACTGACCCATTCATTTGGATAGCGGAGTGATGGATTTAGAGTTCAGACTCTCGTGTGTCCTACATGAACGATCCAGACAAAAATTGCCAGCAGCATTCAGTACGTACATAGAGTCTAAGGTCTCCGCAGAAATGGATCATCTGCCCATGCTTTCTGTTTGGGCAGGACATAGATCAGTTTCTCCTTCTTCAACTAATGGCTAATATCAGAATTTTCATTATCTGTGAATTGTAAGAGAAAATATATATAATGATTGTGGCCCAGAGCCATGCCCCTCCAGACTGTAGTCTCAGCCAGCTTCATCAGCCTTACTGAGCTGTTATAACCTTGTCGCAGCTTGGTCGACTGACCTCCAATTAAAAGCTTGCTGTCCAGGAAGAGCTATTCAAGAGATGGCATCTTTCCCTATGCGTCATTTTTCTAACTAATGACTCAATGTTGAGCCGGAGGGTCACTTTCTGTTAGTGCTATTTAACCTGACCACGTCTGACTCTTGATGCTCTCCTTAATTGCTAGGTGTGGTGCATCCCCCAGATTTGTTAGGCTTCTGGCCAAGCTCCTGCTGAGTGCATTATCTTGCTTACCTTCAAAAAATAATAATAATAATAATAATCCCATGGATTTGCACTTGCCTTCAGGATTCATCCTTCCTGGTGGTGAGTGGATGTTAGGCTGTGCACTGGCTGCAGGGTTTCCGTTGCACTTGGAGATCAAGGGGTACGTATACTTTAGTGACAGACTGACAGCTTCTGCCTCCTGATGCGAGCTGATTTGTGAAAGATGCTGCCAGAGCAGCTCTCGCTGGAGAAGTGCAGCGGCCTTTGCTGCGGGTCAAGGCCTGAAGGCCTCACACAGCCGGGACTTTGCTCCTCAGCCAGTCCCAGGCAGTTTGGAGGAACCACGCATGGACGGCGTCCTCAGAGCCAGCGGGGTACAAACTAGCCCTGTACTGAGCAACGGGGATGTTGCATCTTCACTGGACGTGAGAGATTTGGAAGAAGTGGCAGTGCCTTGCTACAGTGGGAAAGAAGGGTTAAAAATATGGGAGCAGGGAAAGCAGAGGTCAAACATGTAAAGCCACTTGCATGTGCTTAGGGGAAAAGTGGTAAAACGAGAGCTGTTAAAAATTTTTATAGCTGGCATCTAACAACGCTGGTGTTAAGAATCATGAAATTGTTTAACAGCGAGTGGAGGTGTACATTAGTTAATTAGAGGCATGCTAACAGTGAAGCCAATTGAGAGATATTTTAGTATTTTTTTCCAGAGGGCATATCAAGTCTATTCACGAATTAATAAACAGATTGTAAAGTCTAAGCAAGCATATTAGGGAAGTATGTGTGTATATACTGGTGTATATACTGGGTGTATGCCTACTTGTTTGTTTGTTACCATTACATTCAAAATATGTTACTTGTTTTCCATATAGACCTCAGTGGAAGAATTATAGCATATTGGGTTTTTCCAAGGACTCTAATTAAGATCGTTGGAGTTGATCTGTGTTTACTGAAAAAACACAGTGTAAATGAGACCTAGAATACCGGCAGGCAAAAATTAACCCATGAAGGCAAAGGCATCCCCAACAAAACCGGAGGCCTCTCAGAGTCTGCCGCAGAGTGCAGCCGTGGCGTACATCAGGAGAAATGAAGTCACAGTATTCACTCAGTTCTTTGGATGTCCCGATTTAAGTTCTCATTGAGAAGGCATTCTGAGAACTATTAAAAACTGTCGATAGCCGAACATGTATCTTTGGCCTCTTTCTCAGATTTCTTAGCTATTGTTAACGGTAGTTACACTGTGAATAAGTTGGCTCATACAAAATCCTGACTTTGTCACTAGTAGAAGAGACAGCAGATCTGGCAATAAACAGATGTCCTTACTGTGGCATTATGGCCAGATCAAGAAGGAAGGAAGTTAGGCTAGACAGGGACCATCCCTTTTGCAAAATGAAGCTTCCCCATAATTAGACCATGTGATAAGTAAGTAGATTTGGTCTGACAGCATGAGAAGAGCAGTAGCCTTTTAAGCCTGAATAAGGCTCCACATCACTAAGCATTTGGCTAACCTATTTTTTTTTTTTTTGCCCTTACCTTTGGTTTGATTCCTTTTTTAAGCCTACTCGTGCACCTGCCTTAGTTTGCAGTTCCCACTCCCTTTTTTTTGAGGAAGACAAGCTGTCCAACTTAATCCATTAGCGAGTTCTGCATTACAGAAACCGCATGGTGTTTCATGCCTCATTAGCAGGCAGGGAGCTTCCAGGCTGGAGTCACTGCATGGCTCCAGCTCTCCTGACTTCCTTCCTAGGCTCCCCTTTCCTATTTTGCATTTTAATAACAACAAGAGCCAGCTACCGCAAAAAGTCTGCCCTCAGCGAGCATCTTACAGGACGTGGCTTCCCCCAGCAAACCCGGGCTTGCACCCGTGCCCAACGACCAGCTCCCCTTCCACTGGTCCCTGCTCCGCTGGAGGAGGTCGCCTCCTCCCCAGTACAAACCTGTCCCCTCCCCATTCCCCTGTCCCATCCAGGCTGGGACAAAAGAGTGAACGGGTTGCAACAGCAGGAGAAGGAGGAGATGGAGATCACCGGGTGTCCCTCTTGCTTGGCTCAGGGCAGCATCACAAACGAGACAAGTAATGGAGATGATGATGAATGAAGGATGCAAAACTGAAAATACTTCTTCCTGTGCTTCTATTGATCGGCCAGCGAAGGCCTTGCTCTTGACATTTAAAACAGAGCGATTGTTTTAATGTAGTGGCCCTCGCCGTGCTGGAATTAAGTAATTTAGCACATAGAGATTCGCAAAGACCCTTTTCAGTAACGCCTGCCTGGTAAACGCTGCCCGAGAAATACCATCTGCTCAGAGACAGCGCGACCCATGGGCACCAGCGAGTGGGGCACGGCTCGCTTGTCCTGCCCGGAGGAAAGATATCTGGAGGAGCATGGTGGGGAGGTAACCTCAGGAGTGATTTTCCTGTGGGTACCCCAGGAAGGAGATCGCTGCCCTAGGTAGGGCTTCCCAGGACGTGACCCTCTAGGGAGATGGGGACATAACTCCTAACCACACATGCAAATGCATTTTCTCTGCCGTCGCAGTCTTTTGGATGCGCTCCAAAGGGACAAACCCCCAGAGCTTTGCCCAGGCATGGGGTGAAAACGTGGGCTTTCACAGAGGCGCTAGGTCAGTGCTGGTGCTGCTGAGAAGCCGTAAGTCGCCCTTGGCGAAACGCTCCAACGGAGGCAGCTCCTGCCCTTCAGGTTCGTGAGAGAGGCAGAGAAGTCAGGAGGTTGGTTACAACATGTCAGGATTACTTTAATAATTGCAAATTTATTTTTTTGGAACAGAAGTCTCATATTACTCTTAACCTAGAACCTGGAACTAATTATACATGTGTGGTCTGATTAACCATTAATTTAGCTCTATTACCAGCTGATAATTACCTGTGTGTTTACATTGCATCACTCACATACTTGTTTTTTCTCAGATCTAGGCCTAAGAAGTTTGTCAAGAGACTATGAATTAAAGCAATATGAAAGATGTTAATAGTTACCTAGCTTAGCAACATTCTCAGGGAGCCCTGGAGAAGAATGCATCATAAAAATGAAAATCATCTTTCTGCACAGGAACTGGACTCCACTTTATTACAAAAACACCGTTTAATTCAAGAAGTCCTGATCTTCCCACCATTTCCCGTTGGAGGACTGATCAGGGTAAAACAGCCTTTGATTTTTAAAGGCAGCAGGATATATATATATATATCTAAAAATATATATGTGTGTGTGTATATATATATATATGTATATATATATGCACAGCACCACTTCCCTAAGGCCTTTTTTAAGGAGCTGTCAGGGGAATAACTTTTCAGCACCACGTCCGAGTTGATTAAGCCTCTGTCTCGGCATGCTAAGTGAGCAGGTCTTAGCCCAGCCCAGAGTGTTCAATGACAAGAGGTTGGCTCCCGTCTCTCCCTGGGTCTGGTTCAGCCCTATGGACACCAGGAGAAAGGCTCATAGCTGACAGTAGGGGAGAAGTGCTTCAGTTCCTCGGTCTGGAAATGGAAACAGTACCTGCCTGCCTTTGTAAAGGCTACTGGACCTCTTGCATAAAATTTGTTTTGCAAATGCACCCTGCTATTCCCCAGGCCGGTGTGCTCCCCACGGCTGCTGAGCTACCTTTGCTTCACAGGCACAGCTCCACAGAGCCTTGACCTGAATCTCATGTTTCTCTAACGTGCCACGGATGCATGCTGTGCTGTATAAATATCTGTAACGATAAAACCGTACAAGAGCAGCCTATTGCATGACTATGATGAGGGAAAGCAGGGGAGATAGCTGTTTAGCCAAGAAAAGGTAGCGCCACAGCCAATCTGGCAGACTGAAATAGAAATGAGAATGCAAGGGCAAAAGCACCCGACGTTGGACTCTAAGTGACGTTCTGGGATTTGCGCTCTGCCAAAGGTCACATGAGTCTATCATAATGCTCCCTTCTGGCCAGAAGTCAGGTGGAGTATGGCCCCGTTCACAAATCTGCGCCTTAAAACTACATACACCTCAGCGATTTACACTCATGTCTGGTATCCACCTGCCTGTAAGTTTTGGCTGACAGCTGGTTTAGCAATATATGGTGTGACATTAAAATGCGCTTCTCCATTTGAACATACCTTTAGGTATGCCTCAGCGTCACTTGGTCGGCTTGCTGCTGTTGCTTTAGGATGCAGCGGAGTGTGCGGAAAAAGAAACTGGTCCCTGATGTTAATGACGAAGCTGGTGACACTGTTATCAGTTAATGCTGTGGGACGGTCTGGCTCTCTGAGATGGGTTGTTGTCTCTGTCATACCAGGTTTATGCTGGTGCAGCTTAGCTAAATTAAACAGAGTTGCTCCACTGGATTTTCATTGACTTGAATCAATTATACCAGCATGAAAGAGGTGTAAAGGAGTGAAAATCAAGTCCACTTAGAGAAAAAAATGCACGAGATATTTCTTGAGGACATGAACTGTTCATAATCCAATGGATATCTCTTATCCTGCGTATTGATCTTTTGCTGGTGCACATTAACTCGGAGTTAATTTCTGAATTGCCTGACCTCAGGCAGTTTTGCTGTTGCAATAGAAAAGGTCATAATTCAATTAATAAAACCATAGTGGTCAAACTATTTGATCTATATATTAGTGCCCTCAGACTTTTCTTACACGAATGTCAATGCAGGCAGCACCCAGTATGAAAAGACCGAGGACTTGCCAGAGGAACGGGGCGCAACATCCCTGCGGGGTGACCAAACACACCTTTTCCGGCAGCGTACTGTGATTCTCTCTCTCTCCCGGTTTTCGAGAACAAAGGGAGGAAGATCGAGGCTCTGGGTGACAGCACTCAACCTCCGAGTGGCAGGAACCGCGAGAGATTGGCAGGGAAGCAAACAGCGACGGGAGGGCTCAGAAGACGGAGCTGAAACGGCGATCCGCAGCGAGCAAAGGCTTCGCGGAGCCGCGTCCTCTGATTCTATGCAGAGCACAATCACAGCCGACCAGATTTGCAGGCTGCGCTGTGAAAATAAAGATGTCTCATGAGGCACCTTCATCTTGTAATGAGTTTCCAAACCAGCCCAATTTCCCCAGGAATTTGGGGCAGACAAAGAAGACGTCCACCCCACAAGAAAAATCAATAAAGATGAGGTTTTTGCTAGAAATTTAAAGAGAGAAGCATGACTCTTCTTCCAGCTGTCAGGGCTGATATTATTTTGCGTAGTAGCAGCTTGTACACAGCAGCTCTTTACAATGGTAGTGGGGAAGCTGGAATGTTGTTATATCAGACTATCAAGTTGTTATGTTGGATTACATATAATGCTATCACAAATGACAGGATGCTTGCTTCCCATCAAAAATTTAAAGAGCAATAGACCTCTTTTCAGCTGTCATTGCTGATAACGTTTTATGCACGAGTTTATTCAAGCTCAAATAGAGATGCAGCCTGTCAATAAAGAAGCCCTCGCAGATTAGGCATCAAGTATATTAAAGCTAACGGTACTAATGTGAATGCACAGCCTAATCTGACATTTTAAAACTGTGACAAAACCCTCTAAGTTCTCGCTGAGCATCTCACCAAGGCGCGTTCTCTGCTGGGTTTTATGGAGTGGAAACCAGACTATATGTATGAGAAATGAAACAAGCTGAAAACTACAGAGAGGTCGACACAGCCTTGCTCCCCGGGAAACAGAGCGGATGCCTTCCTTTCTTCCTGCTCTTATCTTCTTCGCTCTGCTCTGCTCTTCTCCTCCAGGAAAGTGGGTAGGGCAACAAATAATGGCCCTAAATTACAGCAGCGGTGACACAGATTACACATTAGGAAAAGCACTCCAAGGGCAGGAAGAGTTCAGCGCTGGCAGAGATTGCTGGGGAGGCCGTAACACCTCCGTCATTACAGCTCTTTAAGAACAGGTTAGGAAAACATCTGCCGGGAACGACTAGGGGTAGTTGACCTTGCTTTGGGGACCCAGCCCTGTTTTCTGCCATTCACTTTCTTGCTTTCGACAACAGGTATTGCTTTCCACTTCCAGCAGAAAGGGTAGATGAGTGCTTGTGTATTGGTAAACTGTGTTGGCCAAAAATGGTTTATTAAAAACAATGACTTTGGTATTAAGTTCTCCTTTTCCCCCTTCCTACTCTCATAAGAGGCACTGGTGGCTGTTGCTACTCTTTTGAGGGATGCAAAGTCAGGAGAGACGTCCTGGGAAAGCGGCATACCCAAAAGTTTGGATCTGGCGTCTGTGTTTGGCAAATACTCAGATAGACAACCTGATTGTCAAGACAGGCAGTCTGTTAGTAGGAGTCTGGACATTGCTGGCCCTAATAGGGATTCCGTTTGGATAGTGGCTTTTTAATGCCGCTCTGGGCGATAAAATACAACCCTCCGCAGTTTCGATAGCTTCATCTAGTTAATTTGCTTGAAACCCAGCTCCACCTGCAATGCCTTCCTGAGGGAGGGAGGCAAGCAGAAGATGATGGGCTCTGGAGGAGTTTGAGCCTTGTTGGTGTATGGTGAGGAGGTCCCCTGATTCACAGGGAAACGTGCAGTGCAAGTATGTGAAAACAGTAGTCAGCTGGCAGGGTGAATGCCTCAAATCAAACGCTGGCATGAAAGCAAAGTCTGCATCTCGCATGTGAGAGCTGTGCAGAATATTAATGGAGAGGAAGGTCAGTTAGAGACTGACGGGCTTCAAGTGGGGCTCCCACGAGCAGCACCATTCCTTTAATTGCAGCTAAGAGACACTCAGGAAGACGAGAGCTTGCTTCCTTGCATTGCAAATAGGAGGGCGATTACTTCCAAGCCGATGTGCACAAGGGAACGTTGCTGCGACGGGATACGTGTAGCATCGTCGAAAGGAACGGCCTTTCGGAGGCGGACGCCTGATCCGCACGAGCGGATGATCACCGCAAGCAGGGATCGCCAAAGTTGTGCGCCCTGCGTCAAACAGAGGGGGAAAAAAACGCTTGACAATATTAACCAGACAACATAATCCTCACAAAGATTAAAGGCAGCTCAATGACATTAACTGAAAAAAAGAATATATCAGCCTGAGCATGTTGTGCTTGAGCAAGAAATAAGGACAAGAGAAGGGCTAAATCTTCTCTTTAAAGCCACCTGAGAGATCCAGGCATGTGGAGTCTTTACTCCACCTTTAAAAATGAGCAAAAATGTTTGCTGTACCATTGCGTCCCATGAAACCAGCAGTGCTTTACACTGAAACCTGGAAGTCCAGCGAAGGGCCACGCGTCTCGTACGTGTTGCTGTTGCTCGTGCTGCCTCTGGACGACGCTTCCTAGTCACTTGGGCTGTTTCGGAGCTTGGGAATTGAGTCTGAAGGATAAGTCCCCAACATGCTCAGTCTTTGTGTTTTCAATAATAACTATCAGTATGAAGGAACTAGGTGTTTGGTTTCTGAAATGATTCTCTCCGTGTATTTGTCTGGTTATTCCGAGTCTGTATTCTAGGGAAAAAATACTTTGAAAAATAATGACAATGTCTCGCAGAAAATAATGAGTTCCTTCCAGTTAGCTGTTGAATTGTTTACTGCCATAGCTGAATAATAACAGCACATCAAAGACGTTTGCTGTAATTAAAAGATTTGTGAACATAGGTTAACAAATTAGTGCATCATAATGTGTAATTGTCTCATTAGGACAAAAATGCTAGTTCCACCTAAAAGACTGACAAGAAAAGATTACAAGGGAGAAAAATACGATAAACAACAGCATTGATACTACTGAACATTGGCAAAGATGTTATCTGTAACCTTATATTGTATCAATAAGTCCCCAGGATACTAGCATTTTTGAGGATTATTATGCTGACAAATTAATTCTGCTGTACATATTGTATGAGCTCGTTGAGGAGTCCCCTGAAAAGAGATCTAAATTTGTCATTAAATGTTTTAAATCCTTTTTCATTCCTTTAGAGCCCAGAAGACCCAAAAGCAGCAGACAACATTGCTGCGCACACGGAAACCAGGTGTAACATCAGGAGAAGCGCTACAGCCCCAATTTCGCAGGCAGGGAATTGAGGCAGAATGGGAGAAATCCTGATGTTAGGTCAAAGCTGAAGGCAAAAACTGTTTAGTGGGCTGAGAATTTCGGTCTGCCCCCTACACTGAGGGGCAGATGGCAGAGGGAGTTTGGCTCCGAGTCAAGCAGCAGATGAAACTCCCATGGTTTCAAGAGAGTTCATGGCATAGGTGCTGAACCCTCTGGAAAACTCAGCTCTCCCACTGGCATGGGGTACTGCTGGGTGCTGAACGCCCCTAAGGATGTGGCATAATGTGAGCTGAGCTTCTGGAAATCAGCTCTCCGTGCAAGGGTTGACTATTTGAGAGCAAAGTCCTGAGTTTCTCTGAGTTTCTCTGCCCTCCCCTCAGTACACTTTGCTGATGGCCAGTTAGGGAACTTGTGGTAGAGCACAGAACCGGAGCCAGATGCTGAGTGCTCCTGTTCAGCGGGGTCACCTAAATGAGAGAAAGGATCCCCGCACCATCTTTGGGGCAGAGTTAAGAGCTCTAAAGCCTAGCATAGCCCCAGGGGATGCTCACAGAGAAATACCAGAGTTCACGCTTCCACTGGGCTTCTCAGCTCAGGCGGAGACATGCAGGACTCCAAACCACTGTGCATGCAAGGAAACGGGTGCTCTCATCTGAGAGCAAACACTTTCTAGTGACTTGATAAAATGCTTGAGAGGTCAAAAAAAACTTGGGTGGTAGCTGCCCCAGGTGGACCTCAGAAGCAACTTGAATCACACTGGAAGGAAAAGAAAAGATGCATGTGGTTAGAAAAGCAACTGTCATTTATTATCTTTATTCACAATAACGATACTGCAAGCCTACTCTCTGCCTTCAGTAAAGAACAGGTAGCCAACTTCTTGCATGAGTTAATAGCAGGGTAGGAACACGCAGTCTTCAGCATCACACCTCGTCTACCTAAAGCACCAGATGAACTCGCCGGCTCATCGACGTAGCAGGCTGCCGTCCATTACTTTGACAGCTGCTGGAGAGAGAAACATGACAAACGCTCAGCCAGCAATTGACCTTGAATGAGGGAGCAGAGCGCTTCACCTCCTCCAGGTTTAGCTGAGCGACTCAGAAATCACAGCACAACATAAACCCCTGTGAAACTTTTCTTCAAACGAGGCTATTCCTCACTGTTTTCTTCCAAGCTTTTCTCTGTCCCAGGCTCTTTAAAGGAGCCAGGCCACCCTAGCACCCTGCTGCAGGTTGAGGTTAAAAAGCCCCACCTGGGAGCAAGGGAAAGCTGAAAAGAAGGGTGTCCCCAGAGGGTCCTGCTGCTCTAAGCATCTGTCCAAGCAGCAAAGATCCTTCATGTGTGCTCTTCAAGGTAAGCTTGTGTTTAAGTTAATGATGTTTAGAAAATACACATTAATAACTAAAGTGTGGCATTTATCTCTATTTTTTATACATGTGTATGTAGAAGTTGTGGTGTGTTTTGTTATACTTTAGAAAAAAAACAATTCTAAAGAGCTGGTAAGATGTTTTCCTCAAGGCTATTGTGAATGGAAAAGCACACCTTTCTAAGGGAACAAGGCTGCTTTTGTGAATTTTCTCTTTCTACCAGTAAAGCTCAAATGAGACAAGTGAGGAATATGCAGATTTTCCAGAAGCCATATAGCTCTGTGTTGTCTAAATAGGGCTTTTTGGTTTCCTCTTGATTTGGGAGATAGTTGTTAATCACTGCCTAATTTTAATTTTAAATAGGCCATATTCATAGGACATGATTCTGTAGGAAAGAGGATCACAGCAATTGAACTTTGCGAAATGGTTTTGGGCAACAACTGAAACCAGAGCAATAAACACAAACACACGAGCGTTTACAAGATCAGAGCATTAAACTGATGAGCAGTAAAGAAATCAGAATTCTAATTATCTGTCTAAACTTGGATCTGGTGCACGAAGAAAAGCCATTCAGCCAATGGGATTTTTCTAATGGTCAGTGTTATGTATTGAACCTGGGGTCTTCTGTACTGAAGCTTAAACCTCCCTATTGCTTGAGCAGAAGGGATTAAGGAATGTCCTGTCCAATATGGAGAGCTAGCACCCTACGTGAACCAAGCCAAACATTCTAACAAACAAGAAAACTTGCAAAGTAAATGCACAAGAAAAAAAAAAACCTTTTTATATGGTGGTTAACTCTTTTTTTTTTTTTTTTTTTGGACATATGCTACCAATTAAAAGTGATTGGTCCCACCTTTTTTTCCAATTGGCGGAGCTTTTATAATGTTTCAAGAGCCTTCTCAGTAAAACAAATTGGAGAATAGAGTACATGTATTAATGCAAACCAATTTCCTGTGAGTTTAGAGACTGCTTAAACAAAAATATGTGATTGACAGAATATGGTTAAAATAAGCCTCTGTCAGCATTCACAGCCTAAGAAGGAGTTCTACTGTGTAAAAAGTTTTTAATAAATTAGAGATGCTGAAGAAGTGTAAACAACACAAAGCCCTCCAGTTTGTATCATTATGTGATTTATATGACCTTTACTATTATGCTTTATAAGTGGTTTATATGACCTTTACTGTTATACTTTGTAAGTGACAGGATCCCACACTCTTTATGCAGATTTCCAAATACCAAAGTAGATTTTTTATTTTTATTTTTTGAAACAATGGACCAATTTTAACCAAATAGTATGAAGATGCTCAGTTTTTTAAGTTTTAGGAAAATAAGGGGAGTGTGAAGGAGAGAGAGACCATTTTATAAGCTCACTCCTTACAGGTATCACAAAACCCCCATGGAAAAAAAAATACTGGAAATCAGATTTTATTAGTTCTGCTGCTCAGGCTGCTGAGTTTTATATATAGGTCAAAACTCTTCATAATCTAGAAGGAGATTCTTAAGCGTTTTCCCCCTCCTTCAGTTCAGCCTAAAGAAAAGGATTCTCTGACCAAGACTCTTCCCAATTCGGGGGAAACTAGGCACCAAAATCCCTGCCTCAAACGTGTGACCTGATTTCCAGAGGGTTTGCGAGCCCATATGTTTTGATGGGTGCTTAGTACTTTCGGTGCCTTTCAATTTCTAAATATGGACTTGGGAGCCTAATTTTAACCACGTACTTTTGGAAAATGTTGGCACTAGTTTAAAGAGACTGTGTAGCCCAGCACGCCTTGCTGCAGCAGATTGTGCCGGATGATTTATATATTCCTGGTGCTTGCAGTCTCTGATGCCTTTTCAGTGTCTTACAGCTGTTGCATTTATGCAGCACTCTTTATCTTGACCTTAGCCCTTGGATTTCTCAGCTATTCTACTCTCTTAACATCTGGGCCCGAAAGGTCACTAATTTACCTTATGTTTCCCTGCTGTGGGTGCCATTGGGTTGAGTAGGTACATTTTGAAAAATAACACTCTGTTGGTGGGCTGCCTTTGTGAAGGTCTTTCCCCCCTCGGCGTCACTGCGTTACCTTCTCCCACCGCAGCAGCTCAAAGTCATCAAACATCTGCCCTCGAGAGCCTTGGAGTGTACTTGTAGGATCCTTCTGCATTAAAGCAGCACACCAGGTATCCAGTGTGTTGGTATTAAATTGCTTTTGCAGCTTGCCTGGAGAATAGCGAGAGGGAGCTTTATTTGTACTAACACCCTTTTAATGTATCTCAAAAGACCATAATAAACATCTCCTGGACTGCAAAAAGAAAATATATATCTAGAGGCTGTGGTAAATTATGAAATACTGGCATACCTAATAAAAATTCTATCTCAATCGTTTAACATTTAGTGAAATGTTAGATGATGTGAAACCAGACCTGGCTTCATTTCAAGCCCAGGTCAGTAGTGTCACTTGGGGAAATTATGAGAACTTCCATTAACTTTGTATTGGCAGATCTCCCAATCTATTTCACATCTATACATTTTTAGCACCACCGTGAGCAATACAAAGCGTTGTTTCTCACGTCGGAGAGCCAGCCAACGCTGTAGAACTTCTTTGCGTGTAGGAGACTACTTCAGAAATTAACAGGTCAGATCTTCTATCGATTTTAATAAGGAGCTGTTTGTGGCAAATTTCTTGATTATAGAAACTGATGACTGCTTCAGGCTTCCTGACCAAGCCAGCACAGCAGGACAGAGCTTTAAAGCGTGGGAAAAGAGTGGGAGAATATTAAATCATACAGGCTTTAGACATCTAGGACCAAATTCAGGCTTGGTGTGGAAGTCGCTGAGACTCTGGTTCACCACACTAGCCCTGAATTTTGAGCCACAGACAGAACTAAGACAGCTAAAACGCTTAGGAAAGGTGTGATTTGGAGAGTTTTTAAACTATTATCGAAGATAATCTTTTTCCTTTTTTCCCATAAAACCCCCTTACCCTCCTGCCCATTCCTCTTCCCAAACTCGCAGACAGACAACTTGTTTTGGAACTCGAACCAGTTTGTCTGGAAAGGACTTTCCATTAGAGCCTGAGAATTGGAGCACACTTTAAAGTGGCTGGTAGTCTTTTCAGAAAAGAGGTATTTGGCAAGTCTTTAATGTCATGCTTGCCTGGAACTGCTTTCCTCTTTAATTAACTCAGTAAAAATCCTCTGGTTACTTCATTTTATTTGCTTAAACCACTACAGGAAAAAAAAAAGATAAATGCATACAAAAAGAATTAATAAATCCATAGAAATGTACTGTTTATTGAGAAGCAGAAGAGTGCCAAGTTCCCTGTGCTTAGTTCAAGCCCCCGGCAACGAAGACACTTGTGCAAGTCCCCTGCTTTGACACAAACATAAAGGTGGAGCATCTTCCCAGAGTGGAACAGGCTGTGGGTTTTTAGCTCGTCTTCTCGAGGAAGCCTTGAGGTGGGTATTAATAATTTAAGTTCAAAGCGGCATCCAGGGTTTCTCAGGCTCTGTGTGCGTGCAGCCTCCCGGGACGTATATACCGTAGAGCCTGACCCGTGACTGCTGCGCTGGGAGTACAAGTCCCTCCAGCCCGAGGTGGGAAGCTAGAGCTGCGCTTTTAACTCTGCAGGCTTCGGTCCCCGCTACACCTTGCCCAAACGGTTACTGCTCGGCCAAAGATAACGGCAATGACCGCTCCATTACAAGCAGGTCGTCACCCTTAAGGCGCAATAAGTAAGCGATTTGTGATGCCGTCCATCGTATTTAAACGTGATTGAGTGCTTGTGCTGATTGACGCCAAAGCAGCGTTTCGGGAAACCTCCTGGTCGCGGCGGTTCCTTGGTGGCAGCAGAGCCGAGGGGTGGTGGCAGTTTGCACCCGCTGCACGGTTCGGAGGCCCGTAACACAACAAGAGGGAAATATTTCCTTAGATCGCCAAACCGCCGGTCTGGCATTTAGCTTTAAGTAGCTTCTCTTTCCCTCAGCATCTGACCTTTCCCTTTCTCCTACGGCTATTGCTCTCCTCTGCTAGCGAAAAAGCAACAAGCAGCCATTATCGGGCTCATCTCGCCAGTCCGGGCCATCAGCGTTAATCACAGCCTCTCCTCCACCTGCCCTGTGTCTTCTCCCCGGCTTTGAGCGGTCGGGTCGGCACACGGTGGGAGCAAGCACGCGGTGAAACAAGCAGTGATACCGCGCCAACGCGATAAAAGGCCAGTCGTTCCCAGCCGCCAGCGTGACCGTGCTCCGCTCCGGCAGGATGCAAAAGAGCCGGGATTCAAACGGGAGGCCTGGCGCTGTACATCATCTTCCTGCGATTTCCCTCAGGACTGATGTGCCGACTGCAGCGAGATGCGCTAGCGGCGGCACATTAGCGGTGCCACGGGCGTCCGTCTCACGGAGCATTTCTAGCGCTGGCCATTTCTCCAGCGGTGCGTGCAGCGGGGACATAGGCCTGCCCCGGCCAGGCGATGTTCCCTCCTGGAAATGAAGGCAGTGCCATGATGGAGTGGACTTAGTGGTGCGTGAAAAGCTCACTTAAAAACGTGAAAAGGAGAGAGGGAAGAGAGATGAGGGGGACGCGAGGGGAAGACAAAAGGCACTAAACTGAAGGTAGCAGATAAGGCTGGTGATGGGACAGGGAAGGAAGTTGAAGCTAAGTATAGAAAGGCATGCGCTGGGAATGTAAATGGAAGGCTGAGCCGGCCAGAAAACCAACGGGCTTTATCTGGGGAACGATAAAAAGGAGAGAAAAACAAAAGCTCAAAGATGAATGTCTGTTACAGAAAAACAGGGAGAGGAGGAAGCGCTCTGATGTACCAGTCCCACCCTCAGCGGTGCAAACCGTCCCTGCTGTCTCGACGAGGGGGACTGGCCTCGTGGCCGAAGAAAGGAGAGGAGCAAAGATGGGGAGGTTGCAACAGGGCTGGAAAAACGGAAAGGAAGAACGGGCGTGAGAGCAGCAACGGGGACCAGCACTGTTGGGAAGTGAAGGCAACTTGGTCTGGTAACTGTGTGCTCACTGAAGCTTGACTCTTAGAGAAAGAAGAAAAATACCTTCCCATTATAAAAATTCGTATGTACGTAAATCACACAGAAAACTTCATGGAGCATGGTCAGCATGTTTGGGATCGGCTTCTGGCTCTGCTGCAGGCTTCCTCTTAGGCTTGGGGTGGTTTACCCCTCTCTGAAGCAGGATCACCCATGGTTTAATCACACCCTTCACCTCTCTTGCCCTTGGGAATGGTGATGTCTTGGGGCTATAATGCCACATCAGCAGGTAACGTACAGATAAACCCTCTCTATTGGCAGGATCAGAAATGTGAGTTAGGACTGCAGACGCCGGTGGTGTGGCCATAGGTGTGTCTGGACCCAGCCTGGTGAGGCTGTGATGGCTTTTGTACTTCTAGATGTTATTCTACCATCCTATAAAATGTCACGGATATGAAGCTTTCTTGGGGATGAGGTAATGGACTTGTGTGGGAGCTAATGAAGGTCATTATAAGCAAACAGTAAGAATAATGCCTACCAGGGGAGACTTCTCACCAGGAGCACTCAGACTTCATCACTTCCCCGTCTAAATAAGACACATACCTTGTCTTCCCCAATGTAAACGCGGAGCAGGATGTACTTAGAATTAAGATAAATAAGGCCTTACCAAAATAAAACATTAGTCTGCAGAAACAAACCTCCTCTGAGGAAGAGGGTGAGCAGAAACAAACTGGTGCTAGTCTACCAGGAAAACTTTAAATGCTACGGAGATGAGGGCATATAATATCCCGTGTGGAGTACAGGAGCAATAAATGCAACTCAAGGTGGAAGATTTAACTGCAAAATCCTGTGAGTTTTACTAAGATAGATAAAAATATGGTATTTAAAAATAAAGTTATGGAAGAAATAATTAATTTATCTCTTACCAGGACTTTTTTTTTTTTTTAAGGCACTGTGCGTGATTATTCTGTAGATATACAGTAGACAAGTGCAGCTAATCTTTGGGGGAATAGATATAAAACTAAAATGTACTGAAAAAATGATTAGAAGTGTGCGTCAATGCATGCAAAGTGGAAGAGAGAGACAGAAGTCACTCAATCCATGCTAATATCCCTGGCTTGGCTTCTCAGGGCTATACCCCTTCCACACCTGGTGGCGGGGGAGCGGGTGGTCAGGTGAGAAGATGTTTCTGTTTCTCCTATCAGCAAAGAAGGTAGAAGAGGGAGGTAGATGTGCTCCTCCGAGTTGTCCTTTGCAGTGTGGCCTTAGGGTAGCACATGCCCGCACTGCCCTGCGCAGAGCTGGGGGACGGATCGCGGCCGAGCCCCGTGGTTTGAACACAACGTCTTGGTGAGAGAGCTGAGAGCCAGCTAAGACCTGGGAGGGGGAAGCAAGAGGAAGTGATTTGTGTTACAAGTAAGGACGTGGAAAGGGGTGGAGGAGCCCTGTCAAAATGTAAATGTGGAATTTGCATAATCGGCCAGCCAGGATTAAACGAAGCACAGAGAAGGATAAGGATTACACGGAGGGACAGCGAAGGGAAATGAGAGCAGCACAGAGAGAAAACACTGCAGATAGATATAAAAATCCGAGATAAGCAAGAGCAGAAGGCGAAGTTGAAACGCTCCAAGGCAGCAAAAGGAGGCTGAGCCGCGAGGAGCAGTGGTGTGTATTACTAATCCAGGGTGTATCTCAGCGAGCTAGGAAGTGCGCAAATGAATTTGAAAAGGAGCTTGAAATCAAAGGGGAGTGTCAGCTGGGCATCAAACATCCCCTTTAGTGATGACCTTGAGAGCCCAAACCACCGCTACCTAACAACCAAACACAGCGCTTCCAAAGGGTTCCTTCAAATCTCATCCATAATTAATTTTGCCTTTGATGAACGGGTCATCCTCCGCCAGGATATTTGTCAGCTGTCAAAACCACCCGAGGGGTGGCCTCTGACAGCCTTCCTGCTCCGTCTCTTGCCCCAGGGCGCAGCACGGCAGGAGTGGCTGCTGACGGTCTCCGCTCGGCTTCCCCAGGAGCTGTGTTCCCCATGGCCCTCTGGGCCCCATCCCCAGCAGGTCCCAGGTGCTTACGCTGCAGAGCATTGACTGACCTTGTGGGTCACTCTCCCCTTGGTGCCCAGATTCCTCCTCGGGTCATGCTGGGCCCTGCAGCCCTGTGCCCCAGCTAGCAAGAGCAACTTGCGGAGCTCCCATGGACTTTCCTCCCTTTGGCTCGTATGTCCAAGCAGAAGATGGCTATAGCAAAGCCAAGTTCGGAGCTGCGTTTTCCACAAAGCCATATGTTGAGGCAAAAATGTAATACTCTTTTTTTAAGACTTGTTTTGTGCTAATGCCTAAGGGCAGGAATTGCATTGTACTTGCTACTGTGCAAATGTAAAACATAAAGAGTATTCACTGCCCCAGAAAGCTTGCGTCTGATGAGAAAGAAAGAGCGGGAGTGAGCACAGGCAGGGGAGCATAAAGAACAAGACGTGATAGAGCTGGGATATGGCAAGCCCGTGGAGGTATCTATCCTTTCACTGCAAGTCGTGTCTCTGCTAGACTCTGGCAGCTGGAAGCAGGGCCGAGAGTCAAATGGCACTTTATTTTCATGATGTAGAGATGAATTTTATTTCCCTTATTGCCAGAATAGAAGTTTTCCAAGTCATCCTCAGCTCAGAGAAATGGGAGAGCAAGGAAAGATATTGGTGGATTTAGGTGTTCACAGAGAGAGGGAGAAGAGAGGAGAGACTTCACGCTCTAGAAACGTGGGGCACAGATCAGTTCTGGTTTTACTAGATGTGTTATGGCAATCTTGCTGCCCTTGAGTAAACCCTCAGTGAGCGAAACCCTCCAGGTGGGACATGGGGACAACTTGCCACTGGGAGCTGGAGTTACTTTGACTCACTTAGTGTCATCTCTGTAGTTACACTCCAGCTGGTCAATGCTTCACCCAGGTGATTACAGTTCCCAGCATCTGACCTTGTCTCATGATCTGGGGTTCCTGTCCCAGATTTTCCCTTGAGCCCTAGGAATTCAGCCAGACCACCCACACGCTAGTCTTTCAACAGGATATCTCAGGAAACGCACAGATACACAGTGTATTTGAAGGGAGAAGCTGGGTGAAAGTTTAATACAGGTAAACGTGAGTTCAGCCACAGAAGTGGAGTTAAGTGTTAACAAAAAAAACCCCAACAACACAAAGCTTTACACACTCGGACTGTAAATCTCTTCCCATCGCAGTTACTCAACTCTCCTATTTTATGTAGTGTCACATTTGACTTGCTCTCCAACTATCGTAGAAAGTTTCAGACACAGCAGGAACTGAACTTCTAATAAAACGGTAATAATAAAAAACCAGACAGGCCTTCCACAACCGTTATTGAGAAGCAGAGCATGAGGGGGAGGGAAGAGGACGAGGGGAGAAAGGGGAGAGGAGGAGAAAAACCACCCCATCCAACTTGAGTATTCTTTATAGATCAATTGCTTTTTTTCCCCTTATTCCTTTTCTTTTCTGTCTGCAGGCAGGCAGTATTGTCTATTGAGTAAAGCAACTGGAAAGCTTGAAAAGCAACTGGAAAGCTTGAGGTTGCAGTTCTATAAATCTGAAAGAGCATGTATTCCTGTATCTTATGTCATTTTACCACTCTCGATTTCTCCAAGAACATAATCTCCCTAGATTTTGAAAATACCGTCTTCTGTCAGTTTAATTAATCTCACACTCTCAGGAGCTATAATTTTGATTGTCTAAAATGTACAATACTGTTCCTGGAAATAATTTTAGGGCTTGCTCTATTACCACTGTCTCCTGATTTTACATCATCATTGTTTATTACATAAATAAAAGTCCAGTCTTGGCTTTCCCTAAATTCTGGTTACTCCAAGGCTGGTTATTTTCTCTGGAATTTCATTGATTTATCTCCATTGCTACAGCACCCCTAAACTCTCCAGAAGGTCAGCTCAGTGCCTCAGGAGCATCCAACTCTTTAGAGGAACAAAATTCCTCTACTGAACTATTCAGGAGTGTTGTAGGATATTATGGCAACCCCAGTCATTCCAGTGCATTCCACATAGGGGGAAAATGGGGGGGTCTGTTATATTGTGCAAGGCAATCTTACTAATGAAGTTCCTTGGTTTTGCTGCAAGAAAAAAATGAGCAGAAGAATCTTTCCTACTATGGGGAAAAAATGATAAATTAGCCAGCAAATTTCCTGAATTTAGTCTAGATGAGCTACCAAAAATGGAGCCTCACTTACACCTTATTGTTGGAGAAACAGTCCCGGAAAAAGTGTTTTCTACATGGAAAGCAACATCTGAAGTAGTTCTGAAAGCGCTTCCTGGCAAAATGCAAGATCTGACATTCTGTCTGTGAAGGTTTGCATAAAGAAAATGGAAGAAATACAGAATAATCCATGCTTAATATAGATCTTCAGTATCTTTTGCAGCTCCATGCTGCAGACTGAGAGGCATGTGGTGCTTAAACAGCTATTCGCTCTCATTTGTATGATGATCACAGCGTATCCTCCCCAAACTTGCACCTTACATTGTGAATACGGAATTAATCTTCTGAGACTCAACATAAGTAAATTAACTTCATATCAATTTTAAAAATCAGTCTTTTAAAAAAAGAAGAACAAAGACAATCTTAATAATTAGAGAGAGAGGGATTTCATACTCTCAAAACTGCGGAGTCCAACTTTTTCCCCAAATCAAGCCAATAGCCAGCAGCATTATAAGACCGATTTGTGAAAACTATATGTTAAACAACTCCCTGTGAAAGGGTGTTATTTGTATCCTATATACTCTTAAAACTTTTTTCCAAATCCATGAAGACTAATGTCTTTTTTGTTATTTTTTAGAAGCTGAGATTACTAAATAGCCACTTGTCTTCAGCTGCGGAGACTCTAGAGATACTGTCAGACACCAAAGATTGAGGTAAGAGTAGACCTTATTTACTCTCCAAAAAAATCACGAACTCATTGAAATGGGATGCTTTTTTTTCAGTGTTGGAATGACCTAAATTAAGCTGTTTAACAACAGCATTGAATTTTTTTACAATTGCAGTAGGCTAGCAAAGAGACTGGATAAAAACTCATGTTGCTCTTGAGGTCACGGCGATACAAGAAAGGTGTTCGCCAGTCGCGACCCTGCATCCTCAGCAAATTCGTGTGCTGTGATTCTTCCCCGGCCGATCACTGCAGGGAAGGGATTCGACCTGCTGCGTTCGAATGGCCCAGTCCTGCCCGTGACTATTCGTACGCTTAATGGGAGTGAAGTTAAACAGATGCACATTTGCTTTTTACCATAACCTAGTTTTTTATATGGTGGGTACCACATACCAGGCGGCATATAACAGCTTCCTCACTGC
This sequence comes from Apteryx rowi, assembly GCF_003343035.1. Classification (NCBI taxonomy): domain Eukaryota; kingdom Metazoa; phylum Chordata; class Aves; order Apterygiformes; family Apterygidae; genus Apteryx; species Apteryx rowi. The sequence continues at coordinate 3,589,977 of NW_020448308.1, forward strand.
AATATTGGGAGGAGGAGGTACATCTTCCCCCTCCAGCTAGGGCTGTGTGTACAAGCTGTACCACAGGAGAACAACAAATGCTGCTGAGCCCATTGGGAGGCACTAAATAGCAGAGCCACGATGCCTCCCCTTGTGCGCTGCGATCTGTGCCTGGGCTAAGGGCAAGACAGAGCCCACCAGGGTGGGCGAGGAGTCACACGCTTGCAGAAACGCCCTCCCCGAAGCCGAGGATGCTCCCGAAGGGTCTGGCGGCTTCCTGCCTCCGAGTGGCTCGTAGCCGGGCGTGCGGCAAGGCCCGCGCAAGCAGCACAGCTCGGCTGCTCTATGTTAAACCCAAGGTCTGAGGACAGTCGTGCCCTCTCTCCTCTGAGCTGCACCCGTGAATGCTGCATCCACTAGAAATACTGAGCCGTGCAACGATCGTATTGCATGCTCCGCTTAGCTGTACTTCCCTTTACGTTAATGCACTAATAATAAAGAAGGAAATAAATTGGGCTTTCTGCCAAAAACCTAATTTTTTTCAGCGATGTGATAAATGCAGCTGCAACGTCTGAGCACGTGAACTTGCTGAAAGATCAGAGGAGTTATCAAAGGCACCCCTGTACCCTATTTTTCTGTTTCGATTTATTCAGTTGCAAGGAAGTCCCAGCACTCAGCTGCCAGAATACCATTAGTGCCACCAGAGTGAAAACAAAGGAAGAAAGGATTCGGTGGGTGTTCTATTAATCTGATAAGATATCTAGGCTATATATGTTTAAGCATGGAGACAAACACACATATTAAATACAAACATGGGAAGAAGAGAAGAGAAATCACTGAAAGGTAAGTGCGTGAAATGCGAAAAGCAGAAAGGAAAATTGTAAAATCAATACGAAGGGAAATGAAAAAAGAACTGAGGATAAACCGAAAGCAAATAGAAAACAACAAGGGGGAAAAAAACCCCAACAGTCAACAAATTGGGATCTTGACGAGATAATGCTGTCAGGCTACCGAGTCATGTTCTGATTTTTACAGTCGGCTGAAATAATAAAGCCCTATTAAGTTAAGATGTTCAGAAAAGGTATTTAATACTCGAAGTGTGCCTGGCGTTTCCCGGCTGTGCTCTGGCGTGCGGTCCCAGAGCGCGGCAGCGGTGTAGTCCCAGCCACCAGCTGGGCCACGGGGCCGGTGGGAGCAGGACGTGGCTCTCCAGGGGTGTCTAGACCTGGTCCGTGAGCCACCCAAATGTCATAATTGTCTAAGGCGCGCTGTAAAAGACTGTATTCCAGAGGGAGGGGAGAATGAGGGGCTGCATGAACGCAGACTCCGGAGTATGACTTGGGGCAATAGGCTTTTATGGCACTACTGTAAAAGGGTTGAGGCAAACGTCTTTATCTCTCTTCTATCATTCGAGGCTGCTAGGACACGACACGCTGCTTTCAGACCTATCACCCACACTGGGTGGAGGGTTGTTCTTTGAAAGCATCCTTGGATCGTTGCTCCCCAAGGTTGTGCGCTGGCATACTTCCCTCACAATACAGAAATGATTCAAATTAAGGGCCCAAACATGGCCTTTTCCACGATCCGGTGTTTATCTGCTTGCTGTATCACAGCCAGGGCGTAGCGGTCTCTGCTGAGCTGCTGCAGTGCCGAGGACAGGGGGAAAGCCTTGGCTCTGCACGGCCAGCGGCACGTCCCCGCTCGGGTGGCTGCCTTCCCTGTGCTGCCATCGTCTTCCGTGACACTCGGCCGCTCTCCGAGAGCTCAGCCTCTCCGGCAAATCTGAGCTTTAAAGTCAATAGGGGGGAAGAGACCATGAGCCAGACGTACACACAGCATACCTCCATAGGGTGCTCTCCTTAGGAAAGCCAGCTAAAAACACTAATGGAAAAGGCCAGCTGACCTATTCTTGATATCCTTCCCATATCAGTTTTTCTTTATCTGATGGTCCATGTCTATTTATTAGGAAGTTATTGCTGCTATTATTTTGCTATTATTCACCTACAGAAGTAACAGTCACGAGCAAGAGCTTCTGTGCAGTACCCAGTACTGAGAAGACAAAGATTGCGCCTCCCTCCAGGAATTCACCATCCAGCCTTCCTCGTGTTGAAGAGACTTGGCCAGATCTTGGAGCTTTTTTCCTTTATTAGCTTTTCCCCTTTATTAGCTCAAGGATATAGTTGGGTCCTCTATGAATGATAAACATCCCTATCCCATTTTCCTCTCCTCAAATAATCCATGGTAGTTGTTTTTTACCTAGGTGACTTTATGTGAGAAAATTACAAATACAATACAATTATAGCAACTGGCATGGAGAACAGGAGAAAAGGTGAAATCATGGATTAAATTTAAATGGCAAGAACAATCTGGCAGGAGAAGGAGAACATGAGGATAAGGTGCATCAGATCACTGAAATTCTAGAACAGCCTCTTCCTCACCAAACTATTCCTGTTCCTTCAATGGATCCCAATGCTGCCTATTCATTTATTTATTTGGTGTTTTGCCTTGTTTGTCAGAAAGCTACACTCCTGGAAGATTTCTTGCTAGAAGATCTCTACTTGGAAAGAGGCAGGGAAAATATGACAAAATAATGACTATCTGGATATATAGGAGAAGATGGAGCAAAAAAGCCTGAGTGATTATGACTAGTGATGCTTAAAGACCATGTTTTGAACTTGCTTGTGTGATCTGGAGGCCTACTGAAATTCCCATCATTTGTATCCAAATTCTGTAGCTGACTTTGAAAATCTCAGTCCGCGGTAGCATTTTGTGCCGGAGGCAGCGTGTCCTCATACCACAGCAGCCTTGGCTCGTGGCTGCTGTCGTGAGCAATATGAAGGCACTTTGCAAACAGGGAAATGAATTCCATCCTCGTTTCTGCGGACAGTCTGGGTGAAGAACAAATGACTGGGGTAATCTGCGCAGTGCTATTCACGACGAGTGTCAGAACCAGAGCCAGCAAACAGATCACCAATCTCCTCATGTGGCCCTTGGTCTGCGTCCCACAGCCGACAAATGCTACAAATTAAAGGTGAAGGGAGGCTTGCAACTGAATTCAGTAGGAGCAGCCCTAGACTTTTATTAAGGATGCAGTGGAACTAGGCAGTGGTTATTCCCCCAAAAGCACTGAGCGCTGTCAGCATGAGGTTCCTGCGCTCTACAGGGCTCTGTCCCAGAACTGGGACAGACTTAAAGGCCGTTTAAATGGAGGGGGGTTGCTGCTTTGACTTCACTGGGTTGCTCTTCCGTGCACTAAAAGGACTGCTACATAAACAAGATGTATATGGAGATCATGGAAGTGATGAACAAAAGACAGGATATTATAGACCAGCTTCTCTACTGAAATGTAGTGTCTGAACTCAGCTTTTTCTCATGAATGAATAATGAAGTGGCTGTGTTTTATTAGCTTTACTTAAAAGTGTCTATGAGTTGAACAACCTTTTGAGCCTTTTAACACTTCTGCAATTTGCTGCAGCAATGATTTTTCTTTTTTTGTTCTTTTTAAGATACAGTAGCTAATCTGATCTTGGTGTTTCAGTAATTGTCTCAGTTAATGTGTATGGAGAATAATTCCATTCTGTGAAATGAATACGAGGTGAATATTTAACTCATGCAAGCTTGCTACGTGAAGAACTTACGGGGTAGGCACATGCATTAATTGCTAAGCTGTTAATTTATGAAGTCTTTTTTTTTTTTTTTCTTAGCTTTGTTTACCCATTACCGAATTCTGTAGTCAGATCTGACAGCAGGGAACCTCAAACTCGGGAGGAGTCCCTCAGGTCACAAAGGGACTTCATGTGTACATTAAGTCTCATGTTAGTAAACCAACATAGGACTGGCAGCTTAACCAGAAGATACACCGTTCCGCCACTGCTGACACTCTGCGTGAGCCCAACGGCTTCTTTTGCTAAAAAGAGTAGCACATTCACTAATGATACGGATATGTTTCTTAATTACTCCTTAGGGGCTTTATCCAACTTGGGCTTTACCCAACTTGGACTGTATCACGCAGACCTCGTGCCGCAATGGGAGCTTTGCCTGCAGGATGAGCATGATGATCGTTGCAGGCAAAAATGATTTCTGAAAGAATGATGCTGCGAGCTGACCAATGCTGACTCAAATCACTTACCTGCAGTGCCGCTTGTTTTGGCACTGTTGCAGCCCTGACTTTTGGGGGCAGAATAGAACTTAAAACAACCTCCCCAAATTGGTTAGAATTGTTATTCAAAGCCAAGCACTGTTAGAGTTTTATTGTTCATATCGGGGGGAATGTTACTTGCAAGATTGTGCTTTGATTCTTCTTCATCTCCTGAAGCAACATGCTCACAGAAGAATTCATAGCACTCTCAAATTACATATTATAACGATGACTTATTCCGCAATCCATTTTGAGCATGGCTGAAAAGCATATTTAATATTGCTGCTGTTGTTTCTATCTTTTTCCGTATAAAGTTAGTGCTTGATTTTATGTGTCATCCTCAGCTAGTATATATTTGCATGGCTCTGTTGACATCAATAGTGCTATATTGATTTATACTGCTTGTGTCCGCCTCATTATTATTTTTATTTTTTGTTCAAGGAGCTGGGTGTATTTTCAAATTCACAGAAGATAAAAAGGGATTGCCTTCTTAGAACCAAATACATACAGTGTGTGCTGATGGGATATTTTAGATTGGGGCAAGTAAACAGGTAAGCTAGACACATACCAGCGAAGCTCTGTAAATAATGGGGCTGCTTGTATACCATCTGTGCAATATATCAGATATGTAGGCTGGGGTTTTTAAAGACACCTTAGATATCCAACTGCCACTAATAATTAGAAGGATTTGGCGCCCCATGGAACAGGGCTCCCAGTTGTGATTTATTGTTGATAAACAACCAACCTTGCCTTTCCAGAGATGACTGAAGTCTCCATCTCTCCAGACTGAAGCATAAAGCCCAGAAGCAGGGAACAAGTTGCAATGGGGCACATGTGGAGGATGGAAAGGACAGGCCAAAAATGCACAAACACCCCGGAGATGGGTGAACAGGAAGATATGCCCATTCCTCTCCGGAGGGGACACGAAGGAGACGATGCTGCATCACCGCTCAAGGAGCAGCTGTGCTGCAATTGCAGGACTGAGAGAGCAAACGCCTCCATGCCTTATCTCAGACACGTGCCCATGAGGAGGCCCTTGGGTCTGAATGCAAGAAGAGGTGAAAAATGGCTGGAAATACACAACACGAATCACACAGGGAAGGCTTTTACTACCCTTTGCATCTACAGAATACCTCAAACCTGCTGAGGATGACTGAAAACCTTCGCCTGAATCTCAGGGCACTCATGCAAAGAGAAGCTCTTCTGAGGCACTATTCATAGACCTATGATCAGGTGTTCATTGATAGAAAGACTATACTGCAAGCAAGATAACCCCACCTTATCTACCATCACCTTTCAGATGAAGCCCTGATGTCCAGTACCCTACCCAGCCTGGAAAGGACTATTGTCTTCCCAGATTTCTTCACCCGCCTCCCTGGCATTACAGGTAAGTGCCTTGTGCAGGGGTCTTTCTCGGTGCCCATCAGGCTGTACTCTGCACAGCTTCCCTTGAGCGGACTTCCCAAGTGCAGTGCGTGAAGCGTTAAAGGGAGAGGAACTGCAGACTCCTTCCCCCCCTCTGCTTTCAGGGCCTTCCCGTCAATTTTCCTTCTCCCTTTTTCTTTCCTCTGCGCTGCACTTGAGATGGAAGCGTCTGGATCGAAGAGAATTATCTCTTAACAACAACTGGGTTGTAGTACATTTCAAAGACTCAGGTTTTATTAGTCACAGAAGACCTTGTAAAAGTTTGCTTGGGATCATTTTTAACAGCAACCAATAATCCTTCCCCCATCAGCCAATGAAACCATCCCCCCTGCCCAACTCCTACACAGATGTGTCTTACAGAAATACAGCTATTTTGGAGAAGCAGAAGCGACATTTTAACCGAGCTGGAGGTTTTATCCACAGTAGCTTAAACCAACATGGACCTAATTTTCTTCTGGAAGCCACCTGAACAACAAGCATGCTTGATGTTCAGCTGGCGTATTACTGTTTGGAGCGGTCAATAATTACATTCGACTTCCCATTGTACCTTTCTGTCCTCGGTCTGTGTAAGGCCAGAGGAGACCTTGCCACGCTCAAAGCCCAGACCCTGTTCCTGCAGGTCCCACCTCAGATGATTCTTTTCATAAAAATGTATTAATACAATATGTTAAATAGCAAGCCTGGAGAATCCTTTCACCCCTCTCATTTGCAGCAGCTGAGAAAACAGGTAGATGAAAAAGCAGCATTCCCTGCACTCTTAACTGCTTTAGTATCCAGTGTCATGTTCAGTCTGCTAAACCAAAAGTCACCTCCAGCAGTTTGTTAGTAACAAGAAAAGATAATATATGGGGGAAAAGAGGCAGAGGATGACAAATTGATTCCAGGAATGTGGTGTGCCATGATTTTTATAAAACTACAATGAAAGCAGAGCTCATTCAACAGCTTTAAAAAGCAAGATGCTCCCATAAGTGCCTAAGCACAGATTTAGGAACTTCATGCAGGAAGACTTTGGCCAGGTAGCCCAATTCTGCACTCTATAAGTTAACCTCAATAGAACAATCTCCTGTTTTCATCAACAGAGTTACACTGATAAGTGTGAGCAAACTATAGTATATCTCCTAACCCATTCCTGACAAATAAAGATATTGTAGCTGCACTACTCCAGTGCCAACAACAAAAAAAAAAAGTGGAAAGGTATGAACCATGGAAATGTAAACCTGAGTTGTCATTAAAAATCAATTTTCATGATAAATTTAATTCACATTTCATAGAGAGCTCTGTAATATCAATAAAAATGTTTTAATAATTGCTGTGCTGGCACACAGTTCAGTGTAAGACATAAAGAGATATAAATTTTTTGTAATTTAGAAGATGTGGAACAAAACATTATTTTTTAAGAGAAACCCTTCTCAGGGAGAAAAATAAATGTTGGAGAAGGATGTAATTTATTAGAAATTCCACTCCACTCCATTTACAAAGACTGCTCTGAAATTAAAACTTTGAGAGATCAGGTTTCTAATTTATTCGTAGAGTTAAAGGCCAGAAAGGACTACGATAAGGTCGTCTGACCTCCTGGATAACCCAGGCTATTAAATTTCACTTCTTCCTATATCATAACCCATGTTGGGCTAAAACATAATTTCTCTTAGATATTGTTTTAAAATGCTTGGAAAACATGTTTATGTGTTTCTTTAATATGCTTTTGTGTTAAGATGGGAGAAGAAGAAATATCTAAATTGATTAGATTGTTGTGACATACCAGTAGAATTGATATAGCATGTCACAGTGAAATCTGAACTCAGCATCACTGGAATACAAACAGTTGGTCTTTTCTGGCAATAAAAGGTGACCAATTTCTAGAGCAGATATACACACTACCTATTTAGCAATCTGATTTTGTTAATTATTTTGAAGAGGATCAAAGTGCCAGGATAAATATAAAATATAAATCTCCTAGCTGCATTTGAAAATCCCATTCTCAAACTGAAAAAAAACCTCCAGAACTAAATGCTGAACTTCCTGAAGTCAACAGGAATTTTCTCATTTACATGTAATTGAGGTCAGGATTTCACCTTAAAAGAACAGTTAACTTTTTGTGACGCTAATTGAAGAACTATAATAATATTTGCAGTTTGTGCTTTGCTTCCACTGAGAATATAATTCATTACCCTTTACTCCTTTTTTTAATCTTGTTCTTGGTGTCCCTTATATCTGTTCCTCCACCAACATGAGTATTTGTGTTTCTTCCAAATCCAGAGTCGTCTCTAAATTTCATTAATGCACCATTTATTTGATATTTTAGATTAGGTATTCAATAAAATGGAATTGCAGCATCAAACTTTCCAGGATCCTCTAGCCACAATGACATAACCTCTGATATTGCTGTTTATCACCATGCTTTGCAGTTTCACAGTCAACACAGAATTCGTCCTATCCTCACAATTTTGAATTTTCAAATGAGGCTTCCTGAAATCCATTGACATCTGCTTTACTCCCTCTATTCGTTAATGCTGCGATTCATTAATGTTCATGCTGCAGGGTGAGAAATCTTAAGCAATTAGAAGCACAGGTTTAGCTGGCTTCCACCAGGGTGTATATTATCAAATCCCAAGGAACTAGCAGGATCCAATTTCGTAATAGTTTCAGACAAAAACAAACAACCAAAAACTCTTGAGTTTGTCTGGCCATACATGACAAACATACACAGCTTTATTGCTCATGACTCCAGTATTCTCTAGGGACAAAGTTTTGACCTGCTGTAAATTAGTGTAGATCCATTCAAGTCAATAGATCAAGACTCAGAGATTCTTATCTCCTCCTTACGCTGATTCTTTTCTGCTAAAATTTATTGATATTTTTGTTTCAAAGTTTGTTTTAACAATTTATGGGAGTAAGACATGCAGACTAACTTGGTTTTACATCTTTTTGGGGAAAACCTATACTTCTACTGATGACATCCAGCTTTTTCTCAGTTCTCAAAATTCCTGAACTCAAAGATGTTTTAAAGAAATAACTAACAATTACACAATGATTTCCATTAGCTACAAAAAATCCTAGCTTTTTCTCCTCTCGGCCAGCTAATCTATCTACCTCCCAATGTTTTCATGTACCCCATGATCTTATGGTATTGATAAGAACGGTTATAGGATTGTTCTTCTTTCCTAACAATGAAGTACAGGAGATTTAGAAAAGACATTGATATGTGTGGCTGTCTTAACTGTTACTGTCAAAAGGATGCAGAAGCTGGCAGATTGGATCAGACTGGTCTGGTTTCTGATTGTGACCAGTGCCTGCTGTTCCTTAGTAGGGCAAAGAAAACATGCACAGTCATGGGAAGATTAAAATCAGCATTAATTATGAATTGTTTTATGTTTTGAAGCATTAAAATGTACATCTCTTTCAACCACTTTCAGAGTTACAATAATATTGATTACAAAGTTTTCATTATTCTTGGCCTCGGAGCTGCCTTGTGGCAGGGAGTTTCACAGATTGGTTTAGTTCACTAATTTGTGAAATTGTGACTTTTTGTTCTCTATATATTTCTCTTGATATCATTCTGGAAACTGTCTTCTGCTGGGTCTCAAATAACCCTACTTTCAGTACTCATTATTTTTGAACTATTTCTTCTTTTAAAGGTCATGAGTTTATACTATTCCTTGCTGGCTTACTTGGGTGCTCCTTCCCCCTTACCTGTTTCTGTTCCAAACCTCCTTCTAGGATAACACTTTCTAAAACAACTAGTTCAGGCCCTAACCATTGCCAGTCTTCTCTTATAGATGTATAAGCAATACAGTTTAGACTAAAATTGTTTTAGCTTTATGGAACTGTTTAAAATTCTTCTCCCATCCACACGATCACCCTGGCTTTTCTTTTTTATTGGAATTTTGGTTCTTATTATTTGTTATTTTTTATAAATGTAGTGTACAAGCAGGGTTAAAACAATTACAAAAAAGTCTTTTTCCCATTTCCCTTGTTGTTGCATTCTCAACTCAAACTCCTTCTAAAATAAAACCTATGGTCTACTAGACAAAAGTTTCTATCTACTTTAAGCTATCCATCCCCTAAAAAGAGGTTATCCCTAGAAAGCACTTCTGCCTTCACTGAGCATCTTATATGGTCTAAACTTTTAAAAATGCCATCTTTAAAAGTTCACCCCCAAACACATTGCGAATTACTCCAGTTAGAAGCAAGGTTCTTGCCATTTCCTCAAGCAATGAATTACTTCCCAATTTTCAAGTTATTTCACAATATCCGTTTCAGATAGGCATGCCAGAGGCTAGTCCTTATAAACCCCTTTCACTGTTGTTAATACGGGTGGAAATTTTATTTTGTTCTAATCCATAATGATGATATGGAAATTTAAATTGTTGCTTTTGGTCTGTATAAACCTTTATTTCTCCATTACTTAGGCACACGAAGACCACAAAGCTTTTGGTGTCTGTCTCAAATCAGTAGATTATATATCTGTTAGCACACGTTCAACAAGTACCCTTTCTGTGGGCGTTGTGCTTCACAAGCTAAGAGTACCCACTTGAGTAGACTGGGCAGTAACCTCACCACCAGTGACTCAGCAAGTCGCTAGTGCATACTCGTGCCTACAAAACAACAAAAAAGCTATTTTCTCATGCCAAGTGCCAGGCAAGATGCATTTCTAGAGGAAAAGCTAACAGGCGGCCTAAGAACAAATGTGCATGGAGGACTGCGGTATCCTTCCTGGTAAGGTCACTTGAAATTCTCAGCTGAGGGTAAGAACACCCCGGAGAGAGAACTTTCCGAGCGTGTGTCTGAGGTTTCGTATAACTGTAAGGTCTACCAGCCCTCCCTCCCAAATCAATTAAGGTTGATAGAAATGCTCCTCTAGATGCTGGATCAGACCCAGGGAAGGGACAATTTGCCTGTATTGTACCTGAGAAGGTGACAAGCGATTTCTAATGCTTGATATAAATATTACCCAGAAGAAAAATGTTTTGCAATAGAGGATGAGTTAGATGGATGGTTTTTAATCTTATTTTTTTCAATAGATGTGCAAATCTAGGGATTTGTTTCTATAAAGAATGCAAAATAAATCACGTATCATTTCTGTTTTCCACATACGTGCATTCAAGAAGAGAACAGACTGAACAGACTTTCAGCCATGCAATGAATGTCTGCAAAAACATATCCGACTGCAGGTCTCTTAAGTCACTTTAATGGTGATGGATGTGCAGGAAACTATAATCAATTACATTGCCCTGAAAATTGCATAGTTATTTTCCAAAAAACCCAACAGTTGTTTGGTACAGTACAGCTTAATATTTCTCAGAAGACAGAGACCTTGTAATACTTGAGCTTTTCCGTACACACAAATTGTATCACTACAACAACACCTGTACAATTTCTTCTGTATAGTCAGATTACATAGGTCTGGCATACAGCTATCAGTGAGAAAGAAGAATCTGAAGAGAGAACTGTATTTGGTAAACACTAAAAAATTTTAGTAGGGAGATCTAAGGTCAGATCGAGGATGTGATGTTCTCCAGCTCAGTATTTAAGAATCATTAAAAACTAGCTGTATACTGCTACAATGAGCAGTGTGGCCTTCTGTAAGGTATGTGATCTTACACTATCAGATTACCCAGCGGCTTTGTATTCCCTTCTCTTTTGGTTTAAACCCATATGCTCCAGCTTAAAAATCACTGCATTGCATCCCGGAGATTTTGTGTGGAGAGAGGTGGCAAAGATGTCATTTTCCTTCTGGAAAGAGAAGGTATACTCGATTCCTGGTATTTCATGTAATCACTTAAACTCATAGAAAATAGATTAAAAGTATTACTTGACCGGAGTGGCCTAAGTGTTACGGTACAGAGTAAACAACATATTATGCAATCAAGTGGAGAATCATCCCTTGTGAGTCAAAGCAGCCTAGAGGGAGACTATTGTAAAAATACACCCTGAAGAACACAGCCTGTGTTCCAAAATGTGTTGTAGCCCTTTTTGATATCGCAATAAAGAAATGATTAGCGGTTACAGCAGGCAAACCATGTATTCCAAGATAAGGTTCTTGTAGAGGTGGCATATTAAGTGATTTCCCTTTCTCTCTTCCCCCTTCTAGCCCTTTCCCTGGCAAATATTTCAAACTGTGCAATAGCCTGCTCATCTGGTAGACAGAAGAGAACCAGTGCTGCTCCTCCAGAGTCCTTTGTACTTCTCTGCCCTGAATATTAGGACTCCCCAGGTTTGCTCCTCTTCTCCACCTCAGTCCTGTTTGCTGCTGTTTATCCCTTGCTCCTCTTTTCCACCCTTTTTCCTTTCCAGGAAATCTCCGAATCCTAACAGGTCTCTTTTCCTAAAGCTTTCCCCTTAAACCAGACTGCACAGCAACACACACGCTTTTCCTTCCGCGCCTGCTCGCTCAGCCACTTCTCCTGGACCAGAGACAGAGAAGCACCAGGTGGGAAGGGTGACCATAAGAACAAGCTCAGGAAGTAAATGCATTAGTTCTGCAGTCCTTTTTGGTCCTGAAGAGACGTGGACAATACGCCCTAATGTAGCCCCTCCACACGGCAGAGATGGGAAAGCCGTAGAGCGCGGATGGAGAGAGGAAAGCAGGAAGAGAGGAAGAGGAAGGCAAACGGAGGCACACCAAGTGGGAAGGGAAGAGCCGCGTATGGGTAAGCCAAAGGTAGCCAAGCTCACTCTCGAGTAGCTGAAAAATAAAGCAGAAAGTCCCTATGTCTAAAGAGTGTTTTTGGCAATGGGGCCACTGGCTGTCCTGGCGCAGCCATGTCGGGGCATTGCCCCACCGCGGGCCGCGGCTGGCCGGGCTGGCGGAGGCGTGAGGGTTTCACCGCCGCAGGGCCGAGCGGGACAGGCCGAGGCCCGCGGTGTGAGGGCGGCCGGGCCACGGCAGCTGCGCGTGACGGGTGGGCGTCCCGGGCGGGCCTGGGCAAGCAGGCGCAGGCCCCGGGGCAGAGGGGAACGGAGGAACAGGGATGGGCGCCGTAGGCTGCACCGGGCAGACGTGCGGGTCGCACCGGGGACGGCGGAAGAAACGGGACGGCGAAAACTGAGGAGAAAGTTGGGGGGACGAGGAGGCAGATGGCTCCCGGGAGCGGGGGGCACGGAGGGG
>NW_020448308.1:3605342-3766347 GCF_003343035.1 Apteryx rowi
GGTCCGAAGGGCTTTGCTGCTGCTAACTTGCGCTTCGGAGAAGTTTGCGTTGGTGAAAGGCAGATTTATTTGGGTTTACATAGACTGGAATCACAACTGCAACAATTATGAACTGTCAAAATAAATGCGGAGATGGAACTGATTGTTTAGCAAAAAATCTGTGTAGCTCTTCAGCTGTTTAAATACTTAGCCGGTAATACTTAGTGACATTTATGTTTTTTTTTCTTTTGTTTTTCTGCATTTGGAGCCAAATCCCATCCTTGGTTACACCTGTATCAGTCCAGACTAGTGTCTCTGAGAGAACTTACTCTGGTGTAACCAAAGGGAGGATTTGTTCGCTCCAGGAAACGGCCACGTGTGTGATGCTGGGCACTTGTAAGCAATAACGAGCAAATACCGGGGTAACCAACAAGGCTCATTTTACCACCGTTTCTTACCTGGTGAGCCCATGAGTGCCCTACTCAAACCAAAGAGAGGAGGAGTGTGAGTAAGTGTTTGTCAGCAAGAATGGGATTTGCGTGCTTACGCTTAGACGAAATTCTGTTCTTTCTCAGACAAAGCCCCAGTTCATGTTGTTAGAGGGTTTTATGGGAATAAGGGCTTGGGAATTTGGCCATAGTCCTTTTCGGGGAGGGAAGCGAAGAGCGAGTTTTATGGTTGGAACTTGGTACGGCATTTTAGAAAATGTCTTTATTATGTTTGACTTCCTTATTTATTTTCCATTTCAATTGAAAATAATTGCTGTGCTCTTTTCTCTTTGCTGAGCCAAGAATGGCCACTACTTGCATCCTGTTGTAATCCTATATCGCTAAAAAGGAGTGCAGAAACATTACCCAGTTCTGACAGCTAATATCACATTCAGATAAAACAATAGCTAGCACACTGAGACTTGACATACTTTTAATGTTCATGTGATAGGTGGCACATTTTGACCTAACGATTTCATGCTGCGTTGAGAAATTATGTCACAAAATCGTTGTTAGGTGCTTTTTTGTACAGCTCAGTATATATGTTGAGAAAGTTGTTGCTGAGGATCGGAGAGATGAAGGTGTCTCGGGCACAAGCCTAACGTGGCTGGAATTATTGTATACGTTGCTCGTAGCAGCCTGAAGTTTTTGTTGCAATTTTAGTGTTGGTGAGGAGTTTGTAAATCACCGGTGGAGTGAGATGATCTCAGTATTGGCGAGTGAGATGTATATGTGTTAACATACTTGAGCTGAGACAAGTAGCCTTGGGTGCCACAGAGAGATTCCCTGATGTTTAAAGGTCTCACGGTTTGGATCCGCATGGCTCGTTGGAGTCTGTGGAGATTTCTCTGCACTTTCCAAAAGACTTTTGTGCCCAGCATCTGCCAAGATTGTCCCACCCTGACTTTGTGCTTGAACTTCAACCTTTTCTCAGGTTTCAGTGCTGCTGAAAGTGTGCAGAGACGGAGGGTGTTTTATCGGCTGATGTGAAAAACAATGAGATGCAAGGTGCAGAACATTTTTACACCACTGGAAGATCTAAACCTGAAATCCAGAAAAGGGAAGCGGGCAGATGTTGGCTTGCATGTGATGGTACAGCAACCACAGAGGGACAGCAGGCTGAGCTTTCTGCTCCTGAGGACATCTTTCTAGCAGTAGGTGTTTGACTTGGGTGGGTGCAGGGTGTCACCCCAGGATCTTTCTATGAATACTGTATATAAAGTTGTGAATGAGAACAAAGGCTTTGATATAGCTTCCTTTTGTCAATCCTTTACTAAATTCTTCATGTTGAGGCAACTGAAAAGACCCTAATTGTGCAGAATACTGGCTTATGTGAGGCTCGTAGATAGTAAGGGGACACAGGTGCTGCACAGGAGAAGGATGCATCTCATGGCCATTGTAGTTCCAGTAGGAGTAGTCTGTATCTGTTAATACCAGCTGTGGGTATGTGGATAAAAGCAAGGGGTGTTGCTTTGCGTCCCCTGAAGTAAAACTACCTTTCTAACCATCTTCCACTCTTGGAGCTGCTTTCCTGCCCATGTATCAGTAGCCTTCTCCACTTTGGGAGTGTAAATTGTTTGGTGTAGAAATAGAGTCAGTCTGCTCCTAGTTATCTGTTGCTGGTTTTATGGCAGCCTGTACCTTGATCCCTTTAATGTTTGCATGAGGAATAGTAGAGAAGAGGGAAGCAAACAAAGACAGGGGGTTCCCTTTCTTGGTTTTTGTTTCCTAGGAGTGAGAATCAAGCAAATCCGGTGTTATTGCAAATGGGGCCAGACTGATCTTGGCCTGGTCTAATCAGGCTCTGATGTAGTGATGTGCACTGTAGGTCTGTGTCCTACACTGGGGGGCGTCTTGGAGCTTTGACCTTCAGAAACCCAGACCTACTCTTCAAGCAGCTGAGGTGTAGTCCTAGAATTTGATCCGAATCTCCGGCTCCTCCAATGACTAGACTTGTTGGGACTAATGACGGCGAGCTCTACAGTATACTTTAGAGCAGTTCCCTGGCCTCTCAAAATCTCTTAGCATGTAAGAAGAGAAGGGTGCAGACGGTCAGAACCTACGTGCAGTGTAATCAGTGCCTTGGGAAGTTGACCCTTTCTCCAGCTTGGTAACCCATGCTGGTGCATGGGTGGTTTTGTTATCAACAGTAATAGTATAAGGTTCTCCAAATCCAGGTGGACATTTTAGACACCAGTTTGACAGAGAAAGAGCATTTTTTTCAAGACACGTGGTAAACCAATCTCTTGGAGTGACTTTCTCTGTAATTTGCTTTGGAGGTGCTGGGGAGGAGGTTTCTGCGGAGCAGTCTGGGGTGGTGGGATTTCTCTTCAGATATTCGTCTCCCTCCTACCCCCCAGTGCACGTGGTACGTCGGGCAGGAGACCGACCTGACATGGCTGTTGACGTGCAGTGGTGAAGACGGTTTACTGTGATGAGAAATGAAATCTGACCTGAATGTTAAGATCGCTTAGAGGCTGGGAAGTACTTTATGTTTCCTGAGTCAGCTCTGACCATCCCTATAGAGCAAGCAGTTGGTTTCATGTTTTCTGAACACTGAGTAAGGTAATGAGCTTTTTCTGTGGATGTTTGTTTAGCTTCAGCTCAGGCGGTTCATCTGACAAGCCTGAAATGGGACACATGTTTATAAAGCGCAGATATAAATGGCGTGGGGCGGCAAGGGATGAACTCGCACTTAAACGGCGATTCGTGTTTCGTAAAACTGGCACAATTTCTCACTGCGCATTTGCTGAGCTAATTTGCGTTCGGCATGCAGACATTAGTCTGTTTTGAGACCGTGCTAAATTATTGTCAGGTAAAGCCCGATATAATTAATTACAAATGAAAAATGCTGACAAATATTTGTCAACGAGCTGTTTAATGAGTTTCATATTCTGTGTCAGACGATTCCATCCACCTAGTGTAAATAATTTTTAAGCGATCGTTCCACTGAGTTGTGTGATTTAGGCAGATGTTAGTTATGGTGGTTCTAAGTATTGGACAGAGAAAATAATACAAGACTAGATGGGGTAAGGCTTAAGAGGTGATATGGGCTTTAAAATAGATGCACTACTATTAGACAAACAAAATGTGGAAATAACAGGAAGGTTTTAAAGATACCGTAGTCTAAACTGTGTGTCCGTCCGCTATGTACACAGACATTATAGCCCTGTGTACGCATCCGAAAGCGGGAATTTGCTTTAATAACCATTGTGTGATACCCATCACTAAGCATGGCCTGCTGAAAATACTCATAAATAGATTTGTTGTGTGACAAAAGAAGCTTTGAGTTGGATACCAGAAAGGCTGGCTTGCAGTGTGGGTTGTTTTTTTGTTTTTTTCCTCTCTAAATCATTCTCTCCTTACCAGCCTTTTAGCTTGCTTGATTAGCCTGTTTGCTTAAATTCTCTGAGATTTCATCGAAACAAAGTTTGTTCTGCCTTGTTTCTATCCCTTTATATTTTGAAAGGAATTTGGTCTTCATGCCTTACCGCAGCAGCATCATAACGTGGTGTGTTTGTTCAGTGCTGGCAGCAAATCTTGGTAGCCCTTCTCCTATTTGTTGACTACTTAGATTCTTAGGGGTTTGTCGTGGTCTCTGTTTGCACATGCAAGTCTTCAGGTTTAGACCAGCAAAGAGAAGAAGGTAGGAACTAAATGAAGACATCTGCAGATGGTGAGTGGCATTAGGTTTTGTGTGACACTGGGATATCACACGAAGGTGGTGTGTTTATTATTCTGACTACATATTTAGAGGAAATAGTAAACTGACCTCGGATCAAATTTCAAGATAACCTTGACAGAGCAACCAAATCTCTTGATGAACACCCTCAGCCACCAGAAGGACTGAAAACAGCAGGATGCATGTTTCCCAAAAAGGAGCCCTTTGGGTAATTTTTTCAAACCCGTGTTACTAAAATTTGATATTTTTCTGGGAGGCTGGGCACCCACAACTCCCACTGACTTCACATAGCTGTTAAAGAGCTGAAGCTGTCTCTTTGGGCACATAATGACTCAGAAGTGTGATCACTGCATAAATATTCTTTTAAACTCCTGAAGATAACAAGGTAATGAAGACTGGGGTTTTTGACTTTCCCATAGGTGGTAGTAGGAGGCACAGTGGCCTTGAGTTGAAGAAGGAAGAGTTTAAACTATAAGGACAAGTTCCTGAGATAACTGTGATTCAGATGGTGTCTGCTGGCTCCGCACTCTGTGATTAACATTAATGGGAATTATACCAGGTATTGATAGGACAAAAGACACCCTTATCCTTTTTTATCTTGGCATCTTTTCTTCTACGGTTTGGGTGAGAAAGTAAGCCCTTTCTCATTAAACATCTGGGGTCTCTGCTGGGATGAGGGAGTGTAAAGAAACAGATTTATAAAATAAGGGTAAAGGATCAGGAACTTGGAAGGAAAATGATCACTAGGGAAAGGCGAAAAAAAAATCAGCAGAAAGACATCAAGGGGCTGAGTAATTGAAAGATTGAGTTACAACACTGAGATCAATAGAGGAATATCAGGGACTGGATGGGAACACCGAGAACTGGAGGGAGATGCTGTTACTGAAAGTGGAACTTGGAGGGACGATCTATTGCTTTATATGTAAATGTGCCTTCGTGAGAGCCGTGCAGTCAATACCAAGGGGGGATATTCAGCAAAGTCTGTCCCTGCTTAAAAAGTCGTTAAACCTGGTAACTCTTTGGCTGGGAGAAAGTCAGAAAGATTCTTCACTCTCTGAGATGGCCCCTTTCCCCCTCCCCTCCTGGCTACTTTTTTTTTTAAGGACTGTTTCTATCAGTTTGACTGGAAGACCCTTCCGTATTACACTGGGGGTCTGACCTGCAGCCTTGTAATTATCTGCAGCTAAATTAGAAGTTTAATCTTTGTTCTGAGCAACAATAAGTTGAGTCAGATAGGTTTTAAAAATAGCCCAAGCTCAAGTTTAGTGAAGTCTCAAATGCAATTAATAAAAGGGTAATGGAGTTAGGAAGTTGTGGGCTGAAATGTGGAAATGTTTAACTCTCCGTTTTCCTTTATTTCAACTTCAACGTTCTGTTTCAGGCAATGTTGCATTGGTTCTGTGAGGGGAAATTGCTTGCAATATTTTTCTGTGTTCTTATACCTCATCCTTTTGATTTATCAGTTCAGTATCTGTGTTCTCGTTGGGGTTTGGCTCAGTATACGCCACAAATTACCAGCTGTATGCATTTTTTGTATAGTCAGTTTGTTGTCATTTTGACTTGGTGCCAAGCCATCGTGAAGACCACTTCAGAACATCATAGTCTTCTTAACTCCTTTGTTGTAAAATGGATGTTATGAAAATCCACTTTGTAAGTAATGAGAAATGGCTAATGCAGGTAGGGATTTGTTTTGCTGTAACAGCAGAACATGCAGTGGCAATTTGTCAGATCCCAGGCTCAGCTCTGCTGCACAGTTTGCCTTTAAATAGTGAGTTACCTTAAAAATCTTGGGATTTTTCTCCTTGTATCTTGGCAACACTAGTAGTGAAGTTCACACACTCATGCAGTGGAGAGAGAAGGTTTTAACCGAAAGGGTGTATCTTTAGCCTGGTAAATATTATAGGAAGGAGTTTTGGTTGTTTTCTGGCCCGCAGGGGTGGAGGGATAAAAATCGGCAAACGAACTGGAAGGAGATTATTCCCTGGCACTGCACATATTTTTCAGTTTGTGAGTTCTTGCCTATCAGGTTTAATTTGATCACATTGCATGACATGCGCTCTGTGTGGATTTTTATTGATTTTTGTTCAGTGTGCATCGTGGTCCTACTGGTTTTAGACTCTCGTGAGGTGAAGATGCAGTAGATGTGCAGAGGTGTATTAATATCTGCATGCGCCGATGTTCCTGGCTGTCTGAGCTTTAGAGAGCGTAATGCTAGTGGTTGCCCAGATTACTGATACGATTAATTTCCTAAGTCCAAATGGGAATAGTAGCACTCCACAGCCATTTGGGAGATCAGAGTTTGGTGTTCTCTGCAGAAGAAAATTGCTTGGTAGTCTGTCTCACATATGTTTGCTTGGTTCCCAAAGTGGAAGTTGCTTCTTCTCTACGATCAGTGCTTTTAGAAATTGATTATTTTTGTGCTTTTATTCAGTAGCACTGGGGAGTTACTGGTTTGTGACTATAACCTGTGCCAACCCGTCTTCCCCATCCACAAGCGCGGTCTTGTGCTTTGTTGGGTGAACTCATGAATGCAAGCAGACCTCTCCAGCCTTGGAGGCATGTGCCCTGCTGGGCTTTGCTTGAATGAAGCTATCTGGGGCGGGTTGGTGGATGCTGCAGGATGACTGTGCAGAAAGATGGATTGAGGCAGGCACCAGGAGACTGTGCTTCTGCAGAGATTCTTGCTCCGGTGGAGTTGACAGCATCGCATTGGGTTATAGTTCGAGCACATCCCACAATTGGAAGGAATGAATTCAATTAGTCACAGCTTTCTAAATTAATGCAATTTGTTCCTCTTTATTTTGAGAAGAATGGTGCCAGGTCACCAAATTCTTTTTGCTTAAGGGTCATGGAAGACTGGGTTAATACCAAATCTGTCAATATTGTGGGTAGCAATTAAACTCTGTTTTACAAGTGTCCGCAGAGAGGAGGAGAGAGCTGGTCCGTGTTTTCAGCAGTGAATGTTCTTTGGTAGTGTCTGCTCAGGGTGAAAAGGAGGAGCTCACAGGTAGAGATATGTGCCATAGGCTCCTTATTTGCCAATGCGTGCTGCTGGGCAAATGCTAGACCAAACTTTCACCTTTTTAGTTATGGACTTGAGCGACCTGTTCAGTATCATGAGTGTGAATCTGCAGGAGAGGCAGAGACGCTGGCTCCAATGCTCTGGCTGCAGCTATAGACAGTCTGATAACCCTCAGAAGGTGTTGAAATGCTGGCTGATTTACATATATCCATGAAGTCTGAACCTTTGGTTGCTAGAAGCTGGCGTATACTGGGAGAAAATCGTGCTCGGTTCTGATGCCTTCCACGATCAGACACAGACCAAACAGGATGCTCGTTTATATGGACTTTGGTTTGACTCAGTTCAGCTGTTCCTGTGTACTTAAATGGGAAAGAACTTACACGTGGTACATGATGTTACCTTTCATTAAAGGGCAGATTGTGTGTCTTTTGGCTTGTTCTCTTTTGTTTTGTTTTAGGGGAAGCAAGATCCAGTAATAGCAACCCCTTCCCCCAATGTGTTCCGAACTCAGTTATTTAGAAAGGTATTGCCCCATATATCTTAATGAAACTCTAGGCTTTAGGTGGCTGAAATTCTGGAGAGGTATTCTTTGTGTTACAGAGAAATTGTAATAGACTCGAATCAGCCTTTTAAAACATGTTTTTAATCTCCCATGCAATTTTACGGTGGTCAGACCTAGAAGCAGCTTTATGAAAGTTTCTGGAGAAGTCGTGCTCCATAATAGACTGCCTTTAAGAGAGACCATAATTTTTCAGAGGAGTAGTGTGCAACGGCGATAATATTTGATGTAGATATCCCCATGTCTTTCAGGGGAATCTGCGAGCCACTCCCGCCTTTTTTCCTACATGAGGTACAGGCTACTCTGTTCCAGGCTATCCGCCCTTGGGACTCTGGGTGAACCAGCTTGCAGATGGCTCTCAAGCGTAGTACAGCTATTATTAACTCACACCCCCAGTACAGTAAGGATGTTTTAATTTCCCTGCCCATAAAATGGAACCAATGAGGCAGAAGTGGTTACCACTGACTTACCCTGGACCACACGCAAGCTGCTGTCGGGAGTGAGAACGCAGGACCCTTGGGTGCGAAATGCATGTGGAATTGCTTCTCCTCCTGGCAGGTTTTCACAGCCCGCGTTTTGCCCTTTGCACACCATTTCCTATTGCTGAGGCTTAGACGAGTTACAAACACGGTGATAGTTGCTGAAGGCCCTGGTTTTTATTTATTCTCGCTCTGGATGTCCTAAGTGACCTAAGACCTTCTTATCTGAGAATCCGCTTAGTTTTTTGAGACCTCTTCCTGCATGTGTGATGGGACAGGAGGAGAGGGGGCCAAATGAACTGGCTCTTTGCTATAAAATGGGGGCATCTGACTGGTGGCTTATAGGATCTGTTGTCAACCTGACTTCTGACCGCCCGTCATCACCACCTTGGCTTCTGCGTGTCCAAGCGTTAGCATCGCGTGTCTCTGGAGAGTGCCATCGCTGTCCTTCGAAGGTCCTCCGCAAACTGGCGTCTGGTCCCAGCTTCCAGAGGGGAAAGGGCTGGGAGGTGCTGCTGTTGCAGGAGCTGGGTAAGGAGCTCGCTCTGGCTCGCTCCAGAGCAGGCCACATGTGTCGGGCAGCCAGGCACGATGCAAAATCCATCTGAGCGGGCATTGATAGAGGGCTGAGGCAGCGAAAGTAGTTTTGACCTCCGAGGAGAGCGTGCGGTAAGAAGGCAAGTGGACAACTACTGCTGCTGGGGACGATTTATGTTGCAACTCCATTAGGGTTGTGGGTTTTAATGTACGTCAAGGGCAGTTTGACCTTTGAATGGAATCTTCTGGTGTGAAATTTTGTTTCTTCTCCTCTTTCCTTCCCCTTAAAAAAAAAAAATCAAAATAAATACTAAAAATCAAAAACGTCTGTTTTGAGGGGACCAAATTGCCTCTATTTAATGTGGTTTGGATATTACTGAACGATTAAAAGTCCTAGTTTTTTTTTACTGGCTGGCTATTGTGCTTGTAGGCAGTGACTCTTCCTGCTTTAGTCATTTTTAACTATGGAAAAAAATAATAAAAATGCAATTAACGTGGCTCAACAGCTGAATCCACTGGACTTTAAAATTTACTTTTTTTTTTCTTTTTTAATGAGTTCTGGGATCTGAAAGATACATCTGGTGCATGGATTTGCCAAGTTTTCAACCTCAGAATGTGTGTTGAAAAACTCAGTGAATTATGTAGCTACAAAAGTGGATCTTTGCATGTTTATAAGACCTCAGTGCAATCTCCTTAATTTTGCCTAATGACAAACAGACATTCTCACAGAGATGTAGCCCAGAAGGACACACACATGCTGAAATGGCTCTGTAAGCTGATAGCATTTGTATCAGAATACTGCTACCAGTGAAGGAATTTTCGAGGATCCATTAAAAAAATAGAAAATCTTGATATTGGATGAAAGAAAATAGAAGGAAGGGAGAGTTCGGGGGGAGAAAGGGAGAGGAAAGGAAGCACTGAAACTTTAAAAGTACATGATGCATGGGCTAAGATACTGTGTATCCACCGCTGAACCAGAAAATTTATAACAACTGTTTGTCATGTGTGTGTGTGTTTATAGCCATTCACATAATGAAGAAGTTTCATGAGGTTGTAATAACATATCAAGATGGATGTAATTAAAACAGAAGCAAATTGACACCTCTAGATTAAAGGCAAACTCTAAACTAATACACCTGTATGCTGTCACTTATGTATTAGTTGTCTGGGGCAGTCTGCCAGATATGCAAATACAAAGGCATTGGCAAATTTCCTTGGATGTGCGGTTATGGAAAACCCAACTATTTAATCTTTTATCTAGCCTTGTTCAGGTCTGTAGCAATGGTAGAATTTATTAATTTGGTGTCACTGATGCTTCATGATTGAAATAATGCAAATAATAATACAGAAGGGTGGGGAAAGCAGCGAGAAGAAATACGTTGCAGGTGGTTGACAAAGAAGAATATGCTTTACAATGGGAAACTTAGGTTGAAAAAGAGGTGTAAATTGGATCCTTTCAGATTTGCCCCACCCCTCCAACTCCAGAGGAGCAGGGAGTCCCTACATTGACTTTCAGTAGCCCTTGAGCTCGGTTAAGTGCTTTTGAAAGTTGTACTGCAACAACAGATGTTAGTTTTCATATGCTGTAGGTGATTGAGGTTGCTGATAAGGAAACATTTCTAAAATATATATATTTCAGATATCCTGCAACAATTCGAATCTGATGTAAATCATCGGTGGGTCTGTGAAATGTCTATAACTGTCTTAGCAATTTTATATAATAGTGGTTTTCAACCTGTTTCAATTTGCAGACACCTAAATTTTTTCCAGCAGAGTTGTGGACACCTGTATAGTGCATTTAAACCTGCAAACTAGTGATATAAAATAGTCTATTGGTGCGAAGCAGGAAGGGAATTACTTTCCTCATTAATTAGTTCCAAGCATGCGAATGGAAGGATCAGGCTTTCTTTAGAGCAGCTTGCACCCCAGATGACCCACGTTCCTTTGAAAGCCCCAGGGATGGAAAAAGGTCCTCACTTGTCTTGTGTATAACCCACACGGCTGCTGCGTTGGGTTTTCCGTTAACCGGCTGATGCCGGTACCTCCAGCTCCTCCTCCCCTGAGATGCGCTATTTAAAAATCTTACCTTTGGTGGGTTTGCTGGTGTTTCCTTCGTCAGCAGCAGCCCCAAAGAAACCCAGTTAGTTCCTCAGAAGGTTGTAGATAGTTGGGTTAGTAATGTAAATTGAACAACGTTGTAGGTCGATTGGTATGACTGCAGCTCTAGGGAGCTTAATGATGCCCGAAATCCAGTTGGGCTTTGAATTTGGGCTTGAAGCTGCTTGCCCCAGTCGGTGACAGCAGAAAAAGAAAATCCAGCCATCTGTTTTAAAAGACATTTCAGTCACGAGCCTGTTCCTTGCATGCGAGCATTGCGCTGTGATCCGTACGCCTAGAGAGAGGTTGACTGCAAAATGCAAATATTTTCAGGGAGCTGTCTGCATAAAAGCTCCAACGGGCGAGTTTTGTTACACTTCTGCTGAATTAAAAAGACTTCTTTTTTTAATATGTCTGGACATTAGAGAAGATCAATCATGCTAGGTATGTGGCTTCGAAATGGTTTGAAATGGTAAGATTTTTGTCTTCAGTACTTCAACAACTTTTCTTCCACCTTTAATCTTTCATGAGCGGAAGCTTCAAAAGATAATTAGTAAAACATGCTTTTATCTGCATTTATCTCAAAACATGATTAATTTTTTAACTGCAATTACAGCAATCATTTCAAGTTTCCTCTATATTAATGAGTAAAGGATTTTTTTAATTTTTTTTTGAGAGTCTAAATACCATTATATTGGCTAAGTTGAAAGGTACATTTATGAGTGTGCTTTTTGTTTTCATTGCTAGGGATTGAATTTCCGGTTCCAGGAAGCAATATTTCACATGGATTAAAGTCTTGGAAATGCTCTTGCCCAGCTTCACTGGATCATTTTGAGGAGTTGACAGTGATAAGAACGGGATCGTGCGTTTTGCTAGACTTGGCTACTGAATACCCGGTTAGAGATTCGCCTTGAGTCTGTATGTTTTTTTGGGGTTCTGCATCATGTATGACCGGCAAAATGTCATTCACAAGCTGCCTTTGGCATCGAAATGCAAGAAATACGATGCGAGTGGTTGGTTGTTAATGAACCGGCAATGAATTTGTAAATTCTCAGCTTTGCAATTTCTGTCTTTGTTATAGAAAAGGCTTTTTTTTTTTTATTACTATTCCACTTTAGGGAAGGAAGACATTTATTTCCGTTCCTTTCTTCATTGCTGCTATTTGGGTATAAAAGCCTGCCCAGCTGGCGACCTGCAGCCTGGATGTGGCCTGCAGGTCGAGTACAGTCGGCTCCTTGGTGCTTTGGAACATCTCCCGTGTGCCTGCTTGTCGCTCTTGTGCGCGGCTCGCCTCGGTCCCCAGCGGACGGTGCGACCGGCCTGCAGAGGTGTCCCGAAACGGGTATCCGGCCCAGAACTTCCAAAAGCAACGGAGCACGCAGCAGGGAGGGGTGTGTGTGTGGCAGCCCTAGACTTATTATTGAAAAGAAGCAGAATCAGAAACGTTTTTCACCAGGCTACAGCCCTTCTGTGTGATTCTGCCCTGTGCAGGCTGCCTCCGCCTCCTCCACGAGGGAGGGAGGAATTTTTGCCGGAGCCTGCTGTTTCGGCGGTTCCTGCCTCCCCAGGGACTGGCGGAGAGCGGCCCCGGGGCTGCTTCGAGCGATGCCGGGCTGACGGCGCGGCCTTGCTCGCCGCAGCGTAGCAGGAGCTAAGTGAAATGGCCTCAGCCGGCGTCGCAAGCCGCAGTGACGGCGAGCGCGAGGACCTGATGTTTTTGGTGGGGCTCCCATGAGGAAGGCCCTAGTCCTGGATGCCGGCGGGGGTTCGGAGCGAGCCTGCAAGGCCTTGGGTCGCGGCTGACTTTAGCTTCTGGATTGGGCTCCTCGTTGCCCTGCTCCGCGCTCCCTGGAGGGGTGGATGGGCTGATGACTGCAACAGGGAATCGGGCAGCTGCACAGGAAAGCATGCGAGTGTGTAATCAGATTTCTGATCGAGCCAGGTCTCCAAGTCCCCTGAATGGGTAGTTTTGCCGTGAATAGCCTCCCAAGGTCTGCTGTGGCCGCTCGCTTTGTTCGGTGCTCTGACAAAAATTGCTCTGCTATCCTTGCTGGCACATTTCTACATCTGTTATCCATATTTCAGATTTGTTCTGGCTGCGGTCTTATTTTGTTTTGCAAAATCTACCTGGGATTGGGACGGAGATAGATGTTTGCTGAGGCAGATTTGGAAATTGCATTGTTGAAATACAGCCCATATGGGCCATTGTAAAATGGTTACTGCAGCATATAATTGCCTTCACAATGATGTGCTTTGTCATTTTACTTCCATCTTCAAAGAGGCTCTCCTGTAGTCTGCTGACAGCAATGGTGGTATTAGAAAACATATGGATTTGTAAAGGCATTAAACTGTCTTTAGTTCAAGGATTAGATTACAGCGTTGGAGTGTGGGTCACCACGTTTTCGTACGCATAGGCTGCGCTTGACTCTGTGGGTTTACGCCATAGGTTAGGAAAGGGTTTGTTTATTGTGAGTATCTGGCTTAATATCCCTTTGGATGCGTGGGGAAGGAGGCATCTCCTGCTCTCCATCCATGCGCTGAGCTGTATTGCTGTCTCAGGGCCCCGGGGCCCGGCTTGCCCTGCTTCACCCTGCAAGGCTCAGGGCTTGCCTGCGACGCTGGCCGGACCTTCGGGGAGCTGGAGGGAAGCGCCGGTTACACGCCGGAAAAATGCGCAGAAGGGAGGGATCAGAAAATCCGCTGTAAAATTTTCAGAGTTTTTTATTCCTCTGTGCTGAGCCGCTATTCTGAATATTTTGGATGCTGGTATTTGTCTTGCGTTCGCTCAGGAAGGAGACATTTACACCGTTGTTTCTCCTGTTACCATGAGGACTAACAACCTTTTTTGAAGATGGAAGCTGATTTTCTCGTGCTTTCCCTGGACTTGGGTCTGAGGCTTTGAGAACCAGGCCGCGCTGCAGTACCGACAGAGCTGTGAGAGCCGGTCAGCGCTGGAGCTCCTGGGGCCTAGGTGTGAGCCACACGCGCGGTATCTGACCCGGCGTGATGACAGGCTTATGCTGGCATCTCATTTCTTGGCTGGAAGACGTGCGTGTGGCTAAAAGAAACTTCTTTTTCAGTTTTTTTTGACGTTTAGTTTCATCTTAAATTTCCCGATGTTTTCTGCTTTCCTCTCTGCCCAGCCGGAGCGCAGAAGTGGCCTGGGCAGGTCTTGCTTGGCCCATGGCCAACTTCACTGTTGGCCACCTGCACTCGCTCCCATGTTTGGGTTCGTGGCCGTCCCTCCCCAAACAACTCTCCCAATCTTCCTTGCCCTTCAGACGCGCTCTTTAATTAAGATGCCGAACGGGTCCGTGGGAGACGCGGGTTTGTTTCTGTGTAGCCGCGGTTATCACTGATAACCTTGAGGCAGCCCGTGCTCCGGGAGCTCAGCGCGGCTTTGCGAGCACCTCCTTCGTGGCCGTGCTGTGCAGGGACGCCGGGCTCCTTGGCCGAGAAAAGCAGGCTTGGGGGGCAACGCTGATGTGTGAGCTAGAGTTTTGCAGCAAGTCAAATACGTGCTCAAGTGTCGCTTTAAGCTGAAGTGTTAATTTTGCCGTAGCTGAGTTTTCCTTTCTGCAAAATGGGTTTAATAATGCTTTCTCACTTTAGAGAGTGTCCTGCTAATTAACTAACATCTGCAAGGTGCTCAAACAGTAAGTGGCTAATGGAAAATACCTACGTAATGTAACTGTAAGGCATCAAGGCATCAATGCTTGTATATGTTTAGAGGGGCCTGCAGAGGACACATTTAAGTAACTGCAGGCACTTGTATTATTATCAACTGCCTTTTAAAATAAAACTGTAGTTTTGGCTTAAGATCTTTGTCAATGCTCATTTCATTAAGGAAATCTGACACTAAGGGTAAACTCTGAGTATTTTATTTTTCTTTATATTACTAGGATAATTAATGATGTAAAAGTTAGTGTTGCTTAGTTATAGCTTGCTTTGATTTTAAATCACCTATAAGATTATCTATCCCAACTCTAGTGTGTAAACAAGGCTAGCTTACAGCTATGTATTTCCTTAAATCCACTGCATAATAGGGAAGAAACTCACTCTATGAGAAATGCTAAAGGATATATTACTGACTCTGGCAGCTGTGGTGGTGATTAAAAAAAACAAAACAAGGCCTGTCATTAATGTCAGGGTCTGCTGGTGTAGTATGTCATGAAATTGGGATATCTCTATTACTAACTGGCCTATAAAAATTAAATAAATATATGCAATGCTTTTTTTTTAAAAAATCCTTGTTTGATAAATTTAAGGGCAAAGCTGCTTTGTGGTGAGGTTTTTGTAAGATGAATCCTAAATTCAGGTACTACACATAGCATGTTTTTGCAGCAAGCAATACAGAAAGTGAAAAGCATACAAACTTGGTCCAGTGAGAAACTCCCATTAATACCCCCAGGTTTTGCAGCAGGTCTTAAGCAGGGCTTTATTTAAGGACAGTATTTACGCAAATGCTTAAGTCTGTCCCTATTTAAGGCAGCGCTTGAAGATGCGGTTAAAAATCATAGCACAGTGCACTTAAATGCAGCTCGAAGCAGGATATTATTAGGTACATACATAAATATATTCTTAACGCAAGCCTTCCTAAGAGTGCTATTTTTTTATTAGTTTATTCTGCGGGGAACGTTGGAAGCATGGCTTGGTCTTTCTTGCTTTGGAGCCTGTTCGGGGCTGGCACGGAGGCAGCCGCCGTGCCGAGGCTGAGCTTTGCAGCCTTGCTCGCAGCAATCCCGGCGGACGACTAGGCGGCAAGATTTCGCCGGCGAGGAGCAGCAGTCCGGGCCCGGGGGATGCTCCGGCTTCACCCCTCGCAGGCACCTTCCCGCCCGGCCGAGCGTTGCTGCCGTCTCCGGCACCAGCCGAACAGGTGGCACGATTCAAATCAGCACGCTCTGAATGGAGCTCGCTCCCCGCAATAGCTCACCAGAGGCCTGTTTTGTTACAGAACATTGATTAAATAAATATTCCTATGCATACAAAAGAGGAGAAATCTGTTAGAGCACTCTGCAGTTATTTTTCCATTAATGGCGAGGAGCTCTCTCTAATTTTCCTGCCCCTTTCAATCTGGTTCCCTGTCTCCCTCCCTTCCCATCACCACTAATGCCTTCAAGTGCATGAGCAACATGCAAACAACTTAGGTTCCCTCCAGTTCAGGTCTGCTAATGTATTAGCTCCAGCTCTACATATTTTAGTAAATCCTGCTAGCCGGTGCTGGCTCTAATTGACTGGTTCACGCAAGTGTTTTTGATTAATGCGATATTTCTTGTTCAATATCAGTATTCTTGTGCTAAATGACTATTTCATTTCATTAATTTGTCCAGCAGCGGTTAAAAATACAATGTTGCAATACAGGCATCTTGCATTAATATTGGCAATTGGAGCAGAGTATTAGGCTTTTGAAGAATGTCTTTTTTTTTTCTTGTTTTCTTCTGTGACCCCTGATCTTTTAAAACCTTTGAGGCGAAAGCTGCGATCTGTGCTGAGCCACGCAGGTGTGTGTACATTTCTGAAGAAAAGGTCCTTTCGTTCAAAGATCACGTCAGCCAAAGGCAGCTTCATTGCAAGCGGCAGAACTGATTTGGTGTCAAATGATTGCAACGGGATATAAGTGTACGGTAAAGAATTCCTTGAAGGAAAACATAATCTTGCTGGGTTTTAAGTTCAGCAGACATTTGTCTCAAGTAAGAACTTCTGGTTGAACAAATGTCTGGCTGCTATAAATGTGGAGCACGAGGAAATACCATGGCATTATGTTGGCCTTATGCTGATGTGCCTGAGATAAAAATCCAGTCCAAAGAGAGTAAATTGAATGTAGCGTTTTTTTTCAGGCAGTAATATCTCCACTTTGGACAAAACAGAAGGGGGCATTTCTATATCATCAATTTTCTTGAACAAATTTAGAGCAGTTAAATCACAGTGCCATCTTCGCAGAGATGGAAACTGTATAATGCATTTTTCCATATCTAAAGACTGTACTTAAAGCTATATGAAACTGCCTTCCTTTATGCGAGTTTGTCCTAAAATTCTTAATCACTGTTGGCTAGATTTAGGAGCAAGGTTGGAGAAATATCCATTTGGATGAGGCTGGTCTTCCGGGGACTCTTGCAAGGAGACGCTTCACCTTCTTTTCTAAGCTGCTGGATCATTGGCGTGGTTGCAGTGAAGCCGTGCCAACGCGCTCATCTCTCCCACTGCTTCGTGTTGCTGTGGGCAAAGAGAAGAACGGAGCCCAAAGTGTCTGTCTTCTCTTGCTTACTGTGAGCAATTAGTTGGAAATGACACTAACCCGAGTTTAATTCTAGTTTTACATAGCAACAACATGCCAGCTGTTCTCTGTATTCTTCCTTGATAGTGCAATGTAATTATTTTTTGTTATCTTTCAAGATGTAATTTCATGTTAGTGTGTTTTCCCACTAACCCTTTGGCGCT
Source organism: Apteryx rowi (assembly GCF_003343035.1). NCBI lineage: Eukaryota > Metazoa > Chordata > Aves > Apterygiformes > Apterygidae > Apteryx > Apteryx rowi. The sequence continues at coordinate 3,622,627 of NW_020448308.1, forward strand.
GACAGCTTATAGCTAATTCATTTTTTTCCCCGTAACGTTTAGAGGCAAGGGAGAAATTCTCAAATCCTAGGGCCAAGTGTCCATATTAAAGACAGCTGAGGAGTAACATAAAAAGCTCTGCAAAGAGGAGCAAAGAGGAAGGGCCCAGCCTCAGACAGTGTCTGAAAGCCACTGGGACGCGTGTAGTGATTAACGGCATCGTTGCTTTTTCGCTTCATCAAAAGGTTTCCGTGTAAGAGATTCGAAGGAGTGCTGATAGTCACAAGAACCTATCAAAGGGTACAGAAAATATCAAATGAGCAAGCAGAAATGGGAGTTAATTACTGAACAGTGATTACTCTGATATAACCAATTATTGGATCATTAAATGTTTATTACCTTTTTTATGCTTCTTTCCCCCGTAAGTGCAGTTTTGTCCTCCTAGTATTAAAAAAGGGGTGGGTCTAATGCATAAAAAGCCTTTTCGAAGCCTGGAAGGTATTAAAAGCGCATCTCCTCCAAACACCTGACACGCTGCCCTACTAGCTCTGCTTTTCCTTGCTCTGCGTATTTGGGGGTCAAGTGCTGCGAACCCTATTTAAAGGCCAGATTATCTCATTTCTAGGAAGGAGTTTGAGAAAAGCGTAGCGGAAAAAGCCAGGAGAGAGACTCCGTTAGACGTTATCGGTCGGGTTCACTAGTCCCGTGAGAGCGATGTGGGGTTTGGTGGCTCTGTTCTGCTCCTGTTTGAACTGGATGGTGGCTTTTGCGTCCATCATCCGGAGAGTCTCCCGGGGTTCTGTGGTTCTTCCTAGAGCTCCTTGGTTTCTAAAGACTGAGCGACAGCTCTTCATTTTCCTTGGACTCTGAGCGTCTCTTCCAGGAATCCATTCCCCGAACATCTATAAAGGAATGAGAGTTTCCATTGCGAGGAAGAAATGATGCCATTTGAAAGTGAGACGTTAAGCCCTGCCTAGGTCTCACCCTGGCCATCTGCAAAGTGAAAAATTCCACCTTTTCAGGCCGGCTGCAGTGATTTCGGATGACATTTGAGGGTTTAAAATGTTAAAGCGATTTTGGTAAAGCATAGCTATTTGTGACTTTCATAGACGATCCCTGAACGTTTAGCTGTTTAAGCTTTGTATCTGGGAGAACAAAAGATCGGGGTGAAGCGTGGCCTTTCCCCGTCATCGCTCCGGGCAAGGAGTTGGTGTTTCACGGCGGCCGTGGGCGCTGGGCTGTGCGTGCAGGTGAGGGCTGGGAGCAGTTTGCCTTTGATTTGCGCCTTTGGGTGTCTGCGGGCAGGTGAAGGGGCTCTGGGCAACGTGCACAGTCTTCCCGTGTCACCAGGATCTGGCGCTGGGTTTTCGTCACCCTGCGGGTTCCTTGCGAGGCAGGACAGCCGTGGGGCTCGGGGTTCGTGGGCTGGGCAGAGCGAGTCCGGCGGAGCCGTGCCTGTGACCCACCCTCGGGAGGGCTGTTTTTTAATGCAAATTCATCTGTTCCTCAAGCGTTTGGTGATCCTCGTCCTCAGCTGCTGACTTCGGCGTCTCTCAGAAACAGCATTGGTTTTGTCTAGAGTACAGTATGCTTGTACAGTAGATGAAGTTCTTGTGAAGTAAGTTTTTCCATGTCCTTACTTGCGAGTTTAGCTTAATCGTTGTTTTTATGAACTTTCTGAATTTTTTTTTTAAATTTTATTATTAATACCTCCCTTTGCCAAGTTGGAGGCTTTGGCCATTTTTGAGCTAAACCTCTTTTTTTCTGTCCATCTTTTTTTCCTAACGTAACCCAAGCAGCCAAAATTCTGTTCTCAACCTTCCCTCGCAAATGTGCTTTTTCTCTTTTCATCCCCGAAGCCTTAGCTCCTGTGAAAGCGTATGGGAAAAGTTTACAAGGAACATGCAGAAGAGTTTGAAAACACGACGCTTTTTTCGGCTGTGCGTTCTTACTGTAGCTGAAGGGGAGGAAACCCTGTTAAATTCCTCTCCTGATGCTCACGGGAATTTAAATTGAGTCGTCTTTACGGCACTAGCTGGGTTGAACCTGTTTTGTGGCGGAGGGGGGGGATTTTGCCCTCTTTGGAGGGGCTCTTCTTCGTGGTGATGGGGTTTGCTCTTTTCGAAAGAGAGCGTTATCCTGGGTTCCCTTTGTATATTTTTATTTCTTGAAAAACAGAGAGCATGTTTACTCTGTGGAGCAGATGTTACGCAGGTCGCAGCTTCCTGCTGTGCAAGGAGCCGTCTGTCCCCGTAGCGCAAGGCTGGAGAGCAGAAATGCTTAAAGACAGGTTGCTTGCAGGAGCTCTGGTCCCGCATGGGCGTCCGCGCGAAGCGTCGCTGCGCCGAACATCCAGCCGTACGCTGCTTCCCCCGGCAGTGAATCACGGTCATAAAAGCACCCGTTATTTTGTTGTCATCGCGGTTTTGGGGATACGGGCTGGTCCGTCGGGCTCGCTGGTCCTGGCTGCTGCAGCGTGAAAGCAAGGCACGGCCAGGCCGCTGGATGCCGCCGCTTGTAGGCGTGTGTGCGATTATCCCTTTTTGACAGCCTCTGCCTGCAATAGTGATAATGATAATAATGGAAGGTCCCTCCGGATTCCCCCTTAATAACTGAACATCCCGTAGCTGTTGTAAGCTGTCTCTGTAATGTCATAGCCGCGCTGAGACGAGCGGACGGCGGCGGACCTCCGACACAGGCGGGCGTCCCGGGGACACCGCCGGAAGGAGGCGTTCGGTCCTTCGGATCCTATCGTGACCGCCTCGCGGCAGCGAGGCCCTGGGAGATGAGCCTGGCCTGCTCCAAACGTTAGGTTTCAAGGAAAGGTCAGCCAGGAACGAGGTCAAAACAAGCCCGATAGGCGCAGCAAACAGCGGAGCTGCGAAACACAGATAAAGGTTAACGCGCAAGGGCCGTTGGCTTTAGTGCAGCATGTGGTCAGCTTGCTGCTGAATGGGGTCCGAACTAGCAGATAATGAGGAGGGTTTACTCTAATTCCATTATAATGTATAATTAACCAGCATAATTGATAGCAATTTTCCCTGGGTGTCTGTGTGTGCGTGTATGCGTGTGTGCAGAAAGTCTCATTTTCGGCTTTGGTGGAATTCCTTGCAGCTTTGCTGGGCTTGTGCTTGCCGCCGCGCGATGCCTGCGGATGCGGCGGGGGAGCTGAGCTGTCAAGAGGTTGTGTTCCCGCTGCCTCCGAAACTAGACATAATATCTCGGTGGTGCCGTGGATTAGGCAGACGTGCTACTGATAAAGCGGTGTGTTGTTCTGGGAACCGCAGGTGAAGGCAGCGTTTGCAGGCAGCGCGGGAGAGCTCAGCGCCGCTGCCCTCGTGGTGTCTGCATCTCCTCTTCATGCTCCGTCTCCCCGGGAAAACAGAGAGCTTAAACGGAATTTTGCCTTTGCGATCGTCTTTTGGACAGGATGAAGTTTACACACTGGGACTGCACAGAGACGTAAACATAGCAGTGTTTCAAACACACTTGGGATTTTAATTTTTTTTGGCGCACAGGGAAGGAAAACTATTGCTGATTTCGGTGGCCTTGCTCTGAAGGACAGAGAGCAAATAAGCAAAATCTTCCCCTGGCCAAAAATTATTATTATTATTTTTTTGACTGGTAGGGAAACCCCTGTTGTGGCATCGACTGTGGCTGCCATAAGGCAACCTGGCCTATCAAGTGTAAAATAAAGCACTGTCCCGCATGGTTGTAGTTGCTGGTTTGCAGGCAGCCTTGTCATATATACTATTAGATGCTTGGTGCCATGTGAATACATCAAGATCTCAAATTCAGGTTTTTTTCTTTTTTAATGTTTCTGGCCCCTGTGCTTCGGAGGTATACTGCAAGTCTTGAACCGCAAAGTTACACAGTCTGAATGACAAGTAAAAATGTTGAATGATTTATCTTTTGGGTATCATGAGAGCTGTTTTGCTAGTCCAGTCTCTTGATTTTGCGGGGTAAAACTGAGGGCAGGCATTAGTATTTACTTAATTTTTCTTTTGGTGTCTGGCAATACACGTTTTTCAAGTGTAAATGCAAATAACCCACTTCTCCATTCTTAGTCCCTCGGGAAGGGAAACCTAAAGGCCATATCCTTGCTTGGGCGGGGGGGATTTAGCCTTCCAGCTTCAACAAATGTTAGCAGGAAGCATGCGGCTCCTGTATCCTGAACTGAGACTCTTCCCTTGAGGATCTGGTTTATTTGGAAATTTAATTTGTAATTATTTTTTTTACCTCAAAGGCTATGCAACACTTTAAGCCTCTGATTTCAGGTCACTCTGCCTTTTACTGCCAGATCCACCTCATCAGTGAGAAGGCTCTCAGTGAACCGCAAAAGACTCAGGCTCGCTGTTATCCAGGAAAAATGTGTATAATGGGTGTATTATAAAGTAATAGGTAATGTAACTTCCATCTGTTAGCCCGACGAGTGCAATGTGAACAGTGTTATGGTACAGGTGCAAACACTTGCACTCCGTTTTTTGCAAAACACTGCTAATTGCACTGAGCTGAATGATGCCAGCATCTTATAAATACCTATCGCTATTCTTTCTTGGAGCCAAGAAAAGTCAGGTGGAGAAATCAAAGTGCAGTTCCTTTCATGCAGAGTTTCAGAGTCTGAGGCACTGCTATATCTAGCAAAGGATTAATACCAGAATAATCCTGCTTGTCCAGGAAACCCGTGACAACATGAAAGCTTGAGATCAGTATGATATGCTTTCGAATGAGTGTAATAATAAATTCGCAAGTCGCCAGAGATTGAAACCGGTTGCTTATTCATCATATATCACTTCTTAGCTTTCCTACAGTTTGTTTCTCGCTCCAGCGATAGGAGAGATCCCATTCCACTTGAATTCCAGCATCATTTCAGGGGCAGCTTTCACCAGAACCCATAAAAATGCATCCAAATCCAACCGAAATCCCCCTGTTGCTCAAAATCAATTCCACTTACCATTTGAAGAGTCTTGCCCAGGCTCTGGGTGGTTTGTATCATTCTCTAGTGCTCTTAGTATTCTGGCTGCAGAAGTCGTGTCAAAATGGGAATGAAAGTGAGGTAGTAAGTGGGAGAGCAGAAGATGAGGGTTTTTTTATTCTTTTCTTTCTTTCTTTCTTTCCTTCTTTTTTCTTTAAAGCCCCGATGACTGCCTAATATCCAGGGCTCATTGAAAATCTGTGGCCATTAAATGCCACCTTTGGAAAATCTCACCTGTAATTGTGCTGCTGCTTTTTTCATTTGTTTGTTATCAGGGTTATCAAGATGTTGCTGGTGTTTTGCGTGGTGCTGGGTGTCTCAAGCTGGGATGCCCAAGCCATTTAAAAAGGCCCAGCAGTTGGCATGGCTCTGCCGTGGCTTCTGCTCGTGCTGTTGTTCAGCACTTGTCCACGACTGCAGGAGCTGATCCGGAGATGCTCCCAGCTTCTCCCAGCCTGCTCCACATCCAGCCTAGCCGCTACAGGGCTCTTTCAGTCTCACCGAGGCGAGCAGGACTAGAGTTTTCTTAGCATTTTGCAAGATGCCAAGCAGTGGAGGAATACATGGGGAGAAGACTTCTCTCTTTGGAGCCTATTTCCCCTATTTATCCTTGCCTGGCGTGGATGTGAGTCGGCCTGTGTCCCCCGTAAGGCTGTCTAGCTGGGTCAGGACTGCTTGGTGTTGGCGAGGGTGAACCTGTCTCCTTTGAGTGGCCCAAGTGGTAAAGTTTATACATGCTGGCAGCGTGACTATGGGCATGGTGCGTTCTGCTCCCCCTCCATCCATGAGCTGCCTGCACAAATGCATTTGCAAAAGCATAACTGCCTGCAGGGTCCCTTGTGCAGCCCTATCCCCAGGTTTCTCATGCAGGATCCCGCTAGGCAGGTGATGGGGAACCGCACGCGGCAGCAGACGGGATCTCAAGCGCTTGGGGCATTGCCTGGTGAAGGAGGCACGGCTCTGCTCGGTGCGAGAGGCGCTGGGCAGGCCCAGCGCTTGGTGGCCACTGCCCCTGCGATGGTTAAGGATGCAGTCAGCAGTTCAGCTCCTTCCACACCGCCGGTGGAGAGCTTGCTTCACGAAAAGCACTTGTGTTTTCAAGCCATTTATTTTCCGTTGCACTGAGTCATTAAACATTCCTGCTTGTGTTTTTGTTGGTTTTACCCTCTGTGGGAGCTAAGGGAGTTTATTCTGCGTCTCGTTGCGGTAATGGAGGGGGCTGAGGAGGTGCTTGACTGCATGGCTCGGCGGGCAAAGGCAGGGACGCTGCTGCGTGTGACATCTTTCTAGTGAAGTGGGATGTCAAGATCTGAGATCCTTCTCCACTTAACGTACAAGAGCATTAGAACAAAGGGAAACAAAAAGCAGCTTGGCACCAAAAAAAAAAAGAAAAAAAAGAAAGAAAACAACCCCAAACCCCTCTGGCTAAAGGTAAATTCTTAATGTTATGAGCAATTTCAGACAGAAATTGCATGAAACACTTTACCTGAGTGTTAATGGAGCTGCTGGGGTCAGAGGAATTACGCTGATTTACAGCAGCAGTGCATGTGACCCTCCATATTTTTTCCATTCTAGCTGTGTTCTCAACAGATGGTGATTATTATGTTTGCTCAGATCAATGAATATTTAAAAAAAAAAAAAAGGCAAGACAAAAACAAAAAATGCCCTTCAACTCAATAGACTCACCCAGGGTTCAGTTGTAGCCCCCGGGTTTTCATTTGGACAATGTTAAGTTATAGTAACTTAAATGGAATTTTTATGAGCAATTGTTTTGCTGTGAAACAAGATCCACTGTGGCATTGACCCAAGCAGATATCTGCCCGTCGGATGTGCCAGCCAGCTCCTCCGGCAAACCTTGTTCTCGTGGGGCGTGCTTACGATGGCAAGGTGTTTGCAGGTGCCTTGAGGGGCATACCTCTCCCTCACCTCGCTTGCCGGGAAAAGGCACTTGTTTATAAAGCAAATATTTTGTTAGCATATCAGATTTAGAAGAGCATTAAAAGAAATTATTTGGGGCCGGATCAGAAATGACCTCTTGGAGGAAATAGGAGTACCGTGAATGGGGGATGGAGACTTGCGGGTGGAGGGGATGGTCACGGGTGGCGTGGGGAATAGGCTAGCTGCCTCCCCTCTCCACCCCCACCTGTAAATGCCGTTTTCCAGCCTTTCCTGCTGCGGTTTGATTTGCCTTAGCAAAGTCTCTTGTGCAAGAACCCGAAGCGCAAGCGTGAGGACAGAGGTGCTCAGCGCCGGGGTGTCTCCAGGGCTGCCCTTGGTAGTCCCTGCCCCGACGGTACGAAGCGTTGCCAGGCCCAGCGGGGAGGGAGAGCAAGGTTCCCTTGCAGAGCGGTAACTCTGCTTCGCCTTTGGAGGACTAAAGCATAGCCTTATATAATGTTTTGGAGCGACGGCTGAGTCATTTGGAGGCCGAGCCCGCTCCCAACATGTTCCCGCGCCCGCCGGTTCCTGCCGCTGGGTGCTCGGGGCCCTCTCCTTCTTCCCTCGGAGACAAGGCGATAGCCGGAGTGGGCTGAGGAGCTGCGGCGTCGCTGGTGAACGCGCCCGAGTGCTCCAGCGTAGGTTCTCGCTGCTCCGCAAAAGGATCGCGGGAGGAAGGGCAGGCTGTAGGCATGTCTAAAATGGATGGGATTTAAGGAATAATAATCAGCATAAATCCTGTGTGGGCAGGTTCGAGTGAATGCCACATCCCGCAGGGAGAGAGGAGGCTGGGAATTGATGTCTGGGCTCTTCTCTGGAGAGGTTTTGCAAGGATTCACCCCAACTCGAAGCAGAGCATCCCGAAAGCAAGGAGGGCAGAAGGCAGGGAGCTGTGCCTGTGGCCGGAGGAGGTGTCTGGAGAGGGGGAAGGAGGGATGTCAACAAAGCACCGAGGCGAGCGCATCTGCCACGAATCAGCGCTAGCCGCTCAGCAAGGAGAGGCAGCAACATTTTACGAAGTGGCACGGAGTCCCACCAAAGCCAGCTTGTCCATCTCTTAGCTCCCTTACTCACCCCTTCCATCCCCCAGATACGAGGAGTCTTCCCTTTCTGTGCAGGTGTTTCCTTGCGTGGTTTGTTTGCAGAGAGCACAGGTAGAATTTCTCCGTCACGTTTCATTTTTTGGAAAGTTGTTGTTCAAGCGCGATGGCAGTGGCCTGTTCAGACAGCAGAACAATTTGCAGTTGTCTTTGGAAGAGGCTGTCCCGTTATTTTTTTTTTTTTTCCCCACTCTGTAGTATGACTGATTTGGTAGAAAATTTGTAACTCCTGGCTTGTCGCACGCAAGACAGGCCCAGTGCAAGCTACTGTTCAGAGCAGAAGGCAAAAAATCCCTGTTCTGTTGACAACGTTTGTTAACTAATTAATATATTAAAAAACCCAACAACACACTAGTAGGTGTAATATCTGCATATGGCAAATTTTAGCATCCCTATAGGCGTTTCAGGGTGCAGAGGTGCGGGCTGGTGGCTTCTGGTGACCGTCGGCTTGAGGAGGACCTGGATGCTCAGCTCCCAGTGCTCTGCCTAGGTGCAGCAGGAGCCTGGCTGCAATAGCAGTGGTCCCTCCGCTCCCGGAGCCGCGCGTACGCGGCCGCTGAGACTAGCGCCTGTGGAAGCGCGTGCAGAGTTTGCCGATGGATGTGATCCACCTTTTTGAGCCGTGGCACGCACGCGATGTTTTCGTGTGCCGATGGGATGGTCCTGTGCCTCGGTTAGCCAAACCTCTTCCTTGGCTTCAGAAGCATTTGCACAATGTTAATGTTAGAGCCGTGGGAATCCCGCAGGGCTGGGAGGGGTGTAAGAGTTAGAGAAACAGAAACAGCTGTATGTTTACCACCCCTGCCTTTTTTTTGTTTGGGGAATCGAGTTTGGATACTTAAGCCATAGGAGGAATATCTGCAGTTGCTTCCCTGCGTTCTCACTGGGTGTTGGATTTGTTCTTCTGCTCACAGCAGCACATTTTTTACCCGGAGTAGCTTTTATCTTTGCATTTTTAGAAATTACTAGAGCCAAGGTTAAAACAAGCTGTTCTCCTGTGGAAGCTGTTGTGTTGTACTAAAACAGAGTATCGCACCTTTAAGGGTCCGTAGTATTTCCTAATACATCCCTCTATTGTGTGTTAAATGATAAAGCACCGTAATAAAATAAGCCCAGCAAGTTCTTATCTATTTTATGCCCTGTAACATTTTTCTATTTGCATCAAGCATTCAGGTCTACTAAAAAAACCCAAATGGGGCAGGTCAGGATGTAAGAGAGAACGGGATTATGGGTACAGGATTTTCTACTGGAACGAGCAGAGCTGAGAAGGATGTTGTTGAAAGATAAATCTTGTACAAATACAGTCATTATTTCAGAAGCCTCCCTCTCGCTTTCAAGGGAGAACGGTTACATGAACTTTGCACAGTCTGGAGCATTCATAGGTTAAGATCTGTAAGAGCCTTCTGCTTCTAGAGGCCCAAGTTCAGATATAGCCATTTCACAAGTGAAAACCAGTTAAAGCTGTGAACTCGGTCGCTAGTGAATAATGGTCCATGTCGCGGCAGGAGCAGGCGGCTCGGTTTAATTGGTGACCTTTGTTCAGGAGGGGGCCCAGGGACAGCGTTCGGGAGCGGGAGCAGATTTTGCAAGGTGCAGATGTGGAACTAAGTAGGAGAGCTCATTTGAGGAACAACGGCGCTGGCTATGACTCAGGAAGCTGCTAGTCGTCGTGACTGATTTTTCCCGAAAGCTGAAGTGCATTCAGCAGTTAAAATGACATTATTTATTTTGGGTCTTTGGAGCTTGAAAAAGATGCGCCTGCTTCTCTCTCTCTCATATGCTTTTCTCCCATGCTTTTTTTCCCTTCTCTTTCTAGGATAAATACATTCACATAGCCTAGTCATTCCGTTCTCAGCCCCTTCTTAGGATATCAATAGCTAAAATTTATTCTGACAATTTCAAGTGAGTATTGTTGTTCCTTGTAGTTTCGGGGTATGAGAGAATTTGGTACTATTCAGAGACAGGTGTGAGTATATATCCTATTTTTACATTTACCGATCGATTTGTAGCCTAAACCAGACACCTTGCTTTTGGCTACGATCAGTATGTTTTTGGATGTGCTGTTAGCATGTTACAGTTTGTTGTGGGTCTTGAGCAACAAATCGTTACGCTGCCTCTTTGTGCTTCAGCGTGCTTCAACTCGAATGTCTTAACCCAGGTTGGTCAAGTCTCTAGAGCCGTGGGGGTTGGATCCCGGTTTTGGTGGGGTATCTGCCTCCAGTCCTGTCCTACCTTGCCCCATGAACACGCAGAAGTTGTGGCATGAGTCTAAGCCCTCCCGGGCTGTGCACAGGCAGGGAAAGAGCACTCCTGTTTGATCTACATCCTCCCCAGGCAGCTCTTTCCCCTGCCCTCTGAGGACTATAGTGGACAGTCCTAAGACAACATCAGTTCAGGGTTCGAGAGTGTTCACAGAATAAACAGAGCATTAGGAATTGTTGAGCAGAAATAGAGAAGAAAAAGGAATTGTTGTAATATCATTGTGTAAGTCCATGGACTTAGATTGCTGTGTCGTAAATGCTGCGTCCCCAATCTCTGAGGGGTGTAGTGGAACTGGAGAAGGTACAGAGGTGGGCTGAGCAAAGAGGGAGTGTACCTCCGGTGCAAAGAATGAGTGGATGGAATAGGATTTTTCAGTGTGGAAAAGAGCTAATGAAGCAGGGATGTGATAAAGATTGATACTCTTATGGTAGATGGGGAGTGACTGTTGAAGCTCTTCTTCACGCAAGATCCAGGGCCATCAAATGAAACAAGGAGGATCAAGGCAAGTGGAAGGAGATATTTCTTCAAGTGAACGGGCAGTGAGCTGTGGCACTCATTGCCCCAGGGTGGACACGAAAAGCTCTGGGGTGGGTTTGGAAATCTGTTGGAAGAACCTGTGGAAGAAAAATTCGTGAAGGGCTGTTTGAGGCCATGACTCAGGAAATCCTGAGTCAAAATTGTGCAGGTGGCTGGTTATTCTGGGATAGCCGGTGTATACGTTTGGCTTATTTTGGTCTTCCTTAGGCCTTCATTACTGGCAGAGGCAGAGTACTCAGCTAGGGGATGCTTGGACTAAGTGTGGCTTCTTACGTTTTTCTGGGGAAAAGACCGACGAGGTAGCTGGAAGCCTCTGTCAGGCTGGCATGAGCCCTCGTGCTCTTGCTGAGCTGCATCGCCTGGAAGAGCTGCTTTCCAAAGGGGTCGTGCTTTGGGGAGAAGGAAGCGTGGAGGTTGAGCTAGAATGAACTCATTAGACGTTCTGGTTGACTGGTTGGGTTCTTCTGTAGCCCCTGGGGGTTTTAAAGGAGCTGCTGCCCCTGTTTCTCTGCAGGTAAATACTGCCCCCCCTGCTTTTTTTTTTCCTCAAAGGCCGAAGTACTGGTGTTGCTGAGACAGGGGCATCCCTCTGACAATAAGCCATCTTTTTCAGATGGTTTCTTGTTCTTTCAACTCATCCAAATGATATTTCTTTCCCTTTTTTGTAGTCTGAATGCTTCTCTACAGCCTCCTTGCACTGGTCTAAATTGGAAGAAACCTTATTAAAAGCAGAGCATTTAAATGAGGTTGGGTGAAAGGAGAACCGAGAGCCTTCCCTGGAAGAAGCACACTCTGTTTTCTCATTGCTCTGGGACCCTGGAGGAACACGGTTCATCTAGCAGTGGGCTCAATAAAGATGCAAATTTTATACTTTCATCTGCTGTTAACATCAAAAAAGATATGCAATTTGTAGGAGGACGGTGACTTTCTTGCAGTGTGGGTTCCCTGCTCTTTGTTCCTGCTATTCCACTTCTCCCAGGCATCGCTTCGACTGACCCCTTCTTTGTCAGCCTGGTATTGGAGGATCGCTGCGCTTTTCACCATCCCTTACGGGAAAAGAGGTGGCACTGGCACATGTAATCTACATAACTATCATAAATAGCCTAGAATGGGCTTTTTAGTCCCGTGAAAAGTGAGCACCCTTTTCCCTCTTTCTTTAATAAAAAAGAATGAAATAATAATAAAAAGAGCTAGACAAAAACCAATATATTACAACCTGCCTTCTACCTGCAGTTTCCCAATTACCTAATTATAACACAAATTTGCACGCACACAGGCTTTTTTAAAGCAGACTGTTGCTATTCCCTTTCTGTACAGGGTTTTTAGTCACTGTACATCTTGTGTCTTTAAATAATGTATTAGGAACATTTTCGAGTCTGTAAGTGCTTTTTTAATGAGAGTGTGAAGATTTTAATGGGACTAGATTGCTTTTCATGACATTTCAGAGTGACTTAATTGTAACAATGTTGAGAGGCTGTATTTTAAAGTTTGCTAAGTATGTCTGGTGCGGATTGTAGTCAAATGCTTTAAAGACAGAATGGCTGATGAGATCAGATATAGCTTTTTTTTTTAATGTCAGCTTTGTTAAAGAGCAGAGTTTGCAAAGTTGATGCAGAGGTCTGGGCTCAGAAGGGAAGGAAGATTTTTAGGGTCTAAACTAGCTGTCGGTCATTAGTTCTGTTTTGACCTATTCTTAATAATTCTCAGAGATTATTAGTGCTGCGCGTGTGCTTGGTGCTTCTGTAATCACCGATGGGGCTGCGTAGTATTTTTAAGATTGTAAAACCAGCAGCTGGATTTGATACAAGAGCCATTGGTTAATTTACGTAGCTTTGCATAGACGTTGCAAACCGGTTTGGAACGGCTTTTAATTTGTGGCCAAATGACAGGTTAAAGAATTTGCAATAGCCTCGATCAAAATGAGGACTCTGTCCTTGCTCTTTCCCCCTCCGAGTTGCTCCCATCGAAACCACAGCAGCAATTGGAACAAGGAAATGCCGAGCAGGAGAGGTCCCCAGGGAATCTAGTGATAACCTATAGGAACTTGATCCACTTTCATTATAAGAAGACTGTTTACACAGAAAGGAAGGAAGACAAAATAGATTTATCAAAACATCAAGAAAAAGAAAGAACACAGATTGGACTGTGGCAATGCAGAAGAGCATGAAACTCAATTTCTTCAGTGTTTTCTCCCTGAAGACTTAACAATATTAACCCAACTTAAATGAAATAACTTTCACAGCTCTCCTGTGAGGCAGGGCAGTCCTGAAGCTTTGGGACTATTAAGTGACTTGCTCAAGGTCACCTGCAGCATCTGTGGCAGAGTCAGACTAGCATCTGTGCGATTTGACTCCTCCTTGGATTTAATTAGGTAGCGGAGTCTTTTATTTCTGGCAGGGCTTCTAGCAGTGATGAAACTTTGTTTAAAACCCCCCCCAAACTATAATAAATTTGAGTTAGCCCCAACCTACATCCAAAGTAACTTCCTGACTGCAGTTTTAATTCTCGTATTGAAAAAAACCCAGTGTTTTATTAAGCATTTTGAGGGAAATTGAGAGTTAAACCTGTCTTCCCCCCCCCCCCCCATGAATGCAACAGGGAAAAGAGATCTGGAATGAGTCAGTTAATTTGCATATACAATTATTAATATGTGCCAGTGATAGATTTCACTTGACTTGCTCGGTGGTTATTGCTGTCTCATGCACCTTGGCATGGGAGAGGGGAACACCTGGTATTTGGCAATATGCACCAGGCCAGAGATTTATGATGGTTGCGCCTGAATATAAAGCCATGGAAATCGGTGAAGCTCCTCTGTTTTAGAGAGCCGAGCATCTGGCTTCGTGCATCCATCTTGACTTTGTTTCGGTCTGTACCGAAATGCTAGTTTTGTAACCTCTGCAGACTGATCTCAACCGCAAATTGCTATCCTTGAGCCAGGCCCTGAAACAAAAATACACCGTGGTTGTGGCTGGTTTCATACAAGCCCGACGGGACAAACCGTAGTGTTTGTTCTGCAACACAGGCAATCAAAGAGGGACAGGCTGCTGACACTGTCGTTTCTATGGCGGCAGGATCGAAGACTTTTGGAGGAATGTCATGTTTCCAAGTTGACGATTACGTGCGCTGGGCTTTTTAGCCTGGATTCTAAAAAGGAATTATTCCCACTGGAAAATAATGAGGAAAAAAAATTGTTCGTTTAAGAGGGAAGATAGTTGCACGTGAAGATGGTATGGAATAAGGCTCACGGCCGTATAAGTCAGGATCAGCTGAAATGGTTCAGCTTTCCTGGTGCGTCCCTGCGTCTCAAATTTTGGTCTGTTGTGACGCCTGAATTACAGGGTTAGACAAATCCTGCCCAGAGGCTGCTATAAGCTTTCATCTTTGCTCCTTTCCTCCAGTGAATATCACAGAGGAAGAGATGCCTAAGCTATTCCTTGAAAATATAAACGAGGACGGAATAGCTTTGCAGAGGGGCTGAGCAAGCCCGGGGAAAGTCAGCTGACATTAGAGATGCTCCTCATGTGCTTAAAATGACATGGATGGATGTGTAGCAAAGTGTTGATGGAAGAAAGACCATCAAAGTTACCCTGTGAGCAGGTTTACTTCCAGGCATGGTCAGTGCTTTCTTCAGTATGATCTCGTGATTCCTAATGGTCTCCGTTCTCCCAGGACTTGGTGGCAAACCAGCAGGTACCTGCAGAAGGCCAAGCTGCCCCCGGGCCTTCTTCCTGCCCCTCTCAGTGGGTGAGAGATGCTTCCACGTGCTTTCTTTGCCTGGTGGGAGATGTGCTTGGGGCAGCCGGCAGGAGTCGATGCGCATGGTTCCTCGTGGGGGGTGTCAGGCGTCACCTCTGCTTCCTTGTGGGCCGAGGAGCGCTCGCCAGCTTGGGAGTGGGCCTTTGCTTTGATCTCCTGTCTGGGTGCTAAAGACTGAAAATTGAGGATCTCTGTTTAACCTGTGAAGGAAGGAAACTGTTTTTGCTAACAGCTCAAAGACCCTGAGCATATGGTGAACTGTTTTTGCTCTTGCTAGTCCCTCATGGGTGTCCTCCCTGCTTCCAAAGGGTGGGTGCTCCTCAGTTCCATCTGCAGCCTCTTTGCTTATCCCCTGAGGTGTCTGTAGAAGTATCCCTTCCGTCTCCCTTCCCAACCACTGACAGTCTCCCGTTCGGCACGGGGGCCTGTGGCCGCCTCCGGGTGCGTGTGCTTGCGTTGGAGGATCTTGGGGATAAGAGCGTTTTCATTTCTTTTTGATCCTCATCGTTGCTGAGCTGTGCAGCACCTAGCACTCGGGTCCTGAAGATTCCTCCTCAGTAAGAATGACAAGTAACGGCATGTTTTAATGGATATTTTCTCATTGTGTAATGGTTTATAAGGTAAAGTAAAAAGGGGCTTTAGGGGCGTGGGGGTGCTGAGCCTCCCCCCAGCAGCACTTAGGGAATGCGCCATACCGTGCAGGATTAGGCTATAACCAGCTGTAAAGCCAGGCTTTAATAATTAGAGAGATGCTTGCCTCTTATAATTGAAGATTAGCCTCAGATGTGTCTGCCTGTTTGTACATGATGGAACTTGGATGAAAGTTGCTTATTGAAATGTAATATGAAAATGACAGAGACATCCACTGACAAAATACACCTAGGCAGTCTTGATTAGATTAGATTAAATCAAATGGTTGCAGCATTTGGAGCCTTTAGGATGTACAGGGCATCCTAATGGCCCTGAAAGCTTCCCCAAATCCTATTAGATAGGTTAATCTCATTGGAGAATGCATTCCAGGTCTACATAAACTGCACTGCTATAATACTTCATGTGGTTGCCTAATCCCTTAAGGTGAACTGTCGTAGACTCGCTCTGTGGAGCGCATTGTAATGTGGTGCCCCTGAAAAGTTTGGTGAAACAATGCAGTAAGAAACCTCCAACAAAATAACCCCCAGAAATGCCAGTTCAAGACTGGCCAGTTCAAGAAATCATCACGATTTTGGTAAAACACAGTGTCCTTTCCATACCCAGAAGGCAAAACTGAGCCTCCGTGTCATACAGTAGAAGGATGCCCCTTGAAATGGTGTAGCCTTGAAGCTATCTCTGCTCCGAGCATTGGAGTCTGCCCTGGGTTGTTGAAGGCCATACCTCCTGACCATTTGTAATGTAACCCTTTGGCTAGCTCTCTGCCCCCACATACCTCCCCGTTCTTCTCCTTTCAGCATGCCTTGACCACCAAAAGTTGACCAATGACCTTCCCGTAGTCCTCAGTTTCTGGCAGAGGTCAGCATCTTTGACCACTCCTTTACTTTTTGGATTGAAGAGCTGAGAAGGAAAGACAAGGGGAGTGCACGCAGACTCCCAGCAGAACCCTGCCTCTCCCAGCGCTGGAGAATCCCAGCAAACATCTGAGTGGTGCAACTTGCTGTACGCAGCTTTGGGGCAAGGTAAACGAGGCCAGCTTGGGGCAGCTGGTTCAGGCTAAGGGCAGCCATGTGTTTGAAACTTAAATAGGTGCGTACATTATTGTTGTGGTCCTTCCCCCTGGTTGTAATGGAGAGAAGGTAGGAAATGGAGGAAATGTGGGTTTGTGATGCAGAGGAGCGAGATGGGACATCTAACATCTCTAAACAGACCCACAGGGAAAGCAGTGACCTAAGGAGCATCAGAAGGTCTCATTCTGCTGGGCCACGTGCTGCTGGTGGGATTGGCACATGTGCGTCTCGGCCAGTAGAGCACAGGGCTCCTGTACAAATTCTGCCCCTACTTTGGGCTTGTTATTTTTTTTATGTAACTGACCCAAACTCTTGAAAATAGCTCTCAAGTTGGCAGAGTAAAGTGGAGCTGCAAATCAGGGATGATAGCTTCATTCCAAATGAATAAAAATCAAAAGTATTTTTCCTCGCTCTATCACGCTGTATTTTATTCGTGCCACTTAAGAAGAATTGCTTCATTCATTTCCATTGATTCTCTGTGCGCCCTTTCCAGATGATTTTTTTCGCCTGTGGGAGCGGTGGTTAAATAGAAGTGAGATTCTCCTGCTTGTGACTGCGGATGCTCTGCAGGACTGAAGCTTGGGGAGAGGCTGAAGCTACCTCCGTGGCGGAGGCCGGGATTAGGCCTGCAGGGCTGAAGCAGACCTCCCCTTTTCCAGTGCTCTGGGGTCAGAAGCGTGCAGACTGCCCTCCAGAAAAGGGGCAATCCATCACTGTCCCCTTCCAGGGAGCGAGTGTGTCAGGATGCAAAGCGACCCCAGGGTGCAAAGACCTAGCAGAGCTCTCTCTGAACTGGCCAGTTTAACTAACAGCAACATCGAGGCTCTGTTTGAAATCGCTTCTGAGGCTGCAGTGTCCTAGTTCTGCTGCTCTCTTTGCACCCCGCTCCGGAGGAGGAAGGGGGGTAAATTATTTCCCTGCGTGCTGCTCCCTCTGCCCCGGCCGGGCACTGCGGTGGGAAGGGGCTTGCAATTCTGCAGCGAAGCCGTGGCCTCCGATTTGCTTCATCTTCTCCTCCCTGTTCTTGTTCCTGGCTTTATCACCTGGCTTTTTAACACCTCCTTCCTCTCTGGTGTGACAGTCCAGATGGCAGCTGTCCCAGTCCCTGCTCCCTAGCTGTCTGTCCTCCTCTCCGAGGAGCAGCGCTGTGCATGCAGGATCCGTTTTCCTCTGAAATAATACACTATTCCTTACTCTCCTACAGAGCCAGGGGCTTTTAAGTAAATGATCTAGCTCCATGGCAGCAGTAGGTTGCAAAAGGAATGCCCCGGAGTTGTCACTATATCGCGAGCGACGGTTACGCCCTTTCCATACCGTTGAAACAGCAAGCCAGCACGTATATTCTGCTGCAGGAAAGGGGCTGTTGGATGCAAGGCACGGCCGAGTGTGTCCAAACACATGGTTGCAAGACGTGGTGCTATCTTTTCTTTTATATACCAGCCTCGATGTGTGGGCAGCAGTATACTAAGTGTGCATGTGTGTATTGCGAATGCATATACAACCTGGCTGCATGCAGTTAAATAACAATTAGATTTGCTTGTTGGCCATTTGGCACTTAGCAGTCTCATAATTAGTAATTGTAAAGCGGTAGAGACAATGAAGCAAGTCCCTAATTTTTATAATACTGTCCTGCTTTATGACTATCCGCAAAATCATAACTGCCTGCTTCTCCAACAAAGCAAACACTTAAGTATTTTGACAGATGTTTTATATAAAAAGGAGCCGAGCTTGTGTATTAATTTGCTGTTCTTTGCATTGTCTTTTTTTTTTTTTATAACCGAATACATCCATGGCTGGTGTTATCTGCTTTTGATTAATTTGCTGCTACGTGAGCTTTCGGTTTTTCCATCTGGTGCCGGGAGGTGGAGGTGCGGGTCCCACAGCACTGGAGCTGGGCCCTGGGGAGCGAGAGCGTGTTCCCGCTGCAGAGCGAGACTCCTCCGGGAGCAGCGGCAATTCCCCAGCGCTCGCGCGCGCACGGCGAAGAGTCTGTCGCTGTCTCCCGTCTCCCATCTCCCACCGCTGCTGGTGGAAGGATATAGGCACAGCAGGTGCTTGCCAGCTACCAGGCTTTGAGAAGTGAGCGTGATTCATACCAAGCCAAAGGAAAACGTGCCAATTACCTTGCAAGGAGACATGGGATTGCTTTAAAGGAGAGAGTTTTGGGTCAGGCTCTCCAGGGGCTAGAGAAGAAATCTCTGTTCTCGGGAAAATGAAAGAAGTCGCAGTACTAGTTGCCTGGGGGCTGTGCACGGAAAATACAGCGGTGTTGTCATCTCTGCAGATTTCTTGCATAAAAACAATGAGCAGGAAGCCCTAGTGCACTGAAATGAGTTAGCATGTCTTCAAAGCAAACAAGTAGTTGCACTGGTTTACTAGGAACATTCTTGTGTCTGCGTTCAGCCGGGAGCAGGGCTGTCGTCCTTGCGTGCTGGTCCTGGACCCTTGAGCGTTCTCCGGTGTGGTCCTTCTGGCGTTAAGGTAGGAGGGTCATCAGCAAGAGGATGAGGCTCGCTGTGGAGGGCTTAAATATGTCAGGAGGTGTCCAGGACTTTGCGTGATCGGCTCCTTTCCGGCTTGCAAGGAGCTAGGCCTGGGGAACTGAAGGTGCTGCTCTACACTTGGTTCGTGCTGTCCCGAGTTCATCCACAGGCTCGTCGTAGGACTTTACTTTCTTGATCGCTGGTTGTTGTAGATGGGCTGAAGAAGCCCTTTGGGAGTAGTAGCTTGGGTATACGCACTGGTTTTAGGCGTGAAATGGTACTTACACCCTTGTAGCAGCTAGGGCCCCAACTACTCCACTGAAATGGGATTCATAGGTCCTGATTTAGGGGTCCAAAAAGTAGGTGCACGAATCTGAGCTGGTCACCCAAGGCTCTCTTTATGCCTGGGGGCAGGAAACGGGCAGTTTGTCCCGTTCGGAAAGGGGTTGGCCGAGCTGCCAGCTGTGTCTTTCCGTGGAGTCGGGAGCCTCTGTTAATTCCGGTTCCTTGTGAATGAAGCCAAATGCAAACAGACTTCTAGTTTAATTAATATTGGAGCAGGTTCTCACTCACACGTTTGTCATTTTTTCCCTCACCACTCCCTTGAAATAATTTATTTTCACTGCTTAAAGCATTCCTATATTGTTATTGCTTTCGCAGTGGTGTGCGCTGCACTTGCTAAATCAAATTTATAATGTTGGAATTAATTTAGTAGGTTTCTTCCATTTTCTCTCCAAATACACTTAAAAAAGAGAAGTTCTTTAAATTAACCAAATGTAACTGGATTTGTTTTCACTTTATTAGCTTTGCAGGGGGTTCTCTTGGGGACCTCAGTGTCATTATATTATCTGAGGAGCAGATCTGCTTCAGCCTGGTGGGAATTTTTAACAAGAGCAATGTTTCCCATTTCACAGCGAGTAAATACTGAAAATCTAGGGGGCTAACGTTCTGCTGCATTGCCAGTAAACATGCAGCGAAAAACAGCTGGCGGAGTGGGATGGAGGCAGAAAATTTAAATTGCTGTTGCGATTTCCTTCAGATCTTCAAAAGCGCTTGCGCTCTGGTGTGTTTTCGTGAATGATTTCATCTGACCAGAAGGTTTTAACTCTCCACCAACTGCAAAGCGATCTTAGTTTTGGCATTTGCTTTAAGATGCATGCCTGACCTCCAGCCTGTGCCGCTTCCTGGGGGTGCAGGAGCTCCGGTGGCTTCAGCATCGACGGGAGCTTTCGGCTGCAGCCCTTGTGCCCGTAGCAAGGTCCGCAGAGCCTGGGCTGGGCTGGCGCCTTCCAGAAGGCAGCGGGAGAAGGTTCATAGATGTTGCACCAGGATCTGGCCCTGGGTTAAAGGCAGTGCGAGACAGGCGAATGGCGGGGTGTCCTCTTCTTTGCGGGCAGGCTTTCTGCACCCCTCTCGTTACCCCTGCCGCCTAAGGGGAAAAAAATCCAAATCCGAGCCTCGTCACAAAGCCGGTTTTCAACTATTTGATTATCCCGAGCCGTTTTGGTGCAGATAAATATTTCTGACCCTGGTCAGCACATTATTGCTTTGACCTTTCGCCCCGGGAAAACCTCGGTTTGAATCCTCCCGGACTAGACGGCTTGAAAACTATTATCAGTGACAAGTAAAAGACTGCAGAGAAGTAAACAACAGAGACCTATGAGCTTGCCCTTGTGAGCTACAGTCGGGCATCACCCGGAAAGCGCCCGGAATACAGGCAGATCAATGCTCTGCACGATCCTCTCCAGACAACGCTCGCTCGCAAAGGACTTTTGCAAGCTCTAACGCGTGTTTTGATAACGTCTTAGCACGGCATTTTTGTGACGCGCTGCCTTTGTTTGCTAAGGTGCCTTTGAAGCCGAGTCGCTGCTGGCTTTGCGCAAAGATCCTCTGGTCTTTCCGTCGCCAGCTTTGAACATGGTGTGTGCAGAAGCAATTCTGTCGATAGTGTGTGTGTGTGTGTGTGTGTATATATATAATATATATTTATGTATTATTCAGCTCCCGCTGTTTGTGTTCTCCAAGGAAGTTTGCATGCCATCCACTGGATTAGTTTCCTAAAAGCTTGGATGCAGAGTTTCACTTTTCGTCTCGCTCTTCCCTGCGTAGGAACACGCAGTCATGACCAATGGTATTTTTCTTTCTTTCTTTCTTTCTTTCTTTTTCAGTGCTCTACACATCCTGTATGTGCAAATAGGACCTCGAAGGGCTGAAAAAAAAAGCAAGGGCATGTGAATTCTTTTTCTTTTTTAGTTTAAGAAAAACGTGCAAATCTTGGACGTAGTTTGTGCTTAGCAGCACTGGTATCGGTCTGAAGTACTCTGTGGTTGCAGCGGGGTAGCCGAAATCTGAATAAGCTCCTGTTTTTTATCAGTCATCGCTTAGAAATCAAGATGAGAACTAAGGCCTTTAGTATCGGCTCTTCTGTTTCACCTAGTTAGTGCCACCGAAGGCAGTGCCACTGCAGTGAGAGGATAGCAGGGGGGAGGAAGACCCCAAACTAACCTGTTTCCATGGTTCGGTGGGTGCGGTTGGAAGGAAAGCTAATGCAGAGGGAAGCGGGTTGCTTTTTCTTAAACGTTTCCCCCAAGTGCAGCGGTCCACGTTGTCCTGAATGACTCTGGTCCCCTAGTTTCCATGTACTGTGCTGTGATACAAGCCGCTGCAAAAAACGTGTCCGTGGCGATGCCACATCGCCTTACGGGGCGTTCCTAATCCCATTGGCATGACGGGCTTTTCCGCATGTCACGCTTCCTTTGCCCGATTCTCGCTGTTGCGTAAGGAAATCCAAGAAAGAAGTGTAAAATTAAATTAAAGTTTACACCAGTCATTTCTAAGCGGTGTTTTCACATCTGCGGTGGTACGCTGCTTTTCTGATCCTTGGGATGAAAATCCTAGCAGTACATTTGTTGGTGCCGTTTAGATCAGCTTTTTCTTTCTTTCTTTTTTTCTTCTTTCTTTTCCTTCCATTGCTTGTAAAATATTGGGGATCGACGTGATCTGTTGCTAGTGAAGGGGGTCGTGTCCCAGGGCTGTGAGGAAGGAGCAGCTGGGAGACTTGGGTTCAGGTTCTTCTCTGGCAGAGCACTCGGTCCCGTGCAGTGATGTAAAGAATAGCTGAATCTGGGCGCAAATCCCTGCTTCTGAGGTTCCTCGTGGCAAGGCACCTCTGACGATCCAGAGCCGATGTATAATAAAGACAACATGTGGTGTCTGGAGTGGAATTTAGACCAAGAAATCCGATCCCTCGGCTTCGCCGCGCTTCTCGGTGAAACAAATAGCCCTTCCCTCCTTCGCCCGGTGGTTGTGAGCAGAGATGCATTAAAGATTTAGGCGCTTAAAGAATCTGATAATAGCTAAAATACCAAGAATCAGGGGTCTGCTCTGAGGGCCTCATGTTGGTCTGATTGAGCCTAGAGACCAGCACGTGGATTTTGTCGTTCCTTTTCCTTTCCCTCAGTTTGGCTCTTCTACCTGCTTTGCTTATATTCCTGATGTATTTTCCAAGGGCTTCCATTAGTCATGTTCCTAAGAGTCGCGGGACTGTTTCGTTCCTGGCTGTGATGCATGACTTCGGCATGGGTTTTCTGTTTGTTTAAAAATCTGCTGCAGCAGCGTATGTCTTTTTACCCTGCGTACCTTTCCAAGCTAAAAGCACGAGGCTATTCATTATTTTCCGTAAATAAGCAGTCATTTTGCTCTTGCTAATCCATCTTTAAAAGTACGCTCCATCCGCAGGCGGAGTGCTCTTCTTATTCCTGTTATTTGGTGCCTTCTTTTAGATGATCTCCTAAGCACGGCATCTCTCCACGGTGTTGCCCGGCTGCTGTTTGGGCTGCTGTAGGTTGGGTGATCGCTGGGGTCTCCGTGCTGGCAGCAGCGCTCACCAGCGGCGGTGAGGAGCTCTTCCAGCGACATGTCTCTGTGCTGATCTCCCACAAAAGTGCAAATTTCTCTTCACTTTTACTTTCCATGGAAGGCAGAATTCAGCTTCTTTCTTTAACCATCAGTCTGCTCAGATCCCCAAATCTGAATTTCTTAGTAGCACCTTGCAGCAGCAGTTGCACTAAACAGGGAGGGAAGGGTAACATGGAAGTTAGGTTTAACTACTTGCCTAGACCAACATGCAGCAAATATTGTTTGCCTGGTGTTAGACTAGAACTGGGAGGGTTTGATTCAGTGCCATTGATCCTAGTGTTTTCAGGACAAATCCATCGTTTGTGCTGTAGTAAAGTAGTAGTATTTGTACTTCCACCATTGGAATTGCACCAGGCATAAGCAGATGCAGGTCAAGACTCCTGCTGCGATGTAGCTCTGAAAGGGAAGATAGAGGGTGAATTTTCAGAAATGCTCATTCCTGGCTGAATTTTGCACTTGGTGAATTATGCCCTTGGTTTCAAAGAAGAGCAAAATCAAATCACTGACATGAGTATCCTGTGCGAACCTTTAACAAGCGTATATTTAGATATGTGTGCGCAGGCACGCACACCCCATTTTTTTAAAAATAATAAAGCAGTGAAAAGCACTTATTTATGCTGCGGGTAACGCTCAATTTGCAGTGCCTGGGCTCAATGTTAGGAGAGATGTGAAGTCCAGGGAAGGGAGCGCAACGTAATGGTTAAAGGTGTTGTCACCAGTCAAGCCTGCTGCGGCAAAAATGATGAAGACCTCGGTCGGTGCCGGGGCCGCACGGGCACCGCTGCGTGCGTGTGCTCCGGCAGTCTGGAGCTGGCGCAGAGCGAGCTCCTCTCAAACGGGCTAAAAGTGTTTTCTTGTTCGCATCCCGCAGTGGAAAAAGGGGAACGCGTTTATGTGCTTGTTTTAATTTGCTTTGCTCTTTTAAGTCGGGGAGCTCTAAGCCTGTCGTTTGGCTGGAGAGATGACGTTCTCGTGCGCATTGGGCAGATGCGAGAGAGGGATTGAATTGCTTGGAGAGGACTTTGTGAGCTCTGGGTACCGACGAAGAGATGAGAAAAGACAGACGTTTCAGGTCTGTTGAGTTAATTTTATGTGAAAGAGCAAAATGCACCGAGTTCGCCTAAGAGGGAGGATGTGGTACTTGAGGCAACAGAGGTGGTGCCTCTTTGCACGGTAAATAATGAACAGTCTATAAAAGCAAGAGCAGAAATCGGAACAGATGGTATGATTTTGGTCGGGGGGAGGTAGCTATTCATTCTTTCAGCTCGTTCTTAAGAGGCCACTAAAGCAGGCAAGACCTATGATGGAGCTAAAACTAAGAAAAACAACCTGGCAAACATAGCGTGCTGGTCCTTGCCCCATTTCCTTTGTTGTCTTCAACAACAAAACCAAAAGGCCAGATTGCAAAATGTGCGGTTTCCCTCCTGTACTTGGCTCAGGATATTTTCTTGCCGTACCCTTCCACAACCCGTGCACCGCTCCTGCCTTTTCTAGGATTTGCATGGACGAAGCTTTTCCTCCCCTCGCTGTGGATGGAGCTGGCTAACGACGCTGCCAAGTGCCTGGCTCAGGGCAGTGGGGCAGAAGGCATAGGCTAGGGTTTTAAATTACTGCAGCATGTTGTACGTACGCCATAGCCATTGGCAGGAGTTGCCTGCCCTCACCTGCAGATGTTTTTGTTTCCCATTGAAGTCAGTAATTCCTTTAACTGCACGCTTGCCATAAACTGTTCAGGGACCCTCCAACAGAGGGAGACAGCCACAATCATTAAATATTACATGCCAGCACAATAAACTGGAAAATAGCAGAAGTAGTGTAAACACATGCAAGTGGCTATGCTTAAAACCCCGTCTGCTGACACATTCAGATGGGTGCATTTGCATGCCTTACAAGTGCTGTTATGGAAACACATTTTCCTCATGGGCTTTTTAATCGTGTGGGTGGGATGCTGGCATCGATGGAGCAAGGGTGCTCCAGATGTTCGAACAGCCTCGGTGGTAGACTCACGCTTTGCAGCTCTGGGCTGCAGATTCTCCGAAGTCCCTCTAGTCGTATGCACTCGAGCAGCAGTGAACCGAGACCGTTGGCATTATTGCTGAAGTAAGATGCTGCTGTCAAAAAAATACCAACAAGATGAAGCATGCGTGTGGACTTGAGCAGGGAGGATCACTGGGGAGCATCATGATTTTTGCATTTATTTTTCCAGGCTAGTAATGTTCTCTTGCATTTGTCACATTTTTCCCTATAGCTCTGATCTTTTTGTCTGTATTTAAAGATCTTTCTATTCTCTATTTAGCAACAGGGGGTTTTAGGTTTAAATGGCACAATAGTGTATGTAATTCATATATACAAAAAAGATAAATTGATGCTTCTCGAGACACAAAATGTGAGCACTGCTTTGTTGGCTGAATTAACTTTTGTGCTGTCAGGCGTGGAAGGTATTGTTAGGAGATAGGATTTTAGTATAGCAGCACTAAATATTTTATCTTGTTGGCAAGCGGGGTTGTTGCAGAAGGTTTAAACTTCAAAGTGAGCTTTGCTAAAATGCCTTTAAAATAAAAAAAGGGGGGGAGGGAGATGTAAAAATGACTCGATTCCTGCTGGAGAGATTTCATACGAGCATTGTTATCCACTGAGACACAAGGCTTCTCTTTGACCTCCTGCTGACTTCCCCTAGCAGTGTTTGTAGGACGTTTAAAGCACTTTAAAAACTAATAACCAAAAAAAAAGAAAACCTGCCAGAGGGTTTCTGTGCAGAAGATCCACATCCGTATTTTTCGACGTGACACACCGAGAAGGTATTTAGTGCTTACAAAGACCTCGTTGGCAAGCTCAGCTCCAGGGACGTCGAGTCAAACTGGTGTCTTCATTTTCTTTCATGTTGGGGGCTTGGTCACACTTTGCACTTCGACTCGACGCAGAATCGGTGCGTCCGTCTGGTATTAGCATCAGCAAGCTGGCATCTCCCCAGTTGTGTCCTACGAGGCGTGCACGCGAGGTGCTCTAACGGCCCTGCTGTTTCATAGCTTCATCTGCTGGGAGCTGGCTCCATCGTGGCTTTTCTTACTCCCTGCTTGGGTGCTGCCGCCCCAGGAGTCCCGGGTCTGCTGGCTGCTTAGGTGTGAGCGTGGGGTCTCACGGGGAACGCGTGATTTGTAAGCTATTTTGGGATCTCTTTGGCAGGAAAATGCAATATCATTGTGAAAAAGACCACTACGGGCTAAACTGTGACTAAGATCTGAGCCGGCAAATAATGGAAAGATCTCCCCAGCATGGAGATTTGCAGAGATTTGGGGGAAAGGGAGAGATCATCTGCTCCTCACGGCACGGACCTGAGCCAACGTGGGTGAGGTTTAACCAGGCCAACGAGTTAACCAGGCTGCAGGCTCAGACTATGGGGCAGCTCTGCGTGTCCCCCAGGTACTGCAGGTCGGTTGGCCTGCTAGAGGACTTCATTTAGAGGACCATTTCAAGCACAGGTTTTCAAATTTTGCTCAGTAAGCATGAACAAATCCATTTTAGGGTACCTTTTCTCTGTCCGTAGCTGTTCCCGTTTGTTCCATCCCCTTCTTGCCTTCTGTTTGTGCTTTAAATAAACCTCATTTCTCTTTCACTGCCTTTGTGAGCAGATGTTTTTAACGAGTGGATAGAAACCTGGTGAGGACTGAGGTTGCAACTCGTCCTGCAAGGTTGTCCGGGCCGTGTGCCCTTCAGATCATGGACGATTGGATGCCGCAGGGCAGGGATGATCGGATGCGGGATGCAGGCGGGAGAGTGGGCGCTCGCGTTGGGTGCCGGCTGCGGGCAGCAGCGCCGTTTCTGCGGGAAGCGACGGGAGACGTCTTCCCGCGGCAGGACTCGAGAATTGTAGATCAAGGTGAACTCAAGGGTGGCTAATAAACCAATTACCAGTGTAAGCAGATAATGACAACGGTTAGTGCGCGGATTTAGAGGCTCCCTTACAGTTCTGAAGCGGTAACGGAAAGTAAGTTTTTCCCTTTGTCGTCGTCTGTGGGTAAGACGAGGTTGGTGGTGATTTCTGGGTGATCGATGGTGTTTTCTCCCCCTCTCTTGCATGCACTTTTTTCGTGTGTGCACGCTGGCATGGACACACACGTGCACACAATTCCCTTCCTTCATTTTACTCTGAAATTGGGACACCAATCCCCTGGGTACAGAGCTAGTTTTTAAGCTGTCTTAGGCTCACGGTTGTCACTGTTTGGGACATCTCAGCAACAGCAATGGGGAATGACCTTAGCCAGGGAGGAAAGACATTACGTGCAGCTGAAACTGGTGCAGCTCTAACTCCTGCTTCGTCGCCTTGTTTTGGGGAAGGGAGGTGTTCAGAGCTGATCCAGACCTCAGTGATATTAATGGAAAGATCCTCATTTACTCTGAAGGGGTGTTCATTCGGGACCTCCTGTGAGAAACCTGAAGTGATTGAGGTAAAGGGTGCTAATGGCAATGTCGTGTTGGGAATTAGAGCCTCCATTGAGGGAGAGACCAAAGGCCGCTTTCCATGGTGATAGATCACATCATGTACGATCTCATTGTGACATGAGTTGCGTTTTATCCCGAGAAGAGCCCGTTTTTCATCTTATGGGTACGCGCAAGGGAGAAACCAGACTTCCCCTCTGCAGTTTGAGCTGCAGTCAAACGAGTTCAGCTGCTTAGTGCCTTTGCAGGTGGCTTTTAAATGGCGAGGTGGAATGGTTGCACCTGACAGTGATGTTCATGAGCGTTATTTGAAATAACATGGCTATGAAACTCAAGCATCAGTGCTAAAAAGGTAAAATTTTTTGGCATACATTAGGTATTCAACAAAGAACTTGAGCTCTGCTTGCTTTGGCAAACAACTACATCCCCAAATGAATCAAACAAGTTGTAATGCAGAACAAATTGAAGTAGTGGAGGATTTGTCTCAGGTGCTTAAAATCATATTTTATCCTCTGTCTTTATATCATCATCTGTTCAAGGGGGAAAAAAAAAAGTCTTTAGAAATACTGATGGAAAAAAAGCTGAGCAACTGTTGTTCCTTCAGCGCTGTGGTGCTGCTCTGTACAGTATTGTATTTCTGTCCTGTGCTCTTTTCCAACCTTGGAACAACCAAAAGGATAGCTGTTTAATGTTCTGTACTGAATAGCTGTCTTTTTCCCCAAAAGGTTTGCAAAAATTATTTTAAATTAAGCAGGGTACAAAGTTCTTCTAATTTCTAGCACAGAGAATTCATTTTCAATTTCTCTATCAAAGCAAAATGACAAATACGAAATGCAAGTGAAACCAGATGGACTAACTATATTAGGAGCGCTGCATGCATATTTTGTGTCACTTATTAGCATTCATTAAGTCAAACAGGGGGAGAAATAAGCTTTGCCTACATGTATTAAACCAATAAGGCTGGCAAGGCTCCAAGCCTGCTCTCGTGGATTAATTGTTTTATAACTGCTTTAATTAAAATTGTTCAGTATATGATTAACCTAAAAGTTTTAATTTCCACAAAATTGTTGAACAAATGAGACATTAATATTTTACATTAACCGTGGAGAGAGCGCTTCGGTTCTCTGAATAGCTTGCTTACTGTAAACTTAAAGCAAATGGCCTGGTGGAAAGAGTTGGGTTTGTATGGCTTGCAGGTGCCTGCAGTTGGGTGAAATACCCTCCGTTGGCCAATTTGACAGGGGCTTGCGTGCGAGTTGCTCCGTGTGGCTTCGGAGGGCAAACCTCTGCGATCGCGCTGTCTTCTGGGATGAGGTGGCCTCTGCGTGAAGCCGGAAGGGCATTTTCTTCCTCTGCAAAGAGGGTCTAGGCAGACTAACTTGCCCACCGTTTACCTGGGAGTAGAGACGAAGAGGCCGTTCAGGAAGCCGCTTTCATGCCTAGGTTGATAATAAATTTTGGGGTCTGTCTGAGGAGCACTTAAAGCTTTACAAGCCTGTGTTTGTGCCTGTTACGTGTTTCATGGATGGACAGACTGAGGAAGCGAGTGGTTGCCCAGTGGTGGGACTGAGCAGATGAGTGCGAACAGGAGTCTGGCCCCTTCTACTGTGTCTTGGCACCAAAGAGCGCTCACTTGAAACGTCTCTTCCCGCTCCTCTAATCAGGGATGCTCTCTGGTATATGTAGACTGCTCATTGCTAGACTTATGTCCATATTTAATTGCCCAGCTAATTGCAGAGACTGACTGGGATTTTGTGAGGTGCCCCTGAAAAATGGGCAACAAATGCCGCCGGAGAAGCAGAGGCTTGGGGCCAGCTACTACTGTCACTAAAGATGCCTCCAGCACGCGTGACCTTCTCGCTGTGTTTGCACTGTGGTGGCTGCTCTGCAAACCTGAAAAGCTGTGAAATCTCCAAGGTGCCAAACTCCTCTGGGGCCAGAGCAGCTGTTAGGTTTAGGGAGAAGAAAAGCTGCTTATCTGGGCTGGGATTTGACAGGGGTTAAGTCCCATGCACCTAGGCAACCTGCTGCGGGATCTTTGGAAGCACAAGAAATCATGATCTCTGGTTTTACATGTCTGGAAATCGGGACCTTTGTGTGTTTGGGTCCAGTGGTGCTTTTCTGGGCCCTTAGCTTTGCAGAGGTGGGTGAGTGCCACGCTGTGATGACCCGTCAGTGCCGTGTCCTGCGGCATCGCGGTGCTCCTGGGAGATCTTACGCACGTTTTGACCCAGCCTGACCTTGTTCAGCTTGTAAGATTTGGCAGGATCGCAGTATGAGGTGATATGGCCTCAGGGTGCGGATGTGTTCATACGTTGACGGTTCACCTGTTTTACTGGAAACATTTGGACCCCTGCAACTGCAGGCAGAATTATCCGTTTTTGCTGAAGTGACTGCAGAGGTGGATCTCACCTCAGTGTCCTCCTTTTAAAAAAAAAACCAGTGAAATCATGGACTAAACTCGTGGCCTCGTTTAAACTGATGACAAAATTGTCACTGACTTAAATGGGGCTGAGAGTTCATCCGCAAATTTAACTCCTTAAGAGCCCACTTTTGAAGCAGCCCGAGTGCTTGCAGCGTAGGCAACGCGGGCTTCAGCCCCATGGGAAAAACGTCTCCACGGCTTTGGTTGCGAGAGGATCCTCATCTGACATGAGAGGGCCTTGGAGTGCTCCACAGCTTTTTGGGGGTACTTCATGCCTTCTGTTCCTTTACGAACTGACATCCAGGGAAAAAGGTTTTATGTCGATGTCCTCTGCAGCCCCAGAGACACCTTGTAGGCCAAAGACTCAAGTAAAACGCTGGCTATGCCAGGTCCAAAATCCCAGCTTATTTGCTGGAAACTGTTTACCCGGCCATGAAGTTGGGTCCTCTCGGAAGTGTGTTTGTTAAAATGAAATTGCCTCCGGTTCAACAAGATTATCTGGAATCTGAATGCCCCGCGAAGTATTTTGCTTTCCGGTTCTCGCGGAGCCTCTCTGTGGCCTTCAAAACGGGCAAGGCAGGGTATCTGCCGTCTCTTTGTAACACGAGACCTTCTCCAGATGAGAGACCGGCTCCATAAAGCTGGCTTTGTTATCCTTCCCCGCATACGCTGCGCATCATTATTAAAACTTCCATGGGTTAGAGTTACCAAGATTTGTGGTAAATTGAGCAGCCGGCCACGGTTCGCTGGGTTAGAGAGAGAGAAGGAAGAGCCTAGTCGCAGTGGTAATAAATTTATAAATGCTCCTTATGTCTTGTATTAGGCGGGATCAGCGCAGAATCGTTTGTGTGGTGTTGATTTGTATTTTGGTTTTAGGGTATTTATATGGATAAACTTACAGCGTCAGCGAAATGAAAAATGGTGGGATATTCAGAGAGTCTGGGAGGGTTATCTGATTCAAAATGAGCTGGGTTTTAATTCCTGTAGGCTTCCTAGAACAACATACGGAGGGTACGCACACATGCAGTATGTGCTACTCTAAATAAATACTGCAGTTTTCCTTTCTGTCACATCTGATGAAAAATTTCGTATAGCTGAATCATGCAATACAGAATTATAAAAAGATAATGACCAGAATTTTCCACTTCAGTGCCCAGAGTTGCCTGTTGTTTCATGCTGAGCTGTGTATGCTCAGCATCTCTGGAAATCAGGCCACATCTCTAGTTCACTAAGGCCTGAAATTAGTGCCTTTGGGCCACGGATCAATCTATAAAAGTCGATCTAAGGAACTAGCTCGCACTATTTGCATGTGAAAATGTTGCAATAATAGATCTTTCAGGGTGCACGTGGGGAATTCTCTGACATTTGCCAACACTTGAGGAGCCAAACTCTCTTTTCCTGCCCTCTCTGTCCCCACCACTCTCTTGGGCTCTCTGCGGTCGCTCTGCTTCCTCTAGGAGTATCTGCTGCAGTGGATTCCAGGGGAGGGGGGATGAAAAACTGCTCCCTCTTTCCTTGCCCCACAAAGTGTAGTAACTCAACCGTAACATGGGACAGCGGTGAAGATTTGAGGCTGTGGTAGCCCTTGTCTAGGCTGGGTCTGGATCTCCTGCGGGAGAAGAGGGTGCAAAATCAAATGCCACTGATGTGTCCCAGCTCCTAAATTCTCTTGTGAGGCTGCTCTGGAGCAAGGTTCCTTATTTTATAGGCTCTGGGAAATCCTCAGCAGCAGATTCAGGCTGGTTATGCTATAGCAGTGGTGCCTAACTTGAGAATTGGGCAGGCCATTTCTCTGTATTTTAATGGTGAGAATCACTTTACCTGTTAACCTCTTTCCCTTACGTTGATATATAGCAGAAATAACCGCAGTTCATTGTAAGGAGGATGCAAAACGAGTGCATTTCATGAAGTTAAAAAAGATGTATCTTTTGGGGTTTGAGAGCATCACTTTTCGCAACTTAGGCTCTGCTGATCCCATCTGAAATAAAAGTATATCTGTATCGAGAGACCTGCAGTGGAATCCAGGCTGCTTTAATCCATGCTTCACTTCATGGTGTTCTGTGGGAATCGAGCATGTCTTAGACTTTGTGGCTGTACACAGGTATCATCATGCACTGTAATGGTGGGTGTGAAACCACCCCCTCCGGAAAGCGTCAGTCGGTAGGAAATGCCTGGTGGTGTCCCGTCACGCCTGCCCTGAGCTTTGTGTGAGGGCACTGCTAAACGCGGGGAGCACGGGGTCTCTGTCCTGAGGGGCAGAGCCCTGGATGAGTTTGACATTAGATGCTGGAGATATTTCTGCCTTCTGTGGCTTCTGACCTGCCCTGACAGCAGTGTCGAAGCAGGACGAGTCCTCCAGGAGGAGGAGGAGGCCTTGCCAGCTGCACAGGTCTTGCTGCACTTGGAGCAAAATGCAGAATTTGTCTCTCTAATGTAAGGCTGCTTTTGGAAAATGCATTCAGATAGCTCGTGTTTGTTCACCAAACCTTTTCTGGAAGAGCTGAGGAAAGAAGAGAAGGAGCATTGTTGTTCTTTGTACTTCTAATTATTTGGACGTGCTTCAATTACTAAATTGATGAGCCATCTAAGCAAGGAAAGTTTCAAGAGAAAAAGATCTTCCAGCTTTCTCTTCTTCTTCTCCTGAGCATGAAACTTTGTATGTTTAAATAGTTTCTACTCCACTCTCCAGATTTCTTGAGATGTCCAGTCTGGATTATGAGCAGGTCAATTTATTGAGAATTCTCCTTGCCGATGGCCACAGTTTTTATTTTGTTTTTAACGTAATACAGCCAACAAGTTCACAGCTAGCTATCACTTCTATGTTGTTGACATTATCCTCTGACAAAATATAATGTGTGGTTAATCCTGTTTCCTGCAATCAATACGGTAATAGTAATTAAGTATCTGAATTATGAAATACTTATGTTGTTTATTTTTGAAGTCACACAAACTTCCTGCAATTAGCAATATACAGCTAAATTATTTAATATCCGATCAGATCTTGAATCCAAGTCACCTGCACGCTGGAAAGCCTTGTTTCTATCCAAACAGCAATCCTTGGATTCATAATAGTTATGTTTTATTTGAGATTTCATCAAATAGTTCCCCAGTGATTTTTCAGGTACTCTGTCAACTTTCGATATCTAGATATATAGTGGGCCAGCGGGAAGTTTGCCTCAGCTACCTCCAAATCCAGAAGTATGTACCTTCTCCTGTGGGATGGGCGCCCGGGTCTGCTGTTGCAGCCTCCTTGAAGGCAGGTGGTTGCAGTCACAGACATACAGGCACCTCATGCCTGGCATTTATGGACGGGGCCATAAATTCAGCATGTGGAAACCAGACCTTGCTCATGCACATGCCTCCCTGTGGCCATATGATCATCTCTTGAACTTCTGCTTTACGGAGACTGGTAGCAGGAGACCCCAGTGTCCTGAGTGCCAAACTGTCCATGCATCTGCCCCAAGTAGCCGCAGAGGTTACTGTTCCCTCGTGTGCCCCTATTCTGTGAATGCGTAGAAGATGCTCCAGTTAGGTTAACGTTTGGCAAACAACTTATTTGCTAACCTCGCTTGGCTTTCGGTTCCCTGCCTGCAGATTAGAACAGGGAACGGCAGGACTTTTGCTTTATTTGCACCCAGATGGTTCACACGTGCGGTCAGAGCCCTCTTCTCAGAGATGCCGAGTGCTGTGTTTTCCACCCTGGTAGCATTTTTGGTTCTTTAGTTCTCGCTTCTCTTTATTCAGCCCAAGATCTGTTATTCAGTTCATTTTGCTCCTGACAGGTTTTCATTTCCTTTATAAATATATAGCATTTTCCCTGGCCTCTTGGCTGTGAAAAGGATTTAATACATTGTTTTCTCCACACTTGCTTTTTTGTTACCATCAAAGGCTATTCTTTCTTTTTCTCGTCCCTTGAATAATCACTGGAGACAGTAGTGGAGTTTTTCTGCCTAGCTGCATGCTTGCAATACATGGTAATAAATATTAAGCTCCTTATGAATTGTAGCAACTTGTGTTTTTATTTAAGTTTCAGCAATTGGAGATAGCTTTTGACTTGTAGACGGAATACCGCGCGCTGAATTTTCCAAAGATCTGCCTGCCGCATATGCATATGCTTGTACATACAGGCATTTACGCACACGGCTACTTGCTTTGCAATGCAAATGTGCGATCTGCAAGTACAATATGGGCACTTCTGTGCACAAGAGGAGCGAGGCAGGGTTGGAGCGCGGCTTCTGCATTCTAATCCCGGTGCTTGCACTTGTTTCTGTGACCATAAGCAAAAGTTGCTTAACGTACTCTATAGCTCAGTGTAATGCTCTGTAAAATGGGGGTGACAGTACCATTAACATCATGCGGTTGTGCACTGAGCTAAAGAGAGAGGTTGAAACCACTTCCTGACACTCTGAATAGTACCTTTCTTTACAGAAATTGTGGGAGTTAAGGTACCACGTAATTCAGTGCGGGAAAGAAAGATGCAGACATTCGTTCTGAGCCAGCTCATTTCCAACAGGGTGCTGACTTGGAGTTGGCCCCAAATAGAAACCTTGTGATAACAACCAGCACACCAGAAGCCAGCAGGAAAAGTTTCCATCACTTTAAAAAAAAAACTGGAATGGAAACGCTCAGCCCTGAACAAATAAACTGCCCTGTGCGGCGTTTGCAACCCCACCGCTGCTGCGCAGGGAGCCCGCGAGCCTCCGGCCGGCAGCAGCGGGCTCAGCTGACCGGGAACCATCTGCGGTCCGGGCTGGGACCTGCCGCAGAGAGCGTGAGCAGAGAGAGAAAGCTGGGAAATGTAAAGTGGACCTTTGAACGTTTATTGGCTTTAATAGCTTGAGGTGGACCTAGGAGAAGAGGAAGGGATTTTTGTTTGCGTGCACTGTGATTCGTGTTTGAAAGTGAGCTGCATCCCTCGTACAAGAAGGCAAATGGGCTCTGTCTCCAGCTGGTGTTACCTATTATTTTTCTCCCTTGCTCGTGTAATGAGAAGTCTGTGTGCTCGAGCTGGGAGTTGTTTTTCCTGAGGGATTTGTGGCATGGACCTGTGTGTCCGCTCAGTCCTGCAGTCATTAGCGTGCGTTTCCATTCTCCTGCAACGTTCGGGTTTTTTTCCATGGCACCTTCCTTAGACTGTTCCTCTTATTATTTTCTTTGCTAGTTGAAACAGTCCACAGCATCTGTTCTTAATTTTGAAAATGTATTAAATTCCATTCCTGGATCTGTTCGAAGCACAGGGATCAAATACACACACGTGCCCCATGGAACAAAGCAGCTTTTTGCCATTAAAATATATTATGCCTAAATATATATTTAAAAAAAAGTCAAGATCACATTTGCAGCGTGGACTGGAGAATAGATAGCTGTATGTCCCCATCCCCATCGCTAGGAAAACTTGCCTAGATTTAATTGGGTGTCGCGTCACGTCCTTTGCAGCCAGTGTTGGACTATGGTGCTGTGAGCAAACAGCCGAGTGCTCGGGTGCTTCCGAGCCCCTGGAAGGGGCTGGGGCAGCATTGCCATCTGCCCAGGTTGGTTTGGCCCCAGGTTGGCTGTCCATGGGCAAGTTACGTGATTTCAGCCTGGCCATCTGCAAAATGCAGCCAGCGTTGGGGCATTTCTGCATTGTCCAAAGGGTGCGAGAGCAGAAGGAGCTCTCGTTCCCTGCCGGAGCGCTTGGTGCTGTGCAGGAATACTAAAATGAATCTGAACAACTTAGAGGAAAAAACCTTCTGTGTCTTTAAGCACTTGGGGATGTGGGGTAGGAGGAGAAGGAAAGGCGGTGGTGGAAGGGCAGTTGAAAAGCAAAGGTGATGACTACAAAGCCAGATAGCGCATAGGAGAGCTTGGCATGTCTCATGGGAGTGGAGAGGTGGAAACGGCTTCTGCCGTCTGGCAGCTCCCACAGCAGAGATTCAGTCACTTGAAGGATCTGTACCTGCAGTACGATAGCAAAGCTCTGAGTGGAGTCTGAACACGGTTGTGACTTGTAAGCACGTGGCTTGGGATGGTAGATGGTCTCTGCAGAAAGGCTCACTGGATGGTGCTGTTGGGAACCTTCTCTGGGTCACGTCTGTCCGAGGAGGCCTTGCAAATACCAAGCTGCCCTTTCAGAGCATCGTTAGGTGCTTGGCCCTTTCTCTCGCTGCATTTATGCACAGAGTAGAAACTGGTGCAGCAGTTTTTTAGTTCCTTTGAGGTGCCGGGTTGGTACCAGGGCTTATATAGGGACTTCAGCTGGCGTCAGAGCAGCCCCTCTCAAAACGTGGGGGAAGGAGTTGCTGCTGATCAAAACGGGGCCCGCATGATTGCCTTTCCCTCCGTGCTTCTGTTCAACAGGACCGCCCGTGAAATGAAAGAAGGCCTGTGATCTGGTCTGAGAGGCCGATTCGCTGTCTGAGCTGCCTTCGCACTTGCGCCGTTTTAGAAGGAGCGACTCAATCTGTGTTAGGTTTACCAGAAGACTTGGCCGCGAAAATAACAGTTAGCTGTCTGTGATTAGGGTATTAAGCTTCGCTCGTGTCCCTGTCATCTGATTTCAGACCCAGCATCCAGCGGAGGTCAGGACTCTGGAGCTGGAGGACTGTAGGTCTGACACGCACATGGGTCCGAGGCTGTTTGCTTTGAAGCTTATCTGAGGTTCTCGCATCCCTTCTCAGTACCGTCTGAGCATCAGCAGATGTTTCACCTCTTACCTTTTATATCCTTGATGAGGTTTTTCATCTGGTGATCTCAAATAATTAATTAAGCCTTGTAGGGCTGCTTTGAGTTATATGAAAGCTGGCTGGATACCCTTGCTACTCCTGCTCGCATCTGATGTTAAACTTGCTGAAGCAGTAGGTAACAGACTCTAACCAGATTAAAGCTTTATTATTCACATGGATGTTAATCATGAGCAGGAATTCTTTGCACACTGCAAAACTCCACATATCTTGCTGGGCTTTGAAGGGGGAGCTGGGCTAAAAATAAAGGGGATGAGTTATTACTAGATCCTCCTTTAGGGGAGTGGGTTAGCTGTACTTTTGAGGCACTGAAACGAGTACTGGAGATGTTCACAGAAAAGGCATCTTGATTTTCAACACTCGCAGTCCTTGGGCGTTATGTTTGAATGAGGTAGCTCTTTTCCAAATGCAAGGCTTGAGTCAGAAGCAGACCTTGCTACATTGGTTAGAAAAAGTGGCTGTTTCAGGAAAGAAAATAATCGGGCATTTTTAGCCAAGTCTGCCGTGTGCTAAGTGCTCTGGTTTTGTCTCTGCAGCTCCCTCACGCATCTGTTTACCTTGAAGCACACACGAGTAGTATGACTGGTTTCTTTAGGATGATTGCTTGGAGAGAGCGCATTCTTAGGGCATGCATCATCTTCAAGAATGAAGCCCTTCCAAACAGATTTGCTATAATAGGATGCATTGGAAGAACATAAACACAAGAAAATAATGGCAGGAAATACCTTAGATCAGTAATCTTTTATTCTCGCTTAGAAAAAATACTCAGAGACACGTCACTCATGTCATAGCTTTCCTCTGAGAAATTTGCCTTATAATGAAGCTCTCAAAAGTGTCTCAGAACTGAGGCAAAATGCCACTTCATTCTGGATTCTTTTCTACCTCTTGTAAATGCATTAAATTACAGCTATTGTGGTGGCTACTTTATGGAAGTGCTAATGAAACTACTGTAAAGGAGAGGCCAACCACTAGAAAAAGTTGGAATCCAGGCATTTTTCTTATCAGTGACTTCTGTTAATATGGATTTCCTCCCTCATTTAGTGCTTGTGAGTTACTATAGGAGTTTTGCAATGAAATACAGGCCATTGGATTGAATTTTTTGCTGGACTTGTGTGGTAATGGACATAATCACAGGAGTGATTCTCTCCTCCCACACGGCAAATCTGAAGTCCTAGCTTGCTTGTTACTGGCCCTTAGGAAGATAATCGTTGACTGTTCTTCACAGCTGCACACACATTTGCTTCTGTGGGGCAAACTGTACTGGAATTTGTATTTCTTGCAGCTCTTCACATTGCATCAGTAATTTGCAAGTGACTTTCCTGCATGGCTTGTTCTTCTGCTGAATGGAGTCAGGCCGCTGCACAAGTGCCATGGGAGCAACGCTAGGTTTCTCTGCAGCTGCTCTGTTTTAGCTTCAGTCACTATCACTGCTCCCTTATTGCTAAGTTCATTCCATTAAGTAAAATCCAGTCTTGGGAAGTCCCCTTGAATTGTGACGTCCATGTTGGTAGAGTCAGAATTTCCTGTTCTCCTGAGGAGATCCATCTGTGGCTCTCTGAGTTGCTAATTTGGTGTCTTCATGCCATGGGACCTGCCTGCCCCATAGTCTTCAACATGTTGTAACATCCTCAACATTGCATATGAGGATCTAACACTTTTAGGAACCAATGGCCTGCACAAAATCTTGCAACGTGGCAAGATTTTGAACCTAGACCTCCTGAGTGCTGGGCTGTCATGATACCTGCTGGATTAGTGACCATCCCTCCTTCCCACTGATGTGGTTTGACATGTCCAGCAAGTCTGTGCAAGTTTCCCAAGTATGTTAAAATTAGATTAAGAACAACAGTCCAAGATTTGACCTTCAAACTTTGAGAACCCACTTTGATCTGAACCCAGATAACTCAGCTGCTGTAATAACTGTAACCAAATTCAGGACGGATTCTGTAAACCTTTAGGAGACTGGTCTACAGGCTCTTTTTAACTTCTTGAAAGCTTGCCTCATTGCCTCTGTCACAATATAAGGCTCCTTCTCTTTCTTCACAGGAAAAGTTGCTGTTTTATATTAGGGTGTCAGGGTATGAGGCTCATCTTCTCCCAAGAGGCATTTCCCCGTTTCAGGCTAATTTTGCTTTGCCACCTCCGCACAACATGTGGAGATCCAGCGCTGGCAGAGCTTTCGAGTCGAACGCGGTGCTAAAAGCCAGTCCTGCAAAAACCCCGCTTCTCTGGGCTGTCCTTTGTTGTTGTGTTGCGGGTTCTGAGTTTGTTTCGTTGATCGCTGGGAGGAAGAGCGCTTCCCTTTCTCTGAGCAGCAGGACAGATCTCTCAATCTCAGTGGTCAAGAATAAAGCTGACTGCCAACAATACTCCAGCCTCTTTGAAATGTGATTATACGTTTCGAGTCTAGCCCTGCGAAATATAATAAAAGCCAGCGGGAGACTCTAGCGGGGCTGAAATATCATGCTGCCACCTGCTTTTTACCAGTTTGTACTGCCTTTTGAGGAAGTGTTGGCTTGGTGAGAGATTGGCCAGCA
Organism: Apteryx rowi; assembly: GCF_003343035.1. Lineage (NCBI taxonomy): Eukaryota > Metazoa > Chordata > Aves > Apterygiformes > Apterygidae > Apteryx > Apteryx rowi. The sequence goes on from NW_020448308.1 coordinate 3,661,411, forward strand.
GCCTGATAAGGCAAGGAGAGATATGGGGTCCTGAAAATGGTTATAACTTTCAAACATCTGTCCTCAGAGTACTGGGCATTTCTGCCTCGATTAATAGTGATGACAACAGGGGATCAACGTGAAAGGGTGAAATCATGCGCATTTGCAGTTTGCAAAGGCAGTCTGCACACGCGCCTGTGCGTGGCTATGTTGTCCTCTCCTGCAAACCCTTTGGCAAGCAAGCAGTGCAGAGGACTGCAAGTTCAAAACCAGAAACCTGGAAGAGGTTATATGCAGAGATGATATAGTCTGAGGATTTGGTTGTGGTCCCAGCATTCCTTAATCCAAACTAAATTTAAAGAGGAGTCTGCGTGCTGGTGCTAGTGGTGTTTCTGTGGTCTGAAAGCAAGAGATTGAGGACCAGACTCCCTCTGGGAGTTGTTCTGCTTTCACGCATGCTGTGGCCTCTTTCCTTCAGGGTTATTTTTATGTGTCGCTTGCAGCCTTAGCGTATTGTGCTTTAGAAACTCTCACTCCTCCCACACCTGTGAATTTGCCCTCCTTTCCTCATCCCGTGATCCCTACCCTGCCTGTTTGATAGCATCATAACGTTTAGCTCCCACCGTGTTTCACGGATCTGCTGCCACTCCCATTTACGCAGATGAGGTTTAGCAGAACATATATCATTGATTTCCGTATGGTAGCTTTGGAGCACAGGAAGGGTAGTTTCCCGTCTCCGTTCCCTGCAATCGCTTGAGTTATAGCCCTTGAGGGTCTCCCGCGGAAAGCGAGTTGCAAGGGCATATTGCCTGCCGCTCGCTCCGAGTCGCGGTGGCAGTTGTGATGGATTGACTCTGCCTTCTGTTTACACCGGCATTGCCTTTCACGCCCTGTTGCTATTTGTGTTTTTTGATGAATGATTAATTAGAAAAATAATCATTTGTAAATTGTGAGTGAACCAGACGTTTGGCCTTGCCTGTAGGGAAATTGAGTCTCTGAGCCCTGGTGCAGAATGCAGCCTGCTCACAAATGCAGCAGTATTCCCAGGCTAGTGATGAATTTACATGAAGTTCCCTTTCAGCATTTTAATGACTGTTACAGCTGAGTAACTAATGAAAGATATTAACAAACAGAAGAAGTAAATATTTAATTTTTCTATAGCATTTTTGGCTCGTGGCAGCCAGTATTTTTTGAAAAATATATAGGGAAAAGATAATTTCTGTCCTAATCTCTTCATCTCTGCCATGAGTACGAAGGTTGCCGTATGCGCTGGACATGATGAAAGCTGCTGCGGATACATTTTATTGTGAAATGGTGAAGTCTGGCCTGTCGTGACAGACTGCACTCAGCATTTGATGGCTGTGAGCTAGCACAGCCAAAAAAGGCATCGCTGTGCATCCAAAGATTGTTGCAGTCTGTGGTCCCCTGAAGATGAGATGGCCACAACAAGGTCATTCTGCAAACTACGGAGTGATTAGTGACTCCGTCAAGGAAAAACTGCTGAACGCAGCAGGGAGCAGCCATTTGAAATGCCGTAACTCTGATAGTTTTACCTTCTTCCACCCTTTAGTATTTCCCCTCCTCCCAAAAAGCCTGCTGGCTGTGATCGTCTGTGGGATCTTGCTGTTTTCCAGGAGTTTCCATAGCCCGCTTTTCTCCGGTATTCCTCCATGGTTCACCAGAATGTGATATCCGGCATCACCGTGTCGCACTGAGGCTCATGCCCAGAATTTGGGGTCAAGCTGAGGAAAGCTCTCCAGTCTAAAAAGCAGGTCATAGTCTTGGCCTTAGATGTGCAGTGGTTGAACCAAGTGCAGAAGTCCCATCTGGCTCTTTAATTAGAGTCCATGCTGTGAGGGAGAAGCAGGGGAATTTTTCTCGGGTACAACCTATGAGCAGATGAGACAGCTGAGGTCTGTATTTCTTAGGCATTGCGTGTTTTGGAGAGGGAAGGAATAAATCTTCACTCTAAGCCTGCAGGAACTTCATCAAGCACTTACTTAGGGAATTTGGCCAGCGTCGTATACCCGCTATGTCATTGTGGTTCTCTGCGCAGGGCCCCATGTGATGTAAGTCTCTCGGGGTTGTCTCTGGCTTTGTCCTTGTTTTTGACAGAGCCCTTCCAACCTCTGCATAACTGCGGTCCAACTGCCTCAGCTCTTCCCTGTTCTCATTTACTTTCCTCATCCTGCCATCTTTTACAGCCAAGAAAAACTTATGCTAAGTGATCAAAAGCATTCATCTGGATGGAGATATATATATAGAGAGAGAGAGAGTGTGTGCATTGCGTGTATTTTTTTTAAAGAGCTCATCAGAGTAGATCATAAAGCCAGAGTGAAATACAGTGAAATTTCCCGTTAGAGACAGCATTCCTTAAACTATTTCCCATGGGAGCCCCTTTCCACCTGCATCTAGACTTAATTGCCTCCACTGCTTCTGTGAGCTTTGAAAAATGTGGGAAAATAGGAGAACGAGGCCTTCCCAGGGCAGAAGACAGACTGGGGATGGTTAGGATCAAACCCACCACTTCTGAGAGAGGTGAGGGAAAAATGGAGTCTTACACGCCTCAAAATGTAGCGTTTCAGGCTTTCCTGTGCAAATCTGCGTGGACATCCCTACTCGCCAGCAGGTCTTCTTCTTTCTCCCCTCTTCTTCTGCTTCCTAATGCAAACATCTGTCTAGACATGTATCTCCCTGCCCGTTACAAGCAGTTTGCAACTCTTCCTTCTGGCATCTTTTTGGTTTTTTTTTTTCCTTTTGAAAGGCTGTGCTGCCCCCCCCCCCCATACATTAATGGAAAGTCAGCGGAGCTGATGTTCCCGTTTCTCCTCTGTTCTCCTCTCTACTTCCACCTCCTCTTTGCAGTTCCTGCTCCCCTCTCTCTTGTCCAGTGCTACCTTTCCTTTGCTTAATCCACCTCTCCTCTCCTGGTCTCTGTCCTTCCAGAGCTGCGAGGTGGTGATCTCCGTTTGCCGTGGAGCGCAAGGAGGGCGCGTGGGGTCCTGCACCCTCCAGCGAGGGACAAGCGATGCTAAATGCCGTTAGTCTGGCAGGCAGCGGGGTAGGATTTTGCACAGCTGTACAGTCGGGCTCGACTGTCCTCTGTCTCAATATTTTAGTTAAAGGTGTCAGATGGCTCAGTTACCTGTGACGTGGCAGCTTCTTCCGTTGTGTGCAAGTCCCGGGGTAGAAAGACCCCCGGTTGTTAGTTTTGAGTTCTGCAGCGTTTGGTGTAGAGGCAGCCTCAGAAAAAAAAACTCAGCTGGTTTCTCGCTGCTGCCTTCGGTTCTGGGCTGCGGCAGAGCTATTCCCTGCGGGGCGGGACGTTCCCTGGTGCGGAGCTGAGATTTTTGGCAGGAGCACTGTCCCGTGCGATGGTCGACTGTCTCCTTTGGGGACTGGGCTTCATGCTTAACCAAAGCAAGTGGCGCGTGGAATTTAACTGGCCTCTGACTAGCTGATTTCTCTCCCGTTCTAAAACCTCAGACATCTGCTGCCTTTTAGTAGCGTCCATGTCAGAAGTGTGGGAGAACACTGTGGAGCTAGGTTCTGCGTAAATCAAATACAGCTTAAAAAAAAGAAAAGAAAAGAAAAGAAAAAGAGTTTACTTCCTTCCCACAGAGAGCAGGCACCTAGCAAGGTTGTTCCCCTTTTAGCCTCCCTCCCTCCCTTCCTTCCTAAAATGCTGAAGGGGATTAGATCGTATAACGGAGTATTCAACTGTCAAGTGATTTACGGCAAAGATGCAGCTGAATTATGGGAGCCGTTAGAATACCCGTTAAAGTACTAAATGTTTTTAAAAACTCATATTATTTGGCTGATAGACAGTAAAGGGCTAATGGAGCTATTACTTTGCTCTATATAAATACACAGTTGGGCAAGCGTTATTTATGTGCGCTCTGACTGTTGAGGGTTGGAGAGTGACCAAAAGCCATTGCCGCCGAACGGCTGTTCATCACCGTGTGCAGAATCGGGCAGTGGTTTCAGTCCTGGTGGACGGTTGGACTCGTCGTCCTCATCGTTCGGAAATTTAGCCTCGTCTTGGCAGGGCCAGGACGGATTGAGGAACAGCGTTGCTGCGTGCTTGTGCCCGGGGCTGATGTTTTTCTCCTAAGGACTGCAGTGCCTCATCTCCCTGGGCTTTGTAGGAGAGCTTGGCAAAGAGCAGCAGATGGTTGTCCCAGGACAATGCGAAGCACCTTTCCCCACCACTGACATTTCTCGTTTCCTTGATTTGAAATACAGATGTACGTGCGTAAAGGCAAGTGGGCCTGAATAAAAGCTTGCCGTGTTTGTACTTACATTAAAGGGAAACGGGGCGAATTTGTGGTCTGTGAACCTTGATAGTTTTTCTTCAGATGTTGAAGATGATCTGTGTTTTTAAGACTCGGTTTTATATCTGCTTTTAAATATGCTGGTGCTGAAGAAACAGTGGGGATTCAGTTTGCTGCAGAAATCCATGGGTGAGTGTTGTACTTCTCTTCCCCCAGGCCTCCGTGTCCCAACAGAGCCACCGTGACCTCCTGGCTGCCCAGCTTTGTAGCAGCTACAGATAGTAGAAGTCTGTTCCTGAGAAATAAATATGGAAAGATTTGGCCAAGTACATATGATATTCTCTAATATACAACTTCTGCCCAGGATGCCCTTGTCTAATATAACCAAATTGAAATGCTTGTAGGTTTGGCTAACAGCAGATGTACCGTCCTGGTTATGAGAATTCCTTGCACTGGCAGCCCACAGCCAGTACAGGGAAAAAGCTCACGCCAGCTTCTCATTCAGCGAAGGAAAAATTACTTCTTCCAGCTTTCTGGACTGTTGTATGCCTACAAAGGGTTGCAGTGTTGCGCTGTGTGAATTTGTGGTAGTGTACAGTAAATATTAAGCTTTAATGGTCACAGGTCTGACATTTCTGTTGAGTTACGTACCATAATGTTTGAACACGAAGGGCTGCATTTTGGTCTTAAATACGTGGGTGCGCTTTGCTGCACGCCTGAAGAAAATTGGCCACAAAAACTGTAGGTTTGTGTGCACAGTCAGTGATTGTTCAAGGCATCTGGTGATGCCCCAAAAGGTATGAAGTTAATTTTCAGGTACAATAAACAATATTTCAGCCCTGACTGGCTTGATGGAAACTTCATCTTGCAGTGTTAGATATTGCAATGGGTTGCAGGATTGCTTTTTGTTCTGCCCATCTCTTTTGTGCGAAGGTAGCTCACGAAGTTCAGTGCAAGCAGTGATGGTACAGTGGAGCGCTGTTTTGCCTGAACGGTACCTTGAATCCCTGTGCCGTGGCTGGAGGTTTGGAATTGTCATCAATTGTCTTATAAATTCCTCATCATGTAGGTCAAACAGAGAAATACTTTCTTCCTATTTGTACAAGCCAGACGTAGCTCTGTCTAAATGCATTTATGGCTGGCTGTTTCGGATAGGTGGTTTCTGCGTTGTTTTCTCCTCTGCATGCAGGGGAATGTGCAGACACGGGAGAGAAGGTATCTGTTTCCCAGGAGAAGGATCGTGGCTGGTAACAGGCAAAAGGAGGCTCAGGGAGGGACATGCGCCCGCCAGTTAAGCGTTTTAATTTCAGTGCGAGAGTTGCCAGTGTCTGGGAATTACTAAGTGCGAGGAAATGTCTGAAGAGATTTGCAGCAGCAGCCAAGTGTCTGTTGTGAGACGCTGGGGTCTGCGGTTAGCTGGTATGGAAGTCTAGCAACAAGACCAAAAAAGACGTGTTGGCAGGAGGTGCTGAAGCCCCGCGACAGCCGAGTCAAGACGTTATCAGCAGCTAATGCGGTGTACGCTCCTGCATTATTAACGTGCTGGCATGCTTGCCCTGCTGTTATGTCAGGTCCGTGTCCCACCGGAAGAGTGACTCGGAAGCCTAGAAGTGTGGCAGGACCAAACCTGCTTGATCCACAGCACAAAACAGGCATTGCTATTAATCATTTTGTGTTATTAGCTCTGTGGGTCCCATTCAAGCCAGGTTCTAGAAGAGAAATTCATTGTTGGAGTCATCTCAGCCCTGATTTCTTCCTTGGACTCAGAGAGTGGGGAATGATAAGTAACATATTCCATAAATATAGCTCTCCCTTTTATTCTCCTGTTTATAATTGTCAGATGTTTGAGCCTTCTGAAATAATAAGGTTAAGTGGCCATCTCTCACCTTAGGTGAATGGGAAGAAATATAGCTATGTGAGACTCGGACCATTACACCTCAATAGTGAAGAATGAGAGTGTCGTTTTGAAAGCCTGCTAAATTATCCAGCCTAATGCTGGACACTTGCAAGGTGCTGAAAAAACCATAAACGTCCGTAAGGATGTCTCTACTGCAGTCCAAAAGTGGGGTTGCCACATGCCTATATCTGGGTTGGGTAAGAGCAGTTGGGGCAGAACCAGCTCCCACATGCACAAATTCACGCAGGATCTTGGATGCTTCCTGCACAGCTGGAGCCCATGCCATTGCGACTTTGTCATTATCCCGATTATGGGCATAGATCAAAGGCAGCTGAGATAAGCCTGGAGGCCACTGTCACACCTGTGGTTTCAGAGTGGCATATTTATTGTGGGAAATGGGCCAAGCTTCGTTACACGTCGCTGCGTGGCAGGTGCTCATAATCTCTCCAGGCAGCAGAGTCCTTCTGCTGGTCAGGACTTGGGACTTTTCCAGGGTCCCAGGGATGGCAGGGCCTGGAGGCTGTCTGTAGCCTTAGAACTGGTAAGTGTTGCTCCTTAGCTCAGAAGTCTAAGGAGGGAAAAGTTGATTTTCCTGTGCAGTTGCCTGTTGTTTTAGATGCTGCCTCAACTGAGCAAGAGAGAGATTAACTCTAACTGGCTGATTGAAAGTTTGCTTAAGGACTTGGTAGCAGATGCATTCTTTTGGTGGAAAGAGAGAAAGCCTGTTGGTAGGTTAGCACCTGATCCAAAGAAACATGGAAATCCCTCCGAGAATTGCTCCATTTGGTTCTGGCTTTCAAAAGCTCGGTGTATTTTGGCCCGTGTAGCCATCTATCCCCTCTAGGTAGGAACTAAGAGCAGGAATGTCGGCTTGCTCATGAGCCCAAAGTCTGGGGAGTGGAGTGAGCTCTCCCGAGCGCTGGATGCAACCCGCCGTATATGGGCTTGGGTACGTCAATGGAGCACCGTCAATGACAGAGCTGACTTACACTAGGTGAGAATCTGGTTCAGGGAATCGGAAAAGGGTATTTCCACCTTGATGCCTTTTCTGTACTCTCCTGTGCTCGCTGAATTATCGGCAATTACAAAAATTCCTGCTAGCAAACGTATTTGCTAGAACATTTTGGGAAAGAAGGTGCATAGCTGAACTGAAATAGACTTGTTAGAGCAGTGTTCGGTGGTGATTGCTCCCCCACGCTGCAGAAAAGCTTCTTCGGCAAGCACATGAAATAAATTGGCATCGTTACTCAGAAGCCAGATGGAGTAGAAATCCAGATTAAATAGAACAAAGCCAAATTCAAAGAAATGTAGAGCGACAACACAGTGTGAATTAAAGGGAACTTAGCGTTGCCTGTAAACTGAACAATCATTGTTCCCCCACATTCCCCCCGAGCTCTGATCACCCCGGTGGGAGTTTCGGTATTGGGTCCGTTGCCGTGGTGTAAATGAACAACTCCTCCAGAACGGAAGATTCAACTCCCCAAGCCAATCAGCAACATAGGGATCTAATTTCCCCTCCTCTGTCTAAATAAAATGCTGCTGCAGATGGAACGCTCCCTAGAAGCTGCTTCTGGACCGCTTCCACCTTCTCATGAAAGCTCCACTCAGACATTGTGTAGCAGGCAGTAACGTAACCTGTTGAGTGCTGTGATCCCTGGAAAAATATAAGGGGAGGGAAAGGAAGGAACAAGCTTTGAGATTCAGGGTTGGGAATAACTCTAGTGGAGTAACGTATTAATATTTCAGAGCACATTCTATTTTGCAGAATACATGGGAGCTAGGGGGAGGAAACAGATGGAAGGAGCTGGGTGCATGTTTCCCAAGGAGGTGGAGTTGTGTGTGTTGCTTTGTTACTTGGAGTTCTAAATATTGAAACAAAAATACAGAGGAAAGGGTTGAAATTTAAATTTGAAACAATCTGTACTTGTTTCTCAGTTTGGGATTAAGCTGGAGCTATTGTCTTTCATACAGACGCACTAAGTGCCTGTAGATATTGTCATTATGTGTGTTTATTCTGTGTGAGCCTTTGCGCGTGGGTGTGTGTACGCATGCATGCGTACTCCTGCAGATGCTCTGCAGGGGTTAGCACAGGTCTGTAGTATTTGTTGGAGCTGCAGCAGTTCGTGGCAGAGTCTGGCCTGATGGTCGTACGCAGAGCTGATATAAATACAGCTCTACGTGTGCACGACTGCACTCGATTTCTAAACTCTGCAGAAGTTCTCGTTTGTGCCCTAGGATATATGCAGGCAGCCAGCCACATCTCTTGTGGAATGCTTTACTACTTCTAAGTGCAGACATGTAGTAACCAATTTACAGGTGATGATGTGCAGCAGGTCTCCTAAGGGCAGCACTGAACCTGCAGTTTCATGGCAGCTTGCAGATTTTCGCACTTTCTGCCTTGTGTAAAGATTCAGCTGGACCTTGAATTCATATTCTCTGCATTCAGTGAACATAATTAAGTCTAGCCTTAAGCTGGCTCCTCAAGTTATTGATGCTCTGTTTTGGTCCATAGGTACCAATGGCTGTCTAGGAACGAATATTATTCTCTCTTCGGATTGGTATAATGCTGGCAAGAGCTGCTAGGAGTTGTCTCTTAACTTGGAGAGACTGGGAAATAGATACAGAGAGGAAAATGCCGGAAGGTCCTGCTTCAAAGTCTACCACAAATCACTAGAACAATCCCTGGTGGATCCCGTGATTGTTGGGTTGGGTCTCAGCTGAGGAAGTGTGAACGATGGTTTCAACTGTAACTGGTCACTTAAATCTCTAAATGTGAATTCCCCCCTCTTTAGAAACCCAAGTTGTTTGAACTTGGGTCACCTTGGTTTTTAAAAGCGGTCTTAAAAAATGCTAATTAACCTCCTGCAGTTACTGAGAAGCCCCAAGTCTGCTGTGGACTACTGTGCAAGAGGACTTGAGTGTTTCTGAAATGTCTCTTAACAGCGTATGTGGGAGATAAATGTTCTGTGGCCTCGACACTGCCCTCGGAGCCCGACCTTGTCGCTGTGTGTGTATTAACTTCCTGACGGATCCACGTCGGCTCCGTGGAAGGGTCTTTTTGGTGTCCTGGCTACTGCGCGGCGATGACTATGTTTTCCATTGGTGAAATTATATATAAACATATAGCGTCTCAAGCTCAGCCGTGGGACTGTTCGCTGTAAACATTGCATTGCCCCACAATTTACATTAATGAGAGTAATTTACATTTATATAGCTCCTTTCATCCCAAAGGATCTCAGAGTGCCTCACAGACTAAATACCATGGCATCATCACAGAAGTGCAACCTGTTTGTGGCGGTGGGAGCCAGCCAGGCAGGAAAATGCACGCTAACATCGTCTAATTATCATCTCGGGCCAGAGACATTTGTGGCAAGTTGGTCAAATGTTTATTCTTATACAGACCTGACTGGACATTGTAACTGAGATCCTGCCTGAAGCACCTGACCTACAAGAAGCTTAACCTCTTCTGAGGCAGGAGGGACCGAGTCTGGGATTTCCAAGTGTTTCAGAAGGTTGGGTGACCGAGTAAGATTGCTTCTAAAGAGTTAAAGCATTTGAACTGCCCAGGAGAAAAGTTTCTTTTAGTGATCGCTCATGCTAAGATGCAGCATTTGGCCAATGCATCTCCAAGCGCAGATGAGGATGGGGCTTGTCCTGTAAGGCAACACCACGTATTTGGAGAACTTGGGTCTGCTGATTTCATATCCCATCTTCTCCACCACCACTAGCCTCTATCTGGCTCCCCCTTAACGGCTCAGCACTGGCTCCTTGTTATGCTAAACAACACCGTGAACATGACTTCCCTCTTCCAGGCCTTTTCCAAAAGAGAGTTTTAAATATTCATTTGCTTATTTCTAAGAGTATATTTTAAATGTTGCCAACATTTCCATGGAGCATTTGTAAACAAGGACTCTACGAAAGTCTTTTTAGTGCATGAATTCATGAGGCACCTTCAAAAATTCATGAATAGGACTTTCTGTCAGGAGGGATTGGGGCATCCGTGCTGCACTGTCCAGAGTGGAGCAGACATTTTGTTACAACCCGCTGGTGCTTAAATGGAGTCTCCTGGATCTCAGTTGAACTGATTAAGATGCTAAGACAGGTTGCAGAGGTGCTTTGTATGTCTTTAAGATGTCCTCATTTCACCAGCCTTAACTGTGATCTTATTTCAGTAGGGATTAAGTGAGCTGCAAAAATATACCTGGGTGGTGGAAACAGGAGAGGTCCATCTAGCTTGGTTAACCTCAGAGGTCCATGGACCTGCTCTCTGCTTGCAGAGTGGGACTTCTGCAGCGGCGCACCTGGCCGCAAGCCCAAACTCTGTTCATGGTGTGATTCTAAGTCTGGAGCGCCTGCTGGAAGAGCACAGTGGCTGTAGAGCGATGCTGGGTGACTGACGGGTGAAGTCAGCCCTGTAGTGGGATCACCTCTATCGGGGCTGTGATTTAAATGGAGCAGGTTGTTGCAGGAAGGCCGACCTGTGCTGGTGTACGTTCAAGCATAGCTAGAAACCAACCAGTGAAGTTGGATTTGGGTTCAGTAGTAACTCTGTTGCAGTCACTGAAGCTATGTCGATATAAAATGCGTGCCAGCAAGCAGAGAACTAGGTCTCTCTGCCCCACGATGGGTTAAACTAAACCAGAATGAGGCATTTTTATTCTGCAGTGAGAAAGTATCCACACATGGAATTATTTATAAGCAGCTCTTCTGCATAAATTCATATGTAGACAATCTTCCTTCCTTCTTATCCTGTAATAAGATCTTCCTAAGCTGCATGTTTGGATGTCTAAAGTAGGGAAGAGCAAAGTGTTTCAGATTAAATTAAGGAGCAGACCGAACCTCTTCCTGATCTTTACAGCAGGAACGATGTGCATTTGTTCTGTTTGCTGCCCCCAGCTTTGTGCTTTGCTTTTGATGCCAAACTTGCTGCAAGCATGCCGCTGTTCCTGTTTGAGAGAAGTGTTTCGGGCTAGACAAACAGGCGTTGTGCATTTTGCACAATGGTTGCTTTTTTATGCAGTTGATTAAGTCTCAAAAAGAAAAAAATTCTCTTGGGAGTCTGTAGTTTTTTTTTTCCAGGCAGATCCTGACCCAGAGTTCTTTGAATCAAATTCAGTGTTTCTCCATTGATTCCAGTGGAGTTGCACTCAGGCCTACATAAGATTTAGGGGTACTGCCTCGTCCGCCCATGAAATCTTGGCTATTGCCCATTAATGAATAAGCAGGGATTTCTAAAAGGGAAGAAATCTTTCGTGCTTTCAAAGCTAGTGGGATCTGTGCAGCTTGCAGTTTGTAGCCAACTGTAAATAGGACCGGAAAGAGTTTTAAAATCCCCCCTCTCTCTCTGTAGCCTTGCTCTAATTGCTCTTGATTTGCTGCTTGATCTGGTGGAAGTCACTAGTCCAGAGCTCTCAGATGGGTCCACTAATGAGTACCCGATCTCCACAAAAGTGAACACCCAACTCGCGCGATGTTGTTTGTGTTGTTGCACTGTCAAGAAACCTCCAATTAGAGATAGTCTCTTCCCTCAGCGCTTTCCGATTTCTAATAGACCAAGTACACAAGGCAGAAGTGGTACAGTTAGCTTCCTTTTAGAAATGAGAGGAAGGATGCAACTTATTTAGGACCTTACAGTAAGTCTGTATCAGGGCCGAGAGGTGACTTTTTAACCTGCTGAGGCTTTCTTTGCAAGAAGACTATCCTTGTATCTCAGCAAAAGCTTACTTTAGACTTTCTGAGCATCCTTCTTCCATTGCGTGTGCCTAAATCAAGGGACAGCTGTAAACAGCGATGGCTCAAAGCGGCACGTGGCTTTCACCCAGAGGGGTTGAGCCATTAGGATGGTGGGCAGGGCTGCCCAAGCGAGACCCTGTGATGGTACCAGGTACAGTACAAGGCTCTTGGTTGCCCAGCTCGGAGGCTGCGTTCTGTAACGCTTTTTTGTGCGGGAGGAGAGGAGTCATGAGCATCTGCATAGCGCAGGCAAGTCGGCTGGGACCTTGCCTCCAAAAATGGATGCGTTCGGTTCAGTGTGTGTGTTGGAGACACATAAGAATAGGCTCTTCCGTAGTGTAGTTTCTGGTTTTGTTAAACCCTCTGATGTTAGAGGAGCAGAAGAAGTACTGAATCATTTGGTCCATTTAACTGATGTACTGTGAAGACTCCCTCCTGTATATAACCTACTGCAAGTTCAAAGGTGCTCAACCCGGTACAACATGTAAGAGGGAACGTGACATGCCTTCAGTGTCACGTTACCATGAGGGACGCCAGGAAAAGGAGGAAGCTGTAATACTTTCTAATTTTCAACAAAGGAATATTGTTGTCACTTGGAGGGGCCTTGTGGTGATCCGTAGTGCTGAGCTGCATCCTGGTTTCTCTTCCCATAACATGACCCATCCATTAAGAGCCATTTGTCCTGGCTGCTCCCATTGTGGTTGGTGAAGATCCACCAAACTTTCCAGGCCAGGAAAAAGGCCCATGAAATAGGATGCTTTCTGCAGTGATTTTACAGAATAGATGATTACAGGCTGCAGTGATTTACTGGGTTACTCTATGTCTGTGGCTGGATCCCTTTCTACAGAAAATATGCTGCAGTATTTTATATCAGGCTTTTCTGTTTTGGGGGGATTTTTTATGTTGTTTTTTTTTTTAGAGGGGGTGGAGCACTACTGATAAGAAATGGAGAAGTTTAAACAGCAGTTTTATTATCCACCCAGTGCTGGCCCCTTCTGTCTTTACAAATGCTCCGAAGCCACAACTCTGCGTAAGAAAAATGGATTTGTCACTGAATTTTCATGCTTCATCCTCGCAGAAATGTAAATGTTGTCCTGGGCTTTAGTACTGTGCCTTCAAGCTTGGATTTAATGCTGATCATTATACTTTTAGAGCAGGTTACATAGAAAAATAGAGGCAGGGAGTAGATCCAAAAGCCAGCGGTCTTGCTTTCACTCCCATTTTGTTCTGCTGAGGATGCTGAATATTTATTAAGAAAATCCCACCATCCCACTTATAAAGAGAAAAAAATTGACCTCTGTATGGGAGAAAGGAACAGCTGTAAACCGCAACAGTTCAGCTTAGTTGTGTTGCTTATTCACAGCACAGTGTCGGGGCATTAGGGAGCTGGGCGGCATCAAGGGGAGCCCACAAACTGCACAGTTCACCACGCCAAACCTAACTGTGGTGGGGCTGGATGTTCTTTCGTGGAGGGAACCTCCACCCTTGTTTGAAAATGGAGGTATTGCTAGTGGTACCTGTTCTTGCTGAATAATAGGCCAGAATTTGTTGGGTGGAGATGGATTCACCTGGATGTTGTAGGACTTCTGATGGTGGTTCTTTGCTGTGCAAGACACTGCGTAGCTATGCAAGACCTATGTTCTTATCCCCGCTTTATCTGAGAGCTTTGTAGAAAGGCATTAGTAATGGGAGTGTCCATAGACCTTTTAATTTCTTATGCATTCTTCTATTGTATGGTGGGAGTCTCCAGATGGCTCCTTTTGCAGTTTCACAAGTTATTTTTATTTCTATGCTAGCACGATTCTTTTTTTTTAAAGGGCAGTTGTGCTTGTTTTCTGATGCATTTTACTTTTCAGATGTTGAAAGTAGCAAAAGAGTTAATTTGTTGTTTTGATCAAAGCAGATTTGATCCTGAAATCTAAGTGTTGCTGTTTTGGGCTGACAATACTGAGAGAGTTTCTTAGAAACTCCTTTTGACCACTTTGGCTTTATCATGTAAGAAGGACAGTAGCCTTGAAAAAAATAAATTGACATCTCATTGGTGATTTCCTTTCCTGTGAGATGTCAGCTTACAAGGCTTCACAGTACTAACTGCTCGGTAGAAAGGTGACCTAACGTTGCATCTGCTGCACTAAGGGTGTTTGGTTTTGAATGCAAGATCAAAAAAACCATGTTATGTCCGTTGCTTCTGCTACTGTTGCATGCTCAGTGCTCCCTGATGGCACCATATTTCAAACCACAGGAGGAAGAACAGAAAGGGCATGGACCATTCTGCTTTCAAGTGGCTCTTGTTGAGAAATTCAGCCCTGGGCAGCGAGGCCAGCTCAAGGCCTCTGTGGTCAGGTCCCGTTTACCAAGTCATTTTCTTTTCATCTTAGCCAAAGCGAGCAAAAAAGCAACTAGAGCAGCAAGTAAATGCAATGCATTCGTTGAATTTTGGTCCATTCAGTGACTCTTAAATTTTAGAAACAATGTCCTTTCTTTTCAGATTGCTTCACTTCTCTTGCTGCTGACAGCTGCAAGTTTTAGAAATTGGTGTTTTTGGCAGATTTTCAGGCTACCTTGCAAAACACAAACCTTCCTCAAAAGGCTGGGGAGACCGGAGGCCCTTTCTGCGTGAAGTGTCGTTAGCCCAACAGCACCAGGGACAACGGTGATTAATGTACCCTCTTGGGGCTTTGTGGTGAAGCCTAATGGCATGATCTTGAAGCAAGTGAGGTGCAAACAGCCTTTGGAGACTCAGTTGAAATCCAGAAGCAAGCCTTCTAGCGTGCACTTAACTGTGGAATTTGGGGGTTATTTTCAACAACCAAATGAGTATAAACTGAGGCACTGGCAGCCTGAGCAGGAGGAGGAGTGATACAGACACTAAATTATCTCCCGTCTCTAGGGAGCCTGGCTCGTCCAGGTCAGGTCATTGAGTTCACTGGAAAGATAACACAAGAGAAATTCATAATGTATAGTAGCTGTCTGGCTGAAAAGGGTTTGAGAAGCCTTGATACCACCGAGTAACAGCTGTGGAATAGATGTATGTCATAGCTTTTGTATTATTATTATTATTATTTTAAAAAGTGAGGGAAGGTGTCATGGTTTAAAACCAAATGACAGTGCAGAGACTAAATGGATTTGGATACCAGAACACTTTAATCATGGATATATGCAATTTTATGCACCATGCGACTTCTCTGTTCTGCGGGAGAGAGGATGCAGTCCAGGAGAGAAGTCGGTGGTTGGTTCTAGCCGTGCCACGCATCCACCTTCAGCTCCGAGTGTCCTTCAACTCCAAGCATCCTCACCCTCTCAGGCGTCTCCAGAAGTCCAAGAGATGGTCCCAAGCCCTGGTGCAGGGCCGTGGGGTTCCAGGGCTCTCTCCCCGAGTGTCTCTGGACGCCGTCAGTTATGGGATTGGGTGGAGAATACCTGAACCTTGATTGACCTGTTCAAATTCCCTCGGCCCTGTTGCCATCGCAGGGGCTTGCAGCCTGCTCGTCTCGAAGGTGCTTGGTATGTTGTTGGCACTTAAGTTTCTTCTCTATTCTTATAACTAAGCTACTCCCTTATCCTGTAGGGTTAACCTAAAGTTCAGCTACATATGCTAACACTATAGTCATCTAGGCCTAACTTATGCTAACTGCTACACGATCCACCCCTTATTCTTTACACAGTCCTCCAACTGTGCGTACAAATTAGTTCCATGTATTTCCGTTTGTGAGATGACATATACACGTTGTGACATTCGCCAAATCTTAATGCACAAAGTAATTGTTAACGTGCCGAACACAAAGCAGCGTACAAGCACCACTACAGCAGGGCGGGCAGGCAAATGAAGTAAGGATGGACTCCATCCGTGAAAGATGTCGTACCAACGAGCTTCAGCGGCCAGAGCAACACTACGGGCTGTTTTCAGGATGTTCATGCGTTATGTATGATGCTCTCTTTTCCTGACAGGGTTACCCCAGGTAAAGCGGCAACTTTTCAGTGGTCAAACCTAACGGTGGGCATCTCTGTGGCCGGGGTATCCACCAATGTACGCTCCTGCTTAGGTTGGCAGTGGCCCAGGGGCGAACGGTGCAGCTGCCCTGACAGCCGCTATTTCTTTTGAGACAGGTCAAACGGGCCTCATATGGGGTTTTGAACAAATCAGCGTGAGGTTTAGCCGTAATAGAATTGGGCCACCTTTCACCAGCACTGCGTTGTTAAATTCTCCCATGTGATGCTATTCCGACCGTTAGTGCCAGCCTGTGCAGTCTGTTGACCCGTGACTCCTGCTTGGTTGTGCTATTGCGAACAAGGGTGACGCTAACCTAGGCCGAGGGGGAACAGCCAACCCCTGAGCTGTAACACAAGTACCACCTGCCGTGCGTGCTACATCACACGGTGTTGCCTGATTTTCTCCAGGTCTAGGAGTGAGAGGCCAGCATACGGTAGCATCGCGTGTAGCACTCAGCAGTCCAACAAGGACAATTGTGTTAATTAGATTCGCCGTAGTGTTTATTTTGCCTATATTACAAAAAAAAGATTATTCTCGGATGGTGATATTGGTCAGAGAAATGCACCTGATTTCCCTGTTCTCTTCCATCACCCGCAGTGTGTGTACTGGACCATGGGCAGATGGGACAGCCTGTTGGGACTTCTGTGTTCCTGGGGTTTCAGGGACACATACCGTTTTTCTCAGCCAGCCATCATACCAGAGAAGAGCTACCTGTTGTCATCCTAAGGCTGTCCAGATGGGTTTATTCCGACATTTCCATTCTTGTTCTTTTCCATTGTTTTATCCATCCCCCGCCAGGGCTGGCCACCATCCAGGAATCAGTATAGACATACACTGTAGGCTGCTTTTCGCATTCAGCTGCTTCTAAGGCTAGCTGCATAGCTTTGGCTTCTGCAAACTGTCCTCCTGTCCTCAACTCAGCCACAGGACTGGTGAGGGAACTCCAAACTGGTGCTTTCCATAGTCTTTGTCCACTTTGGAGTTTGCAGGAGTCATCAAGGGACAGGGCATATTTTCGGTCATCGGATGAAAGTTTGTCGCAGGACAGTACTTTGATGGTTCTGTTTTGGTCAGGAGGTTCGGTTAGCAGTCCTTCTTCCTCGAGCCAATTCGTGATTTGTTCTATCAGTCCAGGCTGTTTTTGTTTCCCCGATGTGCTCGCTGGGTGTCTAGTGCAGTCTGCTTGTTCCAAGTGGGTGCAGTAGTGTGATGGGTGGGTGGCACCCCTTCTTTGAACATCCAGTACTGGCGACTGGGGCACCTGTGTAAATGGTTGTTCCGTTTCTAGCATTTTAGGTGCTGCTTGGACACCTTCATGGTCAGGGAGGATCTTTCTCTTCAGGTGTGTAGTTAGCTTCTGCTTTCTGATAGCTGTGGTTCCAAAATCCCAGTGGTTGGCCTCAGATTTTATCAGGCTCTTTTCCTGTATGCTCCAGGAGATTCTAACATGTCTTGAGGTGGTATTCAGGATACTTTGTTTTCGAATAGGGCCCAAGGCTATTGCCCGTTCTCCTTTTTGCTTCGCTTTTTGTAAGGCTTACTGTGTTTCAGGTTCCTGCTCGACATGAGTTTGCTTAGGGGTCACGGCGTACAATGGTTTCACAAGTTGACTATGCCTGGGACTGTGCATCCAGCAGAATCTGGCCATTCCAAGGAACGTTTGACTTTTTTTGTTGGTCGGCTCAGGAACAGTGCTAATTTTTTCTACTGCTTCCCTGGGTATGTGTCATTTTCTGGCCATCTACTTCATGCCTAAGAATTGTATTTCCATTGACGACTTTGACTTCAGACTTCCTGCCTTCCTGCCTCTAGCAGGGTTTCAGTGACAGCTTAGCCTTCGTCAAACACTTTGCTCTGTCCCCAGAGAATAATGTCGTCAATGTATTGTAGGTGTTCTGGAGCGCTGCCCTTCTCCAGGGTCTCTTGAATCCAACGATGGCAAACGGTGGGACTGTGTTTCCACCCCTGGGGTAATCAATTCCAGATGTACTGGATTCCTTCCCAGGTGAAAGCAGACTGTGGTTTACATTCCCAGGCTATGGGAAAGGAGAAGGCAGCATTTGCAATGTCAGTGGTGGCGTACCGTTTTGCTTGTCTTGCTTCCAACTCATGCTGCAACTGGAAAATAGCTGGGATGGTGGCAGCCAAAGGTGGGGTCACTTCATTCAGGGCTCAAAAATCTATCGTCAGCTGTTATTTCCCATTTGGATTTTTCCCAGGCCGTACTGGACTGTTACAGGGGGGGTTGGTTTGTGTTACAACCCCTTGCTCCTCAAGGTCTGTAGCAATGCTTATTTCAACTCTACAGTTCCACCATCCTAGCACCACAGAAACCATATTAATCTCTCCTTCCCCGTTCGCCCTTTGTGCTCCCTCTTCAAATCTCGTATCTGGCAGGGTGTAGGGACAAGTGGTGAAGTGTTGTTTTGGTTGCACGGGCTCCACGGCAGCACCCTGAGCACCTTTTCCCAGTCTCCTGGCCGCACGCCTTGGTCGGCCTCTGGGTTGGGCGCACTGCCCCCCCCTCATCCTCCTGGTCTTTTTTAGTAACCGTGGTGGGGGTTGCTTCCTTTGTGGTGGGAATAGGTCGTCCTTGGAGGAGGAGGAGGGAAGAGCAGATGTTCCTGTCCCAGTCCTCCAGATCCCAACTGGGAGAACTTGCTATCGTGACCTTAGAAACCAAACTCACAGCTCGTTTCACTCGATGAAACAGCCGTTCTGCTTTTTGGTGAGCCAGCATCACCACCAGTCTTCCTGCGTTTTGCTGCGCTATAGCCCGATCGTGCTGGGCAATTCTCAGAGCTTCTCTTAACAGCACTTTACTATGTCCCAACGCGCTTGCTTTGTTGTCCAGATCATCCTTCTCCTTCTCTATTTCCCATAATTTTTCTACCAAAACCCAGTATGCAAAGGCCCAGCCCCACCCAGTCGTTCCACCCTTGAGCAAACACTGCTGTGTGTGCACCTCCCACTGCATCAGCCCCTTGCTCCCCGAGTAAGGTCCTGCAGCAACCTCAGCCCCCAGGCCTGAAGCCCATCCATGCCCACATTGCACATACCTGTGGTTCACATTAGTGGTGTCCTGCTTCTGACACCAAAATTCGGTGTTGTGACTTAAGATCAACTGACATTGCAGAGACTAAGCGGACACAGGGTTCACTAAAGTTCATCTACATATGCTAGCGCAATAGTCAGCTGAGCCTAACTGATGCTAGCTGCTACAGAAGGGGAAAAACTTTGAAATCTGCTTAGTTTTTTGATGCAACTCTGCATATGTTTTTAATCCTGAAACTGGAAAGCTGTTTAATTGCACTACTCGGAGCTTCAGTACGGAGCTTCTGCTGAGGAAGCGGTGGGAGCCAGTGCTACAGTATTACAAAGGCACTTCACTCTGATACCGATTATTTATTTAAAAACAAGGAAAGAATATAGAAAAGTTGCTACTGAGTGAACTGGGAAAAGGCCTTCAGGTAGAAAACTATTGAGTGACTTGCGGTTGTCTGATGGGAGACAGTTAAAATGGAAAACACTTATCTTTGTTTCTTTTAAAAATGCATCCTGTATCCTCGGGAGGCGGCTTATCAGCCTTTGGATCAGCGCCGTGTGTATCTGAAGCCCTTTTAGTTTCAGCGAATGACTAGAATTTACAGCCTGTTTGGGGTATTTTTCACATCATGTGATGCGGGATTGTGCTCCTTGTGTAGTCCCTGATGCGTTCAGAGCATCTCCAGGTATCCAGCCACTCCGTGCTCTTTGGAAAAGGAGCTGTAATCCTGTCTGTAAGCGTAGAGAGAAGATACTGTCTCCATGCTGGTATAAAATCAGCGTGGATAAAGCCAGCTCCTGTGATAACGCCTCCGTCCCTGGCCATGCTGTCCTTAGGGTGCGGAGGGAGAGGGACAAGTTCTCGGAGGAGAAGGTTGGGCCTGGGGCATGGCTTAACGGCGCTGCATAGGGGCCCCTAAAGCCGTAAGCTGCGTGAGCAGGAGCAGCCGCTCGGCTGCGGTAAATCTCTGCACGTCACACGCGCTCCTTTGAAAAACGTCGCTGAACACCATGGGAGCGGTGATGTTATTCACCGCCGGATTAGGAGTGAGCCCTGCCAGTCGTCTCCCTCTCCCCCAGCGTGCTCTCTCTTGCCGGCTCTTTCTCTAGCAGAAAGCTTTTTCTACAAGTGGTACTTGTGTAGCTTGGCAAGGATGTTTTGATGGGCTGGCCGCATTGTTCATTGAATTACTGTCTGGATGGAAAGCCAAGGGCTGCAATCTTCGTGCATTATTATTCTTGGGATTCAGCCTCTTAGAAATGCAAAGTGGGACAGTTTGCTGCTAGAAACATTTCCCAATAGTTCAGGGCCTGGCAAGAGATGGAGGGATCTCTTGGGCTTCAGTAACCTTCACGTTTTCACATGCTTCGACATGCATTTTGAGCAAGTCCTTTTATTTATTTCAATAGTTCTGTCAAACAATCCTCCTCCCTTGTATTAGCTGTGGCTTCGCTGCCCTAAAATAACCCAGCAGGGTTAGGAATATTTGCCACAGGAATTTTGTAAATGGCTTACACATAATTATGTTTTTATTCCAAGGCAGTGGAGATATAACCCTTCAAAATGGATAAAAATCTTAAAATGAACATCTGGACGCACAAATTAAATTGCTCTTAGTCTAAGGACAGTACAGTGCTTTATTCTTCTTGGCAGGCTTCAGCACACTTGCAGACTCGACACTAATCCTCAGGATCAGAGTCATCTTGTAAACTTAATGTCTCTAAATGTTTTCACATATTTTTATTGTAAATCCATCCTCTCAGGACATCAGAGATCAAACTGAACCCTTGTAAGGCTCACAGAACCTCTGGTGCCTTGAACGAGAGCTTTATATGCTTAGACCGAGATAGCATTTGGTCTCGAGAGCGAATCATTCTTCCGACAGTAAACCCTCACCCACCCTGCACGAGCTGTGGCCCTCACCATCAATGAAGCTATAGATCAGTTTATGGATTATTTTTTCTTTTTTTCTTTGCTTGCTCTCAAACTCGCATGGAAATTTAAGACATTTCATATCTTCCTATTGACAAAAGCAACAGCTAAATCAAATTACACAACTCCCCTAATTCCCGTAAGTAATTTCCAAATTGTTCTTAGATACTTTGCCTATTACTTGCAATCGGAAAGCACGCTCGGATACTTGCAGCTTGTTGTGAATTAGCTCATGGGAGTGCATCCTTTTGAAATGCTATACTTGGACTTTCTCTAGGCTATTCTTTTTCTTCTGAAAAGAATTAAAGTACCCAGTATCATAAGTAAACATTTCTACTCATTTATGTTAGAACTTTTTAAAAAGTATTCTTTAAAGAAAGCAAAATTGAAGTATTAGCTACTAATGTTATAGGGGGGCAGAATGTCCTTTGTTGTTATACAATGTATTTACATTGTATTTAGTTAGGTGTGCCAATATTTCAAAATTAGAATAATAAAGCTTCTGAGACATTCCTAGAAGAGAGCTGTGCAGTATGTGTGGTACGTGCACAATACAGAGCGATCAGGAATGGCTCAGCTTTCGTGGTGGGACTAGCCAGCATGTCTTAGATCTGCTCTTTATCGCCTTTGCCCAAGCGGTATTTATATACCCTGTGTTCATTCTCTTCCTATAAATATTAATATTCATAATAGTGAATATAATATATAAATGTATCTATATAATGCAAGTGTGCTGAAGCCTGCCAGGGAGAACAAAGCACTGGGCTGTCCTTATGCTAACAGCATTTTAATTTGGGTGTCCAGATGTTCATTTCCAGATTTTTATCTATATTAATAGAGATATTAACTGTCCATACTGTGTGGTAGGTCAGATCCTCCTGTGCTGTAAGGTGCTTTGGCAGCCGTGCCGTCACCGAAGCTACGGCAAGAGATGCAATTGTTGGTCCTTTACGTGTACTCAAATAACGAGAGCTTTGGCGTAGTTCCTGTGGCTCGAGAGAAAGTGGATGAACTCAGATTAGCTGAACTACTAATTCTTAATACAGATGCAGAGCACTGATCATTTTGGGCACTTTTTATTTAAAGGGAAGAAGACCAGGGCAGCAGTAAATATAAAGCATATCACTCTAGCAAGTCAGTAGCATCAGCACTTCAGGCAAGTTTCCAGGGAGAGATTTATGACTAGGGAGGTGATGCTTGTATAAAGCCTGTTCGGCTGTGATTTCTGAAGCCCGCGGCATGTGGCGATGGTTGGAGTGGATGATCGTGTCCACTGACTGCTGGGAGACTTGTCACAGGGGTGGAGAAAGGCGACTGGGCTGTGTACAGCGGGCTCTGACAGGGCATTTGAGGTTGCCTTGGCTCTTGAAATCCCACCAGGTCGCGAATGCAGCAGGGCTAGAAGCGACAGAGAGGTAGATCAAAGAGGATGCTTCTCGTGACTGTCAGAATCATGGTTATACCTTGTCCATGTTAAACACCCTCATAAAAGCAAAGATTAAAACCCATAAATCCTCTTGGTGGGTTTGATAGTTACATTTTATATAAATGGACGCTTAGAAAGAAAAAAGGATTTGCTCTCCTATGTCCCGCTTTTCACAGAAGCTGCTGTCTGGACTCCATCAGGATAAATGATCACAGTGAAGACAGCCTTCCCTAAAAGGTGTGAAAGAGTGCTTAGATGAGCACAAGGATTACTCCATCCTGCAAAAAGTAGTCCCTTGGCCATTGTTGCTGTGCAATGCACTCTTAGACTATATTTTTGCAGAAAAGCATGCTATGGCTGTTTCCCTCTTTAACCCAGAAGGGGCTGATCTATACTCTCTATATCCTCTATTATATTTCTCTAACTTGGGTACACATAGTGCACATGTACACGCTTAGAAGCAAAGAGGTGTCTTGCTTTCAAATGCAAGCTGCTGGATCTGCTGATATTTTCAGTGCTTGGACGGAAACATGGCTGTTTTGAATAAAAAATTGGGCTTAATGCGCTTTTAAATTGGAGGCGAGTGCACCAGCTATGCAATTAACTGCAAATACTGGCTTCGACAAAGGGCAGTGCGAGTACTTCCAAAATCATCAGAAGTGTTTTTAAATGGATGGCTAATGGAGAACAGGCACTGCCGTGCGAGCTGCCTGCGTGCTCCTAACAAAGCGTTCTTTCCCCAGGCTCTGCCTAAGCTGCTTTTCAGCGGGTACATTAGAGCAGGAGTCTGGCAGGCTGTCTCGTCATGTGTCTTGTCCTGTAGAGCCACTTGATTGGATTTCATCTGCTCACCCTTGCGCGAGCGTCAGGGCAGTGCTTAAAAAGCAGCTCTTGTATGAAAACAAACGGCAGCAGATTACGCAGCCTTAGTCTCTGGATAGAAGAGAGGAGGGGAGAGATGGGGAAGGGAGGAAGCCTCCGTTCCTGACCTTTAACTCAGCAGTAAACATAAATCTCTGCTAATGCTCTGCATTGTCTGAAAGTAAGTCATGGAAAGGTTACGCTCTTACAAGGAGAATCTTTGTTACCACCTAAGTTGTGTCCAAAATTGAAAATAAAGACCTGAAAATATCGCCAGGAGTTTGCTTTAAATAATGTGGCTCCCTGCTCAGAAAACTGCTTCCTAGAAGTGGCTCTTTTTAGCATTGTAGGTGATGCGGCACGTGTTTAAGTGGTTCGTTCCCGTCCTCTTTTCAGGGTCACCTATGCTTAAGCTTAGGGAAGCCTGTTAAGTTTTCCTGCTCTTCAAGGCATGATGCACATGTCCTGCATTGCAAGTCTTTGCAGATCTTTGCTTTCCTTGAGGTGGATTGCTCTGAAGATTGCACTGTTTAGCTCCACCTCAGAGCCTTAATGCCCTTGTTTCCCTCTGCTTTGAGGAGATGCCTGCCTGGCAAGAAGCTGAGGATCAAATCAGTGTCTCTGGTACAGCTGTTCAGGAGACTGCCAGGCCGGTGGATATGGTGTAAGGTTTGCGTTGGCTTTGGGGCTGCGCAAGAAGGGGATGTTTTTTGAACAAAACCAGGCTCTTGAAAAATTTAGAGTTCAGATTAAAACCCAGCTCCCATTCAGATATCTTACAAAGTTCAGGAACCTGTAGCATCATTTTAGCTGAAATAGCATCATACGGTTTTTGTCCTGTCCCCCTCCCACCCCGTCGGGGTCAAAATCTTCCAGTGGGAGTTGGGCACATCTGCACTTGTGGAAGGACCTGCAGACACCTCTCCGAGTCTGTAGGCCCTACTGGCACCCACGTACTTTGCATTGAGAGATCAGAGGACTTTTTTAAGGCTGCCTAATGAGTGAGTGGTAGAACCAGAAATGAGTCTTAATATCACTGATGGTGCCACTATGCTTCCTATGCTGATGTTTGCCTTTTGTTCCCATCTGAATTGTAATCAGACATGGACTTTATGGCTAATGCAGAGCCAAGGTGGAAGGGTAGCTTGGATTTGGGTCTCCAGTCCATTCTTCTGTTCCACTGAAATTCATATGATTTCCCCAAAGCGATGAGTCTGCTTTCCCTGCGTTGAGTCAGTCTTGAAGCAGAAAGATTGTGTGGATGTATCTGATGTGGCTCAGCTGGGATGATTTCAGTGCTCACCTTTCTCTGATTTGCCCTTCAACTTGCAAAACTTCAAAGCACATCTCTTCCCCTGAGACCTCCTCTGCCCTGAGGTCTGCTGGAAGTTCACAAACCCTAAAATAGAAGCTCCTCTGCTGACACGGGGGAGTGGTGGGTGCAGCAGCAGCAGTAGTAACCTGGCTGCTGTCTGTGGTGATATGTGGTGCATTCCTTCAGGATTTAAAGCCATCATCCTTACCACTCTTAATCATGAGGAAGAGGCAATATGGTGTAGAGGTCCATGGAGAGAGTGAGACCCTGGAATGGGCTGAGCGTAGCTGCTACCAAACAACATGGCAGTTCTGCTCCTTCGTAGCAGTGCCCGTGCTGTCGGGGAGGAAAATCACGTCCTTTCATAAGGAAGCGGCCACGATGCTGGTTGGATGGATTCCAGTTAAAAGAAATTGCCAGGTAGATTGATGATCGTGAAATGAGTCTTGGAGGAACGAGGGAAGAGTTCCACCCAGAGCTACACGATGCAAATAATTTTGGCACGCTCCTACCAGCAAGCCGAGTAGAAGTGCATTTGTGTTCAGGAGGTACCTTGAATGGTAACGAGCACGGGCAGTGGCTGGGCAGGAAAGGCTTTAGTCTGACCCTGGGAGGTCCACAAAGGATAGCAAAGGATACTGTGAGAGTTTGAGCAGACAGGTTCAGAAAACTACGGGATCTGGAGATTGTATCTGCAACATTGTGCCATTCCTCAAGGAGAATATATGCAGATAGCAGCATAAATCAAAAAAAAGTGATGATCTCAGAGGGAAAAAAGAGATGATGGACTGAGGAGTTGCTGGAGAATAGGAGGAGATACCTACATGGGATCTAGAATGGAAAATGAGCTTGGAAGTGGTCTCTGCAGTCATTTCTTCAACTAGACATGGAAGGACACTTTAATCTGGAGAGGAAGGAGAGGATCCCTGTGCACAAGTTCAGCAGCGTAGGCTGCGCAAGCGTTTCCTGCTCACTTATGTAGGCAGAAAACAGGAGCGATCTGTTAGGTGGGGTCTTGATTGAATCAATGTCTTCAAATCCAAACGCTGGCCTTTGGTCCCTCGTGTCACTCGAAGGGAATCTGCGGTCTCGCCGTGCCCCCTGCAAAAAAAAAAAATTAGTAATTCGTTGTGACACGTCATGGCAAAACGGTTTTGCAAGAAGTAGGGTGGAGGTGGGGAAAGAGGAAATGAATGAGATGTTTTTAATTCTGGCTAATTTGTTTGGTGTGTAGCTGCAAATTAGACACATAAGGAGTCAAAGTTAATGGATGAAGAGTGTATTAAAAAAGACAGCGTAATGCTACCCAGAGAAGAACAAAATTGTTCTCACCAGGCAATGTATTCATGCAGAAGGAAGGACTGTCATTTATTTTTATTATAAAATAGAGGTTAGCCTTTTTTTCCTGTTTTTTTTTCTTTAAGCTGTCCCTGAGTTTTGCAAGATAGATGTTAAGATTGCAAGATGATTTCACAATAAACACATTTTCCCTGAAAACTGCAATTTCGAAAGCAAGAAAAATTCGAATGGTAACATAACGAATGCTTTTTGCATCAGAATGCATGCCGTTCTTGCAATTTTTGCATGTTTGGAATCAAAAGAGCAGATCCGCTTGCAGGATGGGGACTTGGATTCCATTACTCTTCCCGTTGTAGGCTGCCACAAATTGCCCCTTGGCGAATAAGCTCTTGGAAACTTTCTCAGGGTATCAAATGGAAGATTTTATTTTTAAGCTTGAGGCAGGGAGTTTGATCATAGATATATCTTTATTGTGCTTCTGAAGCAACGTTGCTCCTTGCGCACTAAAGTTATCCTGAATTCCAAGAATTTCCTTTCCCTTTGAGTGGCAAGGATTAAAAGTCTTGGCTTTTGCAGGCCGTTGATAACTCTAGTTGTTTGGGGCATCATCCAGATCCTGGAGAAGACTCTTATTAGACCATTCTGCATGTGAGGGAGATGCCAACGAATACGTTGTAGCTGTGGCCTCACCTAAAATCTTGCTGTGTCCATAAGTGATTTCTGTAGGGTGTTCAACGTGCACGAGGAACTCCGAGAAAGGCCTGGAGTGCTGCAAACTAGCCCGGTGGAGGCCTGGAGCAGTGTTAGTTTGCCTTTTGTTTTTATTGCTTCAAGGAAATGCTTGTTCCCCAAAGCCAAGGCTTTAATCATTTGGCTTGTGAGGGAGTTGTCTCTTTAATCTTTTACACTTTGGTTTTTGTTTCCTTCAGATAATCTTCCCAGTGCTAGTGTCCTTGGTGCCTGTACTCTCAGATCAGCCCTTTCATAGGGAAATGAAAGCATCATTTAAAAAAAAAATATATATATATATAAATATTGCACCACCAGGTTTTAAAGGTACTAAGCCTGGCTTGCAGTCCTGAGATGAAAGAGGGAATTGAATATTGTGTTTTCTGAAGGACTTTTCTATCCCTGCTGGATATAGATCTATCAGCCAAATATTGAAATTGAGGCATACGTTTACCTGCCGCAAGGCTCCGAGTGGCTGCAAGCTGACGGTGAGGCTCAATCCTGCTGCTTCTGAAATTGGTGAGGGCGCTTTGATTTGCAGAGCGGACTTGGACCTGTAGGAATCACACGGGTGTTACCATCCAAAAGCAGCTTTGGCAGCGGCTGCAGGATTTGCAACTCTGCCAGCGTGTTGTGCAATGGTTTGCACGTGTGCTAAGAGTGTAAAATGCTATTTAAAATCCAAATCAGTTTCCGAGCTGAAAAACACGCTCCTTTTCCAGCGGGACATTTTACGCCCCAGTAAATTCCTTTTCCTCCCAATTCTTTCGTCCTTCCCTTTCAAATTAGGTCCGGAAATATGTCTAGTAATTAACAAAATGGTAGCAGGTTTGCAAAAAAAAGAAAAAAGTGTGTTAGTTCTTTTTAAGGCAGTCTTTAAAATATTTCAAATGCCTTCGCAACATGGGTATGGGAATTTTACCCTTTAAAACTGTGGGAAAAGCCAAACGCTGTTCTGTGATGATACTAAATTGTGTAATGCATAAGGTCACATGGTTCAAGGAAACACACTTTCCTAGCAGAGATATAAGTGTTTATCTAGTCGAGCGAGTCATTTTCCTAGAGAAACAAGTTTTTTAACAACTGTAGAAAATTAATTTTCACTAGAGGATAGCGTACCTTTAATCTCAGCTTCCCTGTTCAGCGTTAGGAAAATCTTCACTACAAAATGCCTGGTATCTATCTGCTTCAAGATGTTAAAATTTCCAACGAACACCAGGTTGCCGAGTGTTTTTTTTCCGAATGCTGCCAGCATGGCAAATCCGTCCGTGATTTAGATTTAGCAGCGAGCAGTCGGGGCAGCATCTTGCTTGAAAGCAGAAAGCTTTCATGTGTTTATATTTTGGGTTTTTTTTTTGGCAATGTTTGCATTACCTGCGCTCAAGGAGCCTTGAAGGGCGGTAGAAAGGCGAATTATGAATTCAGCTTCATATCTTGCCAGGTTTCTGGAAGCCGATTGGGGTAGGCTGGTTGGTTTATATGTTAAAAATAGAGGAGAATACCGTTTCTGGTTTTTTTTAGACAAATGAGTGTGTTTCGGTTTAGCCTTGTTTGAAAGCAACACCAGCAAAATCGGCATAGAGGAATGGGTTTTTCTGATGGAGGCTGATTGGTAGAACCTGGCTCTCCTGAGCTTGGCCTGGGTGGTGAAGGTGTCCGCCCCGGTGACTGGGCAGGGCTTGGAGTCATGCGAGAACCGCTCATTAGCTGCTGCTTTACTTGGTGGGATTGCCTGTCTGCGGCAGTATCCAGCCCTTGGTCTCATGGTAATGATGGTTCATCAGAGGACCTCAAAAGGGTTGGAACTATTTTTATTATACCCCATGAAGCCAGCAGAGGTTAGCTGGAACCTGTCATTATTCCGGGGTTAGAGATGGAGCTGAAAAGCCTCAATATTGCATTTTTTGGGGAATCATCCAGCTGGGTGTGGTGGGACCTCGGCCCTGCATACGGCTGTGGCACTGACCCATGGTGAGCATGGTCTTGCCTTGGGCTGTTGAATTAAACCCTTTTCTTTTGCTGAGCTGCATTACACAGCTCCCATTCAGCTTGCTGATTAAATGCAACCCGCTCCAATGAAAATGGGATTTGCTGTTCTCTTAAGCAAAATTCATGTATAAAGAAAAGAATTATTAAGCCAGAAATTAAATTCCACTTACTCGGCTTTTTTCCAGGCATGCCTCAAGCTGTTCTGTTGGTTAATATATGCCGCTGCATATTGCTAGCTTTTGCGTTAGCCTCTTGCTAAGTCGTCTCCTGGTCTGTCTTTTGATTCCTTGCCTGGTAGATCTGCTGCGCTTGTGCAGCAAATCGAGCGTAGGATGATTCATTCACAAAATATCCCCGCGGAAGGAGCTGGACCGCGACTCTGCTCTGGTTTTGTGCCAGTTTAACTGGCCTGACCTGAAAGAAGTTACTCCTGAGGACGTGGTGGGTACCACTCAGATCTCTCTTTGGGGTGAAATTTGCTCCCGTCTTGTTATGCTGCTGGTTTCAGATGGTGAACCATCACCAAAGAGCAAATAAATAGAGGATAGGCCCTGGACATCGAGGTGTCTACCGAGCTGACCTTGCTGTATCCCAAAATAGGGGAGGGATCCTGTATGAAAAGAGTCTGGAGCTTTCAGACCTTGCTTGAAAGGGCACCAGTGAGACTTTTCCAAGCGAGTATCAGGTTTTCAGTTATATAGCGGACTTTGGAAGATGAAAGACGTCTCCCACAAACCTATTCTGTTCTGCCATAACTAATAAAAGATTGTGGTGCATTTTTCAGCACTTATTATATTCCCCTACCATTGGCTTTGTTCTGAACTAGGTGGAACGTGGACTATACGCTTGCTGTCGTGAGTATAGATGTTCACCATTGCTATGCAGATTGGAGAGAAACTTGAAAATTTGGAGTTTAAAGGTTCTGCACATTACCTAAGGGACATTTAAAGCCATTAAAATGAACTTAGTTTTGCATAGACCTTGGGTCTGCTTTTGTAGCAGGGGTTTAGAGAAGTAAAAGAGCTTTACTGTTCAGATAAACCAACCATGAACAATCCTGTTTGTACAGCACGATTTTCTGTGGCTTATTATATCTCCTGGTGCAGTTTCCCAATGTTCCCAAAGCTCCGATATGTCCACGGTATCATTCATGTGGTAGATAGGCTACTGCATAATATTGACACTTGGTTGCTGCTTTTCTCCTAGAGAAGGTGATATTTTTTTTACAAAATGAACCTTATTCAGGCTCCCTTTACCCAGTGTTTCAGCATTGCTGAGGATTTATACCGCAATAGCTCTGAGGCATGCTGGTGGGAATGCCAACTTCGTTAATATTTAGAGTCATAAAATTCTGGATATTGGACCAGCTCTTAATTACTCTGAATCTGTCTTAGTCTTAATAAAAGTTGGATAGGTCCCATTAAAACAAGACAGCTGTATTTGCATTAATCTCCATATATAGGTTAATGCTTTTTTTTTTTTTTTTGAACTGCCTGCTGAAAAAGCCTGGAAAATTAATTTTCCATTTCTAGCTTTAAATGAAGGGCATTACCGTATGTAGAGTTTGGTTTGCCTTTTGCTCCTTTACTGATACTACAGGCAGGTGTGATTCTCTCTTCAGCCCCACAGATTTGTGTTGTGCTTTTGCTGGGATGGAAAATACGTAAAAATTCACGTGCGGAGATTGCCCCGGGTTGGTGTCATAAGAGATACTGTCAAGTGGAGATAGAAAATAGAAATTGAACTAATATTTAACTGATTTTGAAAAAAAAATTAGTTCAATTGACAGTTGAACTAATAAGAATTGAACCACTAGCAGTTAAACTTTCTGGATTTGTACTCTTCCTCTCCCCCAGCCCTTATCAGAGTTACGTTCTCCCCGAAATAAGTGGTAGCTAGGTATTCCTTGCAAGCGTATGAACAGAAGTTATTTGGTTCATTCATCAGCAAGTCGATCTCTCTGTTGTTGTTCGTGGAAGTCGGTATCTCAAAAACACATTCTCGATGTCTGCGAAACACTGTGCTGCTGAAAACTGCAAAATTATTCTCCCTTCCTCTATTTTGATAAGCTGATCGATAAAGCAGGCATTTCCATAATGCAGCATTTACTCACTGAACAGTTGAAATATAATATTTACAGCTGTAAAATATTCTTCCCAGCTGGTAGCTGGTTTCTTCGTCTCACTTTTATGATAAATTTACAGTATGTTGCTATCTTCAAGCTTGATCCCACATGTTTTTTTGGCTGCCTTGGAGGGGAAAAAAAAAAAGGTGACTGCTTTGAAGTGATGTGTAGTGTTTATGCATGAGACTGCCTGTGTCTTTTGGGTTAAATCCTGAAGGTAACCTTTCTGGTGCACAGCTGTACATATTGAATGGAAATATCCTGAGTTTACAAGACGCCGTCTAAGGACGGGTAAGAGCAATCTAAATCAGACATCCCGCTGCTCAAGTTAATCAACCTGTACATGTATTTCCTTAACCTCGTGCACTCGAGCCATTTAGCAGGAGGCTGGACCGAGTGAAAAATAAGAAGTAAACTGGAGCTTGTGGGGCAATAAAATTGCTGGGATTTCCAGAAAGCTGGCAAGAGTTCGATGTCCAACTTCCAGGGAGGGCTAAGAGCCTTTTAATGTCTTCTGAAATTCCTGGTCAAGATGAGCAAATATGTTTCTCATTTTTATAGTTTTTTGTTAGTCCTACTTAAATCATTTATAATGCAAGAATTATTATATACATATATATATATATATATATGTATATGTATGTATGTAAAACTTGGCTGGTGCCAGCCCTGTCAACTTAACAGCCTTATTGATATTTTTGTACCGTCTTTCCAATTAGCAAATCCCTTTCTTTTTTTGTTGACGAGCAACTTGCAGGCGGGAGCCAAAGCTACCTTGGATTCGACTCGCAGCACGTCAGCGCTCTTTGATGAAAGCGCTGATTAGCCTGCGCTGCTCGGTGCCGTTCCCCGCGAGCTGTCGACTTTCATCGCGAACGGGAAATGTATGTTTGCAAAGTGTAACTGTTGTTAGCAGAAATCGAGATACGGGAAGTTTTTTAACTCTCGGAAACGTGCGGGCCAACGTGCCATGCGATTTGGATCGTATTTGGCCGCTGTACGGTGGCGGCAGAGCTGGGGACCCTGCGTCCTGCTGGAGACCTGGGCCACGACGGTGGCCGCACGGACGTGGCTCCGTGGCCCCGGAAGGAGGCAGGAGCCTGCTGCCGGTGCCCTTTCCTTGGGATGCCGAGCGGCCTGCCTCCTCCTAGGCACTTGGTCTGCACTAGCCTCAATAAACATGTTCTGGGAGTTTGCGCAATCAGCCAGCGAGAGCGTCAATCAAAAAAAAATTAGTTTTGAATATATTTGTTCAGAATATATTTATTTGCGAAAGTGCGAAACTTTGACTAAATTGGTTTTCCTGGTTTTGTTAGCGAATAGAAGAAGGGAGGTTATGTAACGAACCATGGTCTTTTTGGTGGTAATAGAAATGTTTGTTAACTACCATATGGAGATGAAGGTCGTATTAATTACAAAAAGGTTCTCGCAACACTACCAAGCAACCGTCCTTTTAACATTTTTTTTTATGGGATTAATTAGAGATAATATGCATTCAGGACTGACAGCTTTTCTTCGCAATGTTTTAAAGAAAACCATGGTTGGTTTCTCTATTGGAAAATAATTGACTGCTGTGTGCCCCCCATGTGTCTTCCAGGTAGTGAGATTGAAGTCTTGGCTGCACTTTGGCCAAAAAGCACATTCAGAATGACCAGCGTCTGAGCAGATTTGGTGGTCTTAAGCATGAATTTAAAATACAGATGAGAGCTTGTGGCAAGGTAAATAATATCTCTCTGGATTCGGGGGGGAGCAGGATGTGCCAGACAGCCTGCTGGTGCTCGGTCCCTGCACTCCCTGGGTGCCCTTTGCTGCCGTGTCCTCTGAAGCCCCGGAGGAGGATGCAGAGCGGTGCTAGGTGTCTGGGAGGCACCTGCCCACGGCAAGCTCTTCCCTTGGCCCGTTTATGAGCAGCGTCTGCGTTGGAGACTCCGGTACATTATAAATGGACAAGATCTGCGCAGATATTCTGCCTCCCATGCAGTGGCCCTAAGCTGATCTGTATACGTAAATCTGTCTAGAAACACTAATAGATAAACCGCTTAGCGTTATTGGAGGGGGTTCACATGGCTGTGCAGTGTTATAATTTTAGATTTGTTAAAACACACCTCTGTCGTGTTGCTGATGGCCATCAATGCAGTTTCCGTCAGTACGGAGTGGTACAGGATGGCTGTTTCCAGTGCGGAGTTGTCTGCCCCAGCTTGTACCTACTAAAGGTCTGGTTGATGCTGTTTTCAATGCCAGACAAGTTGCTCTTCTGGCATCCCCCACGCTAAGCTAGTGAGCAATGCACAAAATCTCTTCCGCTTTCAAGGAAAGATAAGCACTTGTGGTGGTGCAGGAGTCTCCTATGAAACCTCTGAGCATGGGACGGGGTTTCCACTCGTGCTGAGCATCTACCGCGTATGCAGCAGTTGTCATCCTCCGTAGGGCTGACCCATGGCAGGCTGAGCCAGGGCTTGCAGGACCACAAAATGAGCGGCTACAACTTGAACCGCAGAACCAGGACTGTGTAACTGCTGGTCACAGTCAATCTTGTCTGCTGTGAACTTCTGGACTGGCACTTGTCATGCTCGCTGGTACGTGAAACCTGAGCTGGTCTCCGTGGGCATTCAGCCTTTGCGCTGCTTCTGGCTTTAGGCAAGTAAAATATTGGAGCAGTGGGAAAAGAACTGAAGACTGGCGATGAGTTTTGACGCCTGGCATCTTTTGGCCCGCATGTCCTTGTTATGTTTGCTTGTGCGGGCGTAAGTTGGTGCCGCAATCTAGGTGAGCCGAACCAACGCTTCGAAAACTACAGCTCTTATGCCCAGGTGTTCTTTGATTGCCTGCAAAACGATAGCTAACGGTTCTGATTTGTATTAATCAGCGGGGGAATGAAAGGACAGGAGATTGGAAATTAATAGCTTCTGTTCTGTGTGCCCGTACTCAGTTGCTTTGCGCACAGGAGGAGGTGTATCGTGGCTGAGTAGCTGCTCTGCCCTCCTCCTGCCCACGCTTTGGAAGAGCGCGCTGAAGATAAAAATCGCGAGCAAAAATAAGCCCTTGTCTGTGTTTTACCCTATGCCAGCGATTCAGTTTGAGTCAGAAACCCTTTGCTGTTCCGTTGTAGATGTTTAATGTGTCACTCATGTTGAACAGTGTGATGACAGCGATCAGACTCACTCGAGTGCTTTTGTGCTGGCGCAGTGCTCTCGTGTTTGGTTACACGTCAGTAGAGGGGAATTAAAAATAGGTATGCATTGCACTAGACCATACTCAAAGGAAAGCCTGGGGAAGGGCTGCATGGCCAGGAAGATGGGCAGCGTCTTAAAGCAATTCCCATTTAAATAGGATGGAAAGGAAGAAGGAATGTTGTTATTCCTATTTTATGGATGTGCGTCTGAAGCACTGACGGGTTTTAGACATGGATCCTCAAAGGTATTTAGGAATGCAGATCTCGCTTAGGTGTCTTAATGCTTACATGCATAAATATCTTCGGAGAATCTGGATAGCTTGATCAAGGTGACAGGAAAAGGCCTAATAATAAGTCAGTGCTGCAAACTGAACCCAGACCTCCTTCATGCTAAGTGCCTTAATTGTATGGGATTTTTCACCTTTAGCTTCAGTAACCAGTAGCTGCCTTCTTTAATTTTAACCCGCTGTTTTTCTTGTCCAAGATCCTATATAGTGAATTTAAGCTCCCTGACCGTGGGCTTGATTTTCTTAGCTACCTTTCCTGAATCTCGTAGAAATTGTCCGTGGATTTCAAGGGTCCCCACAGACCGCTAGCTGAAAATCACTGTTAGCACAAATGTTATCCTGTTTAGTTTCTTAGCAGTTCGGAAGGGGTGTGCAGTGCTTAATGTGTAAATGTGATGGAAGGTTTTGCTTCGAGTAAAAGGAAAAGAGGACCTGCGCAAATATTTCTGTGCGTACTTTTAAAGAGGGCTTCCTTTTTAACTCACGTATGGGATCTGGGCGAAGGGGTTGTCTTTGAGAAGATGCTCTTCGGTTCTTATTTTAGAGGAGTCTTTTTTTTTTTGATGAGAAAATTACTCTTCTATTGATTTTTGTTAACATTATGTGTTGTTGCTGAAGAGCCTGAAGGTGACCTTCAAAGGGAGGCTGCTTCGAGCGGGACTGAGTGCTACAGCTGGAACAGCCAGGTCATCAGAAACAACGCCGGCAGGAACCGATCCTCATAACGTCCTCTTCTTTGCGAATGACATTTAAAGCACTGGGGGGGGGGGAAATATATACACAGGCATCGCACTAGTTCTGTCTTGGAGCGGGACCGAGTTTGTCCCGCTTTCAGAGTGTTTGTTTTTTGTCTTTTGGAAGATTTGAAACAGAGCCTTTAATATCAGTGATCTTTAGGCCAAATGGCATAATGGATTGGGGACTAAAAAGCAGTTTAGCTTGAAAAAAATGAAGCCACCTGAGGTATAACCAGCAAAGGAGTGAGAGGCTCGTTAGGCTCCCTGTTTTCTTTGAGGCAGAGACAACTTAATGAACGTCTGGAGTGCGCAACTGAGCTAGCAAAGTTTTAAGAAACCAGCGGAAACGCCGTAGCAGAATAAAGCATGTCTGACACGCGAGTGAGAAACAGCCGGTGGGGTGGCAGAGGCGCAAGCCGAAGTCTGCAAGGTTACGGGGAAAGGGATCTGTGACAGCAAAAAACAGGCTAGCGGGAACGAAGCGCTTGCGTACGCGGGGACGGTCGTGCGTCCCTTGTGGTCACCGTGATGTTCGGTGAGCGGTGTTGAGACGGAAAGAGGCAAACGAGGGAGCGCGCCGGGGCGCGAGGATGCGAGGAGATCGGAGGAGACTCCTTGAGCTTCATAACGTCGTCCTTTAAGCTGATTGAGCCCAGTTCACGTGGCTGTTAGACAGGGCTTAGCCAGCCCTCTGAGATCCTACGCGATGATTTTCAAGGCATGAAATATGATGTGTATGAAGTTCTCGGCTTTGGTTTCCCTCCAGCCACGTGGGTGTCCAGGAGGAGATGGAAGCTCTCCAGTGAATCTGGGCAGTAGGTTTTGACCTCAGAAGGGACAGAGCAGAAGTTGTCACGGACCAGATTTACTGTTTGCATGGTTCGGGGTGGGGGGGGAGGCTTTCCGGTGATGTTTGATTAAAAAGGCTGCATTAGAAATGCGAATACGTGCGGCTTTGGTGCAGAGCAGGGCAGCTGAGGACTCCTAGGCTGCTTGGGCTTTTTTAGTTCATGCGATTGCCCGATTACGTCTCAGTAATAGCCCAGTAATTAATAATAATGCCCGTGTGGAGAGCACAGCTCCGACAGTGGCACGTGCTGCTCAGCAAAGCCAGAAGTGCCGAGTATTTATTTAATTGAATAAGGAAAAGGCAGCAATAATGTCCAGTATTAAGATATTGCTACTGTCCTTCACATCAGAGGGGCAAAAGCTGGAGGTAGGAAGAAGTTTTTACCAGTAGCTGAATGTTGAGCAATTTGAGCCACTAGCTTGCTATATTGGTGTATTAGCATTGATTTTTTTATTTTTTTTCTTAGGACTGCTTGTGTTGGCCAGCCTTGAACACACAGTGTTGGATTAGATGGTACACTGGTCTGTTTGTATAGCGGTCCTGCCATCAGTATGTGCAATTCGTACTCCTCGCTCTGTAACAACTGCATCAAAGCATTTTAATCAGCTTGGTTTCATTGAAGTGTACAATTTCCCCTCTCATTACATCTGCTGGCTCTCAAGTTTACAGGCACGAACTTCTTGGATAGACTAATATTCCTTGGCCACCCTAGCGTGCAAATTCAAAATTTAATATCTTGCTGCAGGTCTGTTCATTTTTATGCAAATTTCAGTGTAAGATTATATTTTGTAGTTGTAAATTAGAAATTAAAGTAAGTTATGCAGGGGAGGGATACGTGGAATATAGCAATCTTGGATTTAATTTTTTTTTTAAATGAGGTAATCCTAGTCATTTGAGTAATACAGAGATTCACATCCTCTAAAAAGGAAGGGACTTGAATAGCAAACATGGTTGAAAATGGTGTTCGGTTCTGTGGCTGTTAATGAAGAGGAAGCTGTTGCTACAAGATGTCCCTTGCAATCTCCTCGCTTCTCCAGATGCGTCTAAAGAGGCAAACAATGGGTTATTTTTTCTGGTTTAAAAAAACAAAAAAGATTCCAGACTTTGCTCCCTTCTGTTTTTCTGTGGCTGCCGTAGCTCCTAATCCACCCGCAGTCCCGCCAGAGTGGCCCGGGGCACCTCTCCGCTGCTGCTGAGGGCCGTGGTT
Organism: Apteryx rowi; assembly: GCF_003343035.1. NCBI lineage: Eukaryota > Metazoa > Chordata > Aves > Apterygiformes > Apterygidae > Apteryx > Apteryx rowi. The sequence goes on from NW_020448308.1 coordinate 3,698,260, forward strand.
TTTGCCCAGAGACCTGGTCGCTCAAGGGGGTCTGTGGGCTAGTGGTGATGAGATTGCGGATTTGGGGGCTCAGTCATTCGTGTTGTGCTGGATAGGGAGAAAAAAGCTGGAATCAGAGGTAACATCTTGGTGCAACTGCCATAAATTTGGAGCTAATAAAGCTCCAAAGCTTTTTCTTTTCTTCTCCCTGTTGCCAGAAGTCCCAGATCCGTACGATTTTAAGTGCTCTCTTGTTCGCGTGAGGCCGGGTTTCATACGCGCTCATGCCTATGCTCAGGGCAGAAGTTTGGCCTGAAAATTTGAGGGAGCAAGGGAGGAGCAGTCGCTGGGACGTGCCGTCAACCCCGGGACACCAGGGCTGCCTTTGCGTGGGCACGTGATGCTCTGTGGCTTCGTTGTGTCCCGCAGCCCCCCCGGCTGCCGTTTTCTTCCTTCCTTAAGTGTCCCACTTGCGGGATCCCTTCTTCATCTTTCCCGTCCCCCCTCCTCCCTTCTTCCCTGGTCCTACAACCAGCCAGCGAAACCAATTGCTCAAGATCACCGACATGGTCCGAGGAATCTTAGCTCTGCAAGAGAGAGGACCCCATCATGGGATAGAGTAGATGACATTTATTTTTAAATTCCTTTTAGGGAGAAAACCGAGCAGGTGAATGCGTATAGCTGCCCTCGAGTCGTCCGCTCTGCCCCTTCCAGCTGCGCCGGCCGGCTGTTTGCCGCGTATAACCGTGTTTCCGTTGGGTCGGTGGCTTCCACGCTGCCCGGCTGACGAACGCCGCTCGCGGTGAAATGCCCCCAAATAAATAACAGCAAAAGGGAAGGAAAACGCAGGAGCGAAGCGAAACCGTTTTGCTTCGAGAGCATCACGAGAAAACACACGGGCGAGACGAACAGGACCTTTGCAAAAAGTCCTTCCGTGTCCTTAGGTGGAAAGTGCTGAAGAAAACACCGGTATCACTAGCTGTTCATTTAATTTCTTTGAAAATCTGCTATGGTGGACATCTGTTTGCTTTTCCTTGTGGTTTTGGAAGGGAAGAGGGGGTTTGCATCCAAAATAGCTCTAAGACGGCTTGACATGGAGTAGCATGAACAGGCTTGTTTTGTCTCCTTCTGTTATGAATCACTCTCCATATTAATTTCAGGCTTGGAGTCAATGTGGGCTTGGGCTCGCGGAGTCGCACGCCGCTTTGAGTTGTTCTGCTGCTTGAAAGAGGAATATTCCGTGTTTTCGTGTAGGCTCGTCTCCTTCGCCTTTCACAAAGAGGCTTTCTGGATTTTTGAATGGTGGCGATGGGCGTTCAAAGCCGCAGCCTTCAATACGCCCTCAAAGCCTTTCGAGGGCTCCTGTCCCCTGCAGTTTGCTTGCAGAACCAGGAATTAGAATCCTTTTTTTTTTTTTGGAGAAAGTATCAGTCAATTTGCAGTAAAGGTCCTTCGCGACTCTTTTACCAGATGTCATGGATTACTGCCTCTGAATGGCTTTCCCATGAAAACCATAAATAAATATAAGTCTTCAAGCTCCTGGCATGGAGTCAAGACTCCCGCCCCGCTGTTCTGCTGGGGTTTTGTTTGTTTGCTTTTTCCTCTTTCTCAGATCAGTGTCTTGTCTTCAGTGGCCTATTTTTGTCAAACATCAAAACCACGCACCCTTCATTGTGTGTGTGTGTGCATTTATGGAGGAAAACTTGACCGTTTTAAGGCGTTAGGAGAACATCACTTAAGCTGAAAGCTAAGCACTTGCAAACTTGGAAGCAGCAGATCTGCGGTTGTCTTTGCAACCTTTATTTCTGCCTTTGTGCGTTGCTCTCGCAGCCTGATGGACGTGAGGAGAGTTGTGAGTGCTTGTGTAAAAGCTGTATTATATTGTATTACTCCACAAATGATACCTGGGATGGGTTTCATTTGTAAGTACTGGGTTGTCGAATGCTACCTGCATTGAACTGGGGAGTGAAGGTATAATGTAGCAAACGGAGAAGTGAAAAAAACTTTGTGGATCTTTTCCGTGCAAACGATAAAGCAGCCCTACTCCGTATCCTGCATTTATTCTGCATTTCTGCAGGATTTTGCCCATGCTAGGTTTCCACTATGCAGATGGAGGTTTTCTCTCCATCGATTGAGGGATGATGCCGTATCAGTTCATCGACTTTTAGAGTATTTCTAACCCCGTAAATGCGAAACTCATGAGTTAGGCTCCCAAATAAAGCTACCTTAAAAATTTTTAAAATAAAAAGAAAGGAAAGGTCTTTAAACCTGTTACTGGGTCATATTTTCAAGTCCTGCTCTGTCAACCTGGTATTTAGAAACTCTCTTTATTGGAAGCTGAGAATCCCATGCCACGTGTTTCCAGGAAGCATCGCTTAAAAAAAAAAAAGGCAGCCAGACTAAAGAAGAAAGTAGTTACAGAAACCTTTGCAACAAAATTAGAGATGTTGGCAACTCTGCACCGAGTGAACACGCTCGCGTTAAACCTGGGAGGAGCCGTTTACGTGTCCCCGGGAATGCCGCGGTCTCCTCCGCGCCCAGGCTCCTGCCGCCGGAGGAGTTTGCCGTCGCGGTGGCACCTTCACGCCGGCACTGTCAGTCTGCCCTGCCAAGGCGTCACCCAACGAGAGACCAAGGCATTAGAGCGCTGCGGCCGGCATAGAAAGAAGAAAAGAATACACTGGGTTTTTTTTCATATGCCAGCGCTCATCCGAACAGTATCCGTGACCGCTGTTTTGCTTTCGGCTGCCGTCCCGCTCTCGCGGCTGCGCTGGCTCTGCTTCCCTCGCCGTCCTTCTGTGATTTGCGTGTGATGAAGATGGAGGCAGACAGAAAGCAGAGTTGGCACGGCCAGGCTGTTACCCTATTAGAAGGTCCAGATGTACCAAATCAGGGCTCCTCGCGGCTTCTGACGAGGAAGAAACAAAACAGGGCTCTAGTGAGGTTTAAAGGATTTGGTAAGCGCACATGTGTCACGGCCGTAACTGCCTTTGATGGGTACCAGATGGCGAGCGGAAAGGCAGCCACGGAGCAGGGGGAAGGGCCCGGGGAGGAGGCAAGTGGGGCGGAAGGATGGAGAGCTGCCCTGCGAGCGCTCTGCGGGAAAACGGCACGTGTTAAAGGTGTGTTTTCCCATGCACGTGTATATATATGCTTATATATAAATGCTTTCATATGTATGCGTGTGCACGCACGTGTGTATATATGTATAAAAGCATTTTGCTATCCACTGGATCGTTTCAACATCAGCCTGTTGCTCTCCATGCACCTCCTTCAAAATGATGAATTGTGGTGTGAATCGATCTACCGGCTCCGCGCGGGTTCGGAGCCCTCCCTCATTTCCGAAGGAAGGTGGCGGTGGGCAGCGTCGCAGCCCGGCGAGCCGGGAGCGTCGGCCCGGGCCGCTGGCCTGCCGTGGGGGACATCTCGCTCCTGTCTTCCCTCGAGATATATCCAAGGTGGAACGTCAGAGGAGATAAGGTGCCGCACATGCCCGGATAGCCGGGATGCTAAAGCGTTAGCTGCCGGGTACCGACTCTGCGAGAGGCAAATGTGGGGCCGGTTCTTACTACTTCAGATTGTAATTGGTTTCTAATTCACTGAATCCTTGGGCTGATGAGATTTTCTCCTTAAAAAATTGCATTTGTATGTAACGAGTTGGGAAAGAGAAGACAGCCTAGTGATTTATTTGTACGCAGTGCTTTGAGCGCTGTGATTTTTTTCGGTCACTCAGCTCACGTCCTAAAAAAAGCCAGGCAAACTGGAAAGCAGGCGAAAGGCTTATATATGGCAAAAGTGCTGGGAAGGGACATATCCTTTGACATGTCAGGGCTTTCTGCTTCCTGGCTTGTAGGACGCTGCATCCGTAACCGAGAGCTACTTTTTTTGCTTAGATAATTGGAAAAACACTGAGATATTAGGATTAAAAATATAGACTAAGCTCCTCATTAGCGTAAATCACCATAGCGGTTTGGATTCCAGAGAAACTTTATGGATTTATACCAGGTCTGACAGGGGGTATATTTTCCCACTATTTAGTTATAATTCAGTACAGCTTGTAAAATAATCTAGGCTAACCGTTGGCGGGGAAATGGAGGAGATAAATCTTTCCCGCGCGAGTCCAGTCTCTTTGGGCTCCGCTCAGCACCCCTAGAGAGCTTCGAAAGAGCCTGCGGTTGTTTTGGCCGAACGCTTGTATCTGTCGAGCGAGACGAGCCAGGAGCGTCAGTGCTGGTATTTACGGCCACGACGTCCCGCGTCCGCCTCTTGCAGTGACGGACCGTTTGTTATCGGAGTCCCGAGCAGTTCCTTTTTTCTGCTGTTTAGAGTAGCAGGGAAAGTGTTACCTGCGGAGCTGGAGGAATGCTTTAGCCAAAACTTTCAATTTAAAAAAAAAAGAAAAAAAAATTTTTTTTTCTTAACGGAAATGTTTAGAAAAATAGGTCTGTTTCGAGATAATTTCCATGGAGAAACATTTTGGAAATAAAAATGTGCAATTCTAGAAAATGTCAGAATTTAATTGGCGAATTTTGAAGGGTAGATTTACATATGTACTTGTTTCTCCAATAGTTTTTTTTTGTTTGTTTTTTGCATTTCATAGTCCATTGAGCTATCATGTTATTGAATTATTGAGCCATCACAGTATGATGTGATTTGATATTTAGCTAGTGTATGTATTTACATTTATAGAATATGTGTGCATTTATATACTAACCATCATTTTGGAATCATTAAGGGCAGCAGCTCTTTCGTGCAGTCTGAAACCCCTGCCTTTCTGCATCAAAGTGTTTCATTACTAAATAATAAAAGTTGATATTTTTGGTATGTCTGAAGCTCAGGAGAAGCCTGGCTGGAATTGCTGGGATGGGTGGATGGGGCCTTTGGAGGTGGCTTGGTGCAACCCCTGCTCAGACTCAAGATCGGGGCGGCTGCTCAGCGCCGTGCCCTGCCGAGTGCTGGGTGCCACCAGAGGTGACAGTCCCATGGCCTCCCCACCCCACCTGTTGCTTGCCTTCATGGCCAAATTTTCTAATATCTTCTTGGAAAGTCTCTTGCTGCAGTTTGTTCGTGCTTCCAGATTTGCTTTTGCTCACTATGCTCACCTGAGAGTCCAGCTCTGTCTTCTCTATAACCCCCGTTAGATAGTTTGGGACAGCAGGAAGATCTCTCAGCCTTCCCTTCTTGAACAAGCACGTCTCCTCGTCTGTCACATGCTCTAGCCCCCAAAGGTGGCAGCTGAACGCTGCAATATCCATCTAACGTTGATTTGTCTAAATTTGTCTAAATAATGAAGATGCATGGGTGTAGGCTTCAGCATGGGTGGCTGCTCAGGTACACGTCAGTGTGTGCCCTCGCTGGGCTTTAAGCCGTATTATCGCTGCCTCGGTTGCCTTCTGCTACCTGAGCGGTCTGATTAAAGTTGCTTCAGATATGTTAATTCATGTTGTCATCAGGTTTCCGGAGCGTAATGCAGATGTGCCCTTGTGCCAGCATGGGAGGCTCGCTCCTGCAACACGAATCGCCGATATTTTGATCTAGACAAAAAAGAGAGAATGTTTCAATTAGTAATAAACAACAGCTGTCGTAGATGGATTGAAAAATAATAGAATTGCTCGACTCGTATGTTGCAATGCATCAAGTAGATATTATTTGGGGAAGAAAGAAAACATTCCTAGCAAAATTGTAAAAATTTTCACTTTATGATGGTGTCCATTCACTTAAATGAACCAAGCGCTAACCTGGGCCTCTTTCACGCTGGAGAAGGGTCCTCAGGAAGACACAGAGCTGGCAGAAGCTATTCAGGTTATACAGCTGCTAGCGCTGTTATAGGCTTTGTAGCATCTTTCAAGTGGGGAGTTTGCAGCGCTTAGCAGTCAGAATTGCGTTAAGCTCTACGGCAGTCCACAGACACCCCCAAAGTCGCCACAATAAGCCCCAGTTTTGGGGTCTGTGCACGCTCCTCGTGTAGCCTGGTTTTCACATGTGCTCTCAGATTTGGCCTGTCCGTTGGCTGCCGTGGCAGGACACGTAGACGGTGGTACGGTGTCGTGATTTCACTGCTGACTGTGCTGTAGGGAGTGCCAAGAGATTTGGGGCGGGGGGGAGAAAACCCCCTTCTGTAGATTAAATGCAGTGTAGCTAAGCGTTCCCCAAGATAGATGGCTTGCATGCAGTCCTCCAGCAGATGCAAAGGATGTAAGCGGATCTAACGTGGGCAGCTGAAAGCAAGAAACAAAGGAGGTTGGTGTTCGTGGGCCTGGGGAATACTTGGCGCATCCTGCCATCAGCAGGCTAAATATTTGTAATTTCTATCATAAAAAATTCACCAGCTGCAGAAGTCAATAGAGGGGAAGTAGTAAACATGACATGCCGTTGCTTTTGTAGCATTGCTCCGAACAAGGAATCTCTTCTTTCGAACAAAAGCCAGACATTGCTGCCTGGATGGACTTGAATACTTTTAGGATCTTGTCAGAAAGATGCCTGCCCCAATTCAGTCATTTGGAAGCGGATCCTAGGTCTCTTTAGAGTAATGAGGCTTGAATGTAATCTCGAGCAGAGTGGTTTAAAGTGCAAGGCGTGTTTCTCTATCCTGCCTGTTTATAGGCAATGCATTTTTAATATTGAATGATCCAGAAGTCAGTTCAGGAAGGGTATATAATCAAAGGAAGGAAATAGGTCATAATTTCTCACAAGGGACTGTATGAAACCTTCAGTCATCTTAAATTCCCCCTCTAGTCCATTTCTCTGAGTATTATACGGTGCCAAAACAGGGAGCTTTTTCATCCCGTTGATCTGGTGCTGCAGCAGCAGCGTAAGCTGAACATCTAGGCTGGGGTCTTAAGAGCCAGAAAGGTAAAATTCTGCCACAGGGTAAAACCAGATGGGCTGGTTTATCTTTGCTTGTGGGAATAAGACACATGCCGTTGCCGTAGAGGAGGAGCAATAGCAGCAATAGTTACAGGAAAGATCTCTGGCTCCATAGGCTGAGGTCCCAAAGCTCTTACAGCTTCAGTGAGAAATGAAATTATCTCTCTTATTTATATCTAATAATAATTGCTTCTTCTAATTGCCCTAGTTTGTGGGTTTCTTCCCAGCAGGTTAGGCTGAAATTTCAATTTCAGTTTTATCTGCATAATCGCTTGAGCCTCTTTCCCTCGCTCTCGTCTTTGACTTGACACCACAGACTTAATTGTCCCCTCCTTGGAACCAGATGAGGTTCTTCAGACTTATTTCATGGGAGAGGGGGGTTAAGCTCAGTTTATTCCTCAAGCCTCTATTTCGGTATGATCCCTGAAATGAGGTTTATTTTGTCTGACCCACCTGGCATTCCTCAGTGCTGGTGTTTGCAGCAGGGTGGGCAGAAGAAGTCACGTGGTACCAGGAATCACTCTGTGCATGAGGTGGGGACATTAAGGGTACATGTTGCTCTTCTTTCTGCATTTTCTCTATGTTTGCTACAGTAACAATATCCCAGGCTTTGCTGCAGGTTTGGGCTCAGGATGCAGCCTTGCGCCTGCCCCAAGGGCAGCCTGAGACGTAGCGCGGCTGCAGGGAGGTCTCCCAGGTGCCTGGACTCAGCCTGTAAGTCAGGGGCTGTGTTTGACTCCACGGCTCCCCCGCAGGGATTAAATCAACTCAGAAGGTGGACTGAACTCTTCTAAGAAACATTTTGGCATTACAGATGGCAAGATAGCTTCTTCTGCAATAAGTTTTCAGGCTGGCAGGAGGAAAGATCTGGGGTACCTGTGCAGCTGCCAAGTCCAGCACTCTGGTACCGGATTTCAGCAAGTGTTCAGCTTCTCCTACTAGTTGTCCTAACACATCCCTTCACTTGGGTTGGTATCTTCACCAAGGAGCTTCTTCACTGGTACGTTGCCCCAGCTGATCCTGATGTCCTCAGGTTGGACAGGGAAATGAAAGCCTCCCTGCGGGTCCTGTCTGTCCATCCAGGATTAGCTTTTAGTCTGTCTGATGCCATTTATTAACGGTATATAGAGCAGGGAGACCAAGGCATGCCCACGGTGGGGACATGCCTGTGGATGGGACATCCGTCCTTCTTCCCAGATGCCGCCTGCTTCCGCCAGAGGTTATCGCAGCATGGCGGGGGGTAGTTTAACGGTCTAAGGATAGGGGCAGTTGCTTTTGTGGGACCAGCTAAGCCGCGGACTCTGCAGGCCCACTGGCTTTATGGCATGCTGTGGTCTGCGCCGTGGTCTGCAGGCTCTAAAACTGCCTGCCGCCTTCCTCGGGGTGACAGCCGCCGCGTTATCGCACTGCCCTCCTCCTCTCTGCGGGCACCAGCCTTGAGAGATGGTCGGATACCTGTTCAAGCAGAGCAGTTGTGCTCCGTTTGCATTGAGCTTTGACGCTCCCTGCTTCTACTTCTGACCCGAACGAGGGCTCGTGCACCCAAAAGCCGGAGTGATTTTGCAGCTGGTTGGCAGGCCACGTGCCGGGATGCTTCGTCCTGCCGTGGAGGAAGCAGGTTGCAGGCCCCAGGGTGAACCGCCGGGGGCCAGCCTGGCCTGGTGGGGTCCACAGGGACCTTCTGGAGCTCCAGAAATGATTCGGCGCCAGGAGGCACGAAGCTGCCTCGAAGCTGAGAGCCTGCGAGTCCCCCCTCCCGGGGCCTGGCTTAGAGATCCCGCGCTGCGTCTAACAGCTCGCTTTGGCTAAAGAGCCTATTTTTCTCACTTCCATCACCATCCTTCAAGGTGTGAAGAGTCTTTAGTCAAGCTGCAGCAAGAGAGAGGGAGAAAAAGGTTGCTGGTGAAAGGACTCAGCTGGTCTGGGGTTTATTTTCAAACTGTATGGAAATTTTTTTTTCTGACTATGTTTCCCTGTTCTCGGGTTGTGACCTGCAAAAAATTTTGGAGACGGCGTGGTTCTCCCACGTTGCAGCAAAGGGATGCCGGTCCTCAAGAGCCGTCTGACTTCTCGTGGGCATTGCTGAGTCCATGAAAGGGTCGTGACACTGAGGGATGACCAGTGTCATTTGCCTTGGCTCTTAAAACTGATGGGCTTCAAGACGGGCTGGCGTCCTCTGGGGATATTATACCTTCCGGTTAAGCGGAGGGGGAAGGATATTGCTGGTCTTTGAGTAACCGCTGCCTGGTTTGTATTGCATTTAATTTGCTTGGGGGAAGATGGGGATGGGGAACCATGGTCAACGTAAAGATTTTGTTACCAACTCAGCATCTAAGCACACAGATATTTAATAGTTCTTTTTTTTAATGGATTTTTGTGGGTTTTTTACTGGCTGTTTTTTTTTTTTGGTGCTTCCCCTAACTGTGTGTCTCTTATCTGTAGTTTTTTGTTCTGTTAAAAGAGCAGAAGTTCTCTTAGATTTTAAAAGAAACTCTGCAGGGAAGGGACAACATATATATTTGGTTTTTTGATTTCTGGTATGTTTTATTAAGTATGTTAGTGAAGGAAGATTGGTGTACGTGTCTGTTAGTGCATATAAAATATAAGGAACTCTTGCACCATGTGAATGCGACAGAGTGTCCCTCTCTCGCAAGAGCACATTATAAACCATCAAACACTGTAAATTAAAATACCCAGACAACCTTTTTTGTTGCTGAGGTGACTCCTGGGCCTGGTTTTTATCTCTAAGCTGCAGCACACAAATCAAATTTGGTTTGCTATGTTCAACCTTGCGCAGTGAGTGTTTCCCTCTTAATGTTACGGGGAAAGGGTGTATGTGCCATCTGCTGCAGATCGGTGCCTTTAGCCGGTTGTTCCCCCCTTTAAGAAATGTGGTCAGAACTTATCGCTATTGCTGATCTTCTGCCTAACCTGACCAAGGGGATGATAAGTAGAAATGAAAGAAGTGGATCTTTCATTGAGATGTGCAGTGCTGGCGGGTGACTACGGGCTGTCTCCCGCGCCGGTGTTGTGCCCCGGTCCCGGTCTGCATGGCTGGGTTTCCTTTCCGAGACAAGCTGGACTTTTAGGATGGGGCAGATGGAGGTGGGACGTGGCCAGGTGCTGCCTGCAGCGCTGGTGCCAATTCAGTCACCTTGTCTAAGGCACTATGAAACACTAGATCAACAAAACCTCCCCTGTACCCAAAATTTCTACATTCGGATGAATCCTTCTTTCTTCCTCTCTCCTGTGAGTCCCTCCATTTTAGCCTTGGGACTTTTCAGCACCCTGTAAGGCCACATCAGCCAGCAGCAATAAGAGACTGGCAGCAAGGAGGGATTAACTGCAGTATGCTGTCAAAAACCTGCTCCGCCGTTCCAGATGTGCTGGCAACAAATGGAGTCATTTTGCAAAGAACATCAAAGTTCTGCTAAAAGCCCAAATGACGGAGACCTCGGCTTCTCGCCCTGATCCAGCTGCGCACATGAACACCAGCTTGTTAGCAGCTGAGCCTGATCATTTAAAGTAAGAGGAACTCATCTGCTTAAACCTAAGGCTGTGTATTAAGTGCTTTGCCAAATCTGGAAGTCTGTAATCTTTTGACTTTAGGCTTGAGCTCTATTGTACCTGTCAGTAAAAAAAGCACTCGACCTCGGTGTTTTTAAAAACCCTGCTCTGCAGCAATGTGCTCTGCTTGTTGAAGATCCCTGGCAGGTCTCCAGGCTGATGTTCAACTTCTGTGGCACTCAGTTGCTCAGGATGACCTTCTTCTGATGGAGGAGCGTTCAGCAAGGCTGCATGTGTTTAGCCAGACTCCCACAGTGTGAGTTACTGTCTGCTTGGTGGCCTTTTAAGGCCTAGGAACTCAGCAAGCTCTGGAGGAAGCAAACTCGATGCTCCTCCTGTCCCAAACCCATGGGAGGAAAAGCTTTTATTGCAAGAACCCTGGAAAATCCATCCTGGGAAGGGCATGGTGCTGGGTGAGTTTAGCTGGTAAGTCTCATTTTGATGAAAAAGTGGGAGAGAAGAACACATCTGACAATTCGCGATTATGCTTTCTTACCTCAAACTTACATAAGAGGATGAGCAAGATTCTGTTACCTGGGGCAAGAGTCGTGTTTCCCATCTGAGCCAGTCCCACCACTGCAAGAAGATTGGATCCCTTGGGGTTAACCTCTGTCGTTTGACTTAGACGAGGGCTGGATCAGGGCATGGGATATAGGGAGCATCATGGGTCCGTTTTGGTTGCCTGCTCTACTCCATCCAAGTACAATTCTAATATAATGAGGAATATGGTAAAAGGAAATATAAAAAAACCTGTTAAGCTGCAAATACTGACTCTGAGCCAAGCTAGTTCTGTTGTTGGAGTCTGAACGTATTTTTCCAAAGTGGCAAGAGTGAAATCTTTGGAAAAAAACAGAGTCTTGGTGCTTTTTTTTGAAGGAGAGACTGTGTCTGGCACTGCCGCGTAGGAGGGAGGTGGATAGTTTAGCTACTGTGGATTGGGAGGAAGGTAGGACATTGGATATAAGAATGGGTGAGATCCTCCTGGGTTAGGAAACTAAGGAAACAGTGGCAAATTTAAGCTAAATCTTGGACCTGAAAAGATTAAAAAGCTAACTGGGAAAAATTATAACTAAATGTCTCATCTTCCCCCCTGCCCTCCTCCCAGCATCGCGCCTCCAAAGCCATTCGTTGCGATTAGCAGGACGCTCGGGTGCTTCAAGAGCAACTCGAGTGTGTGCTCTCCGGTTCTCCTCCGTGGGAGCAAAGCTCCCCTAACTGATGCACTGATGTCCCTTCATGCTGCTAGCTCAATAACGAGGAATTAAATACAGCCGTGTTCGTTTCAAATTCCATTTGAAACACAAGCAGATAAACCCTGTTCATCAAATGCAAAAGAGGTGGAGGAGAAGGCAAGTGCAGCGAGCATTTTTGTTGTAAATCTGAGAAATACTACAAAGGGCACTGAGTAAAATAAACAGAAATGGAAATTTTAAGAGTGGTGTTTTCCTTGCCCTTTGATTCAGGAAGCACATTAGCATTTTTCTTCTTGAGGTTGCTCCTGGAGCTGCAACCAATGTGTCTTGAGCTTGGGGAAGAGAAAGGAAGCTCTAATCTGTCTGACCCTCTGAAGCACAGGAAAAGAATAGGTAATATTATTTTAAATATAAAAATAATATAAAAATAATATAGTAATATATGAAAAAAAATAGTAGAAGCCCACAGGCTGTTGTGGGTGCCTTCCACTTCTGCCACGTGCTTGAGGACTTGCAGGAAGCGGAAGGGCTCCTGTGCTCTTTGGGAGAGGGCTTTTTTGGTCCCTTTAATAGCACGGCCCCGCGCTTGGTTGGCCCCCGTACTTATCAATATGACTATTGATTTGTTGGTCTGAAGGCTGACCCCAAACCCATTAACGCTAAGCGAAAGCGTCCTATTGACCGCAGTGGACTTCAGAGCAGTCCCCTCGTTCTGCCCCAAGGCTTAATGGCTGCAAACGTCCTTGGGCGCGTTACCTGCCGCTGGCTCCTCTCTCCTGCTGGCGCCGCCGAGCTCTTCGGTGCTCTCCCGCGCCGCCGCCAAGCACGAGAGGGTTGATGTGTGCAAGGAGGCAATGGGGAGCCCTCGGGCCGCAGCGGGAGTGCGGGAAGCCCGGCTGTGCCTCCGGATAGCCGGCGAGCCCGTCGCAACGCCGCTGTGGTTCACGTAAGGGTTTCCAGCCTGGGGAGCTCCCGCGGAGCGGCGGGATTGCAGGGGTGGAAGCAGGGCCGGGAAATGGGTGGGCTGTCCGAAGGGCGCTCGTTGTCACCTGGCTTTTCAAGGCAACTACGCTTTGGCACAAGGTGGCTATAAACAGGGCTACACCTGGATCTGGGGGAGATTTTTGCAAGGTTTGATATGCACGTTACTTTGCAGAATGGTGCACACTTAATGGATTTATTCCCGAGGAGGCTGTTCCCCTGCCAGACACGTAGCTTGCCGCATAGTGACTTCCACTTAAGCTGTCTGCTCCCATCAGAGGAGCTGCCCCACTCTGCCCCAAATGTTTGATTGGAAGAGAAAAATATATATTTGTTTGAGGCACGTATTGGTGAGTCTGCTTGTTGTCACCGGAGGTAAGGAAGGGCTACGACATACCGGCTTTGCAACAGCCCTTGCAAAACCGGCCGCAACCGCGCTCACGCGTGTGACGTTACGTAGCTCTGCGTCTTGCAGAGAGCGAAGCCCGTTATCGTCGTTCTGCAAATAGCTGATAACGGCGGCAGAGTCGCGGTATCTCGTGCTTTTTCCAAGTTTTGTGCCACGGTCGCTGGGGGAGCCGGTTGATGTGTTATTGCTGCAGTGCGCGGTACTGAACCGATCCCTAAATGTGCCTTTGAAATATTACTTAATAATGTAGAGGAAGAGCATAAAGGGCAATTTAGTAAAACAGCAAAACCTTGTGAGAGGTGCTGCGAGCAGTTTAGGACTTGGCTTTGATGGGGCAATGCATGTGAATAAAGCTGAATAAAGCTAAATAAAGCTGAATAAAGAGTAGTCTCAAGGCTGATATTTTCAGTCGTATCTATAGTTATTCTGGGCTGTCCAGTTTGAGCACTGTTGGTAGAGCTTGAGTCTCACAGAGCTGGCACTCAAAATTTTCCAAGAACTGAGGCTTTTTAAGGCGATTTGAGTTGAGTTTCCCCCCCCACACCACTTGCAATCTACTGGCAGTTTTGGAAAACTCTGATGCAGGCCACGCAATTAAAACGTGGTTTAATTCTCCTCAGCTAAGGCCTGATCCTGTTTGTTCACGTTGGTGGGCTTATTCCCAGGAACAGTGTCATTGCATCGCTGACACTAAATTCACGCTGGTACCAGGTTGTTCAAAAGCCTGGACGTTGGCAGGAACAAGCCACATAGCTTCTGCTTGACTTTCTGAGCGTGATCCTTTTGCTCTAGCTTTTGCTGGGCTTGCAGATCTTTGCTGGAGCAGGTCTTTTCTTATGATGGCTGGAGGTAGCACGGAGAAAGGGCTGTTTGGGTTGCACCGGGTGGGAAAATTAATCTAGTGTGTTCAATGAATATTTGACAACCAGATGTCCGGGCAGGGGATATGCGATAATTGGAAATAGAAAAAAAAAAAGTGCAACCCCCAAATCTACCTGATAAATTTCCTGACTCTTTTACCCCAGTGTATATCTTACTTCCCAGAGCTAGAACAGCAAATAAAATGATTCATTTTAGAAGTTGATGCATTTCTTCCTCTTCCTCCTGAACCTAACCTGTCTGCTTTGGCCTTTCAAGGACATTTAGATTTTGCATCACAATTTTTGATTTCTGCTGGTAATCAGGTGCAAGCGAGCAAAACGATCAGCCAGACGAAACAAAGCAGCCGGTGGTAGGGACATTTTAAGAAGCCACTGATTATATTTCAAGTCCAAGGTAGCCAAAAGTGCCTCATACGATCTGTCAGTCAATCCAAAGAGAGCCTCATGATAGATAGGCCATGTGGTGGCTTGTCTGACACTTCTCAAAGATAATGACAGTGACATGGATCAGACAGGACTGCCTTCCAGCTTTTTTGTCTTCGGTTTCCAGTTGCCAGTTCTTTTAACTGAAATTGTTATGCATTTTGTGATGGGCTCAAATTGGAACATGAGGCTCAAAACGCGGCTTGTGTCTGCATCCAGGCATTGATCACCGAAGGCCGGGGGACTGGATCAGTAGTGCTAACAACTCTAAATCTGTTTCCACATCTCGAGTTTTGAGAAAATTGGGATCCAAGTCCAGGACCGTGATGAGCACCATGTCAATAGAAGAAGTCAATCTCATTTAAAACAAAACCAGGTTGCTGGAGCGTTTTAACTTGGAGGTAGAAGGACCATGGTTACCCCATCACACCGCTGTCAGAACGTATGCTGCACGCGATACGGGTTCATTTTGGAAGTAATTGTGCTCTAGTAAAAATCTATGGAGAATTGTAGTTGATTTGGTGGAATTAGGATAGAACCCTAAATTAGCATTTAACAATGACATCCAAGGGTGGGTCACAGGATTTTTCGTGCCAAAGCTCCCTTATTTCCAAGGTCAATATAATTCTAAGACTAGTACTTCGGAGGGTCCCATAGCTTTGCTTTCCTCAGTAATCTCTATAATGCACGCCTTGGGCAGTTGTGTGGCGACGGGAAAGGGGAAGATTCTCTCCAGATTCTCTCTCTTATATTTGATTACGCATTTTGAATATTGAAAAATGGGATTGGAGAGCTCTGTACAAGAACTAAAATCCTACTTTTCTCTACTTCTTCTGTGGATGGCGGAGTTCATGGGCTGGCTGAATTGCGATTTAAGTTCAGATAATTCTCATTTTACGATGCCAAAACTCTACGTGTTGTTTCATCCTATTCTTTGGCAGCTGAAAGCAGTGACATTGGGGAGCCGTCAGAATTAGGTCGTAACAGCTCCCTGGAAGCTGAAGCTGGACTTTGCAGGTGTATACCCGCTGCATGTTGCTAGTAGGTAGATAAATAGAAAATATCTGATCCGTTGTGACAACAAATGTCACGCTGTGTCCTCTGTTTTGCCTGAACGTCCAATATTGCAATTAGCCGGGGCAGCATACACACAGACGCCGAAACAATTAAAGAGCCCTGAAACATAAAGGGAAAAAATTATCAAGTAACCGAATTCATTTGACACCGAGATCAAAACATATTGACGGTGTCTCGCAACTCTGATAACTCCATTGAGCTGTGCAGAGCTCAGCGCTGATGCTCACACGCAACCTCTGATTAACATTAAGTGGGGCTGTCATTCTGACAGGGCTGGATAAACCAATATTGAAAAATCTATTAAATATAGCAGACTCGAACAGGGAGCGCAAATCTTATTATATTATTTCAGCTGTAATTAGCTGGGAGATAAAATCATAAACAGGGGAAGTTCAGTGAATTTTGCTTCTGACTCTGCAGAGACACCTGGGTTTTCGTTTTTTTGGGGAGAGGCTGGATGTGCGCCAAGGACTCCTTGCTGCCCAGGACGTGGAGGGCCGAGAGGTGACTTTTGTAATATGTGCAGAACAGCTTTATAAGTCCAACAGTATTAGCTACAATCCTCCTTGAGATAATGACAGTTGTAATGAATGTCCTTGCATTTAACTGGAAATAGTAGTTCAGCAGTTTTACAACCTGGAGCCTGCCTAATTTTATTTTTTTTAATAGATAAACATGACTATTTAGAAGGTTTGCTTTAGGATGTTATGCATGCTATTCCCCTTAATAATGTAGATCATGCCATTAAAAACTTTTGCACGCTAAAAGTGAGATTTTTAAGTCTAATCCTCTTACGGAACTAAGAGTAAAGACACCTTTTCCAATTTAAAGAGTACTGAGGTTGCAAAGCAAGGCCCTCCAAAATGAGGAGGGAGAAGTTGAGGCTTCCTCTTCAGCTTGAGCTGCATGCACGCTTCGCAGGAGCTTCGTTTTATGGTGTGGCCTCATCCTGCTTTTTCCTTGCCGTCTTTGGGACGTGCTGTTCCGAGACACTCGGCGCTGCAGCCCGGAGCCAGCAGGGGAACGGGCCGGTTTGGTGGCTTTAACTACACGTGCATGTATTTTGTTGGCTTCCAACCAGAAAGGATGTGTCACTTTTGATCCTGTTTAGGTGAGATAAACTCCGCCTTAAATAACTTTAGCTGTTGAAAAGCTGATGTCCCTGTCTCGCTACGGACTTGCAGAGGATGATTTATCCCATCGGATGATAGGGTGGGAGCTGAACCCGTGCTGGAGGTTGCTCCCTTCAATGAAAACGGGATTACATGGCTGCTTCTAGAAGAGGGGAAGTCCACTGTGTAGTCCCAGCGCTGCTTTTGTATCTTATCTGGTGGTTGTCACGTTTTTGGAGGCTCACCGTCACCTCTCTCCTGTGTACAACTCTCTTTTATAACCATTTTCCAAGTGCAAAACCAGAAAGCACCAAGGGACTTGCCCAAGTTTGCACGGAGCGTTTGCAACGGGGCAGAGCGCGAGCACGGGGGACTGTGGCTCGTCCTCTGCCGAAGCCTTTCCTTGCTCGTGGGGCATCGCAGCCGCGGGTGCAGCGCAGGAGCCCAGCACGCGCCGCAGCCCCCCGCCGGCAGCTCTCCGGTTCCCGCTCCAAGGCAAGGAGCTGCCGAGCTTGCCGGGGGCCGGTGGGTGCTCAGCCGCCAGCTGCGGCGGCGCCGGGGTTTTATCTTCGTCACGCAGCCCTGCCTCGCTCTCTGGCCAGTGTTTGAACTAACCGAGGCATAAATTTAGTGCTGATGCCGGCCGGTAAGACGTGAAAAATGAATTTCTGCCACCCCTGGATGTATTTTCAGCTATATTTAATAGGGTCTGTATCCTATCCCAAGGGGTCAGGACCTCTTGCTAACAAAGTTTATGATAATAGATTTAACATCTATTAGTGTATTTGCCTTAGTATTTGCAGGGAAGGGAATATAAGAGCTTTAAGAAATAGAAGTGATTTATGTCAGGTATACAATGCTTTGCTCTTTCTCGTGTGCTTTGCTGTTGGAGGAATGAACAAATAGTCTGTGAATAAATAGGGGAATATTTATATTCTTTCTTGGTCTCAACCGCCCCGCGTCTTTCCTTCCTCTGGAACGGCAGAGAGTGCTGAATAATTCATGGCAGCAGTCATTAATCCGTCCTTCTCCTTCTCCCTTGCTCTGGGGGACACCGAGTTCAGCTCCTATAAAACTTGTGGCCGCAGATTTTGCATTGGAGCTCCCCAAGTTAAAGCCGGGGAGCTTACCCGCAGTCTAAAACGTCATTAATGACATTAACAGGCTGGTTAGCATGTAAAGGACGTTCAGCCCCTCTGCAGCCAAGAGGCACTGAGCTTGTCTGGGGGCTTCATCTGAGGGACTAGCACGGGCCGGTTTTCGTGCTTTGCCTTTGTACCCTTAAAGAAGATAGACATGAGACTCAAGAAGGAGCGAAAAAAAAAAGAAGAAGAAAAAGAGAGGATATTGGGTTCTCTGGCACACAAATCTGTTAGCAATCTGTGCGAGCAGAATCTTGTTCTGGTGCTGGATAAATACTTGTGGGATAAACAGAATCTGTAATAAGAAATCATTAAGTGTACTCCCAGATGGACGGAAATTGTTTGAACTCCACCTTCTTTTATGGTGTCAGGAAACAGTATAGCAGGAAAAGTGGTGTGGATAATTAGATGCTTTTAGAAGGTAGCTTTATTTCAGAGTAGCTCTATTTGCCTGACCTGGTAGTCTGGATGCAGCCGCCTTCTCCCTGCCACTGAACCTGTGCAGTCAAGCTCCGAGCGGCTCAGTGGAGATCTCGAGGCAGTGGTAAGGAACTGGCTGGTGACCTGCCTCTCTCTGCCTCTGCTTGGAAGTCTGTTTTGTGCAACTGTTGTTAGTGCGATTCCATGTAAGGAGGGCTCTTTACAAGCATTTTACAAACTGCAGTGCAGAACTGAGCAAGAAAGTACACCAGGGAGCCCAGTCCTGCACTGATAGCGTTATGAATAATGCGTCTCCGACTTCTGAATATGCGAATATGAGCTTATTTACTGAAAAGCACCAATGGAAATGTTATCATTAATTTTATTGCAGGGTTTTTTTTTCCTTTTATGGAAGCTTGGCAGTGCTGTAAATTTGGATTTGTATCATCACTGACTTGAGTTCAAAATGTAGGCTTCACTCTCAAAAAAGATTTATGCATGTGCTTAATGATTCTCTTGAAAGTGTTCCCAGCTGGAGGCAGCCTGTCAGTTAGACTTTGCGCAAGAGGACTGCGGCTCGACTCGAAGCTTGGGTGCGGGTTAGGGCTCTTGGCACCCACGAAGGCAGAGCGAAGAACTGCACCGAGTGTGAAGGGGAAACGTCTCTGGCTGTATGAATTGCACGTCATGCATGGTGCATGCGGGACATGCAACAAGACCTGGTCCTCATCTTTGCTTGTTTCCAGATTAAATAAATGCAACTAGTAGGATTGGCCAGTGTTGTAAGATCTGCCAAAATAAAGCTGTCACATTGGAAAGGGCTGTTGAATAATTTTCCAAGAGCTGTGAGAGGAGTCTGTAGGGTTTAGCGTCTCCGTGCAAGGAGCAGACCGGATGGAGCGCTCCAGGCCAGCGGCGAGGTGCATCAGCAGGGCATGCAAAACGCTGGAGCGGGCCTGGCCAAAAGGGGTCCAAATTCTTCTCATCCGACTCATTTCAAAAGCTATTAATTTATTAATTTATCGCTTTCAAATATTATTAGGCTCAGAAGAACTACAGTACTTTAAACCATGAGCTGTGTCCTCTTGGGTGGGAGGCAAAGGCGTGCTTTGCTAGTTCTGATTAAGGCCTGGGAGAGCTACTTGGAAGGGCAGAGTTATTGCAGGGAAGGTGAGAAACTGCTTGGGGAAAGAAAGAAAGAAAGAAAGAAAGAGAAAGAAGAAAAAGAAAGTCTGAGCCCTTAAATGGGAAATGTTGGTGTTCGGTATGTTCAGGACTAAGAGCAGGACACATTGCATGTAACGGCAGTTGGTGATGATGTTGCCAGCTACTTTATGTATTTGTTCTTTTGGAGGGTAGATGAAATAGCAAGCGTTTAATTAGACTCCAGCCCACTCTTCCCAAAGCCAGTTATTACTCCACGATTGATAGAATCGCTATGCCTTCTGCTACAAAAAGGAAGCAAGCGAACATATAAACAAGCAAACAGAAACGACCCTGGAGAGTTGCACAGAGTAGCAGGCAAAGGCTGTCGATTCTGGACCCTTCGAGGTCCCATCCTCTCCTCCCAGCAGCTGCTAAAGGCTGCCTGCACAGGTGCTTTGCAAGGGAACACGCCTGGGTCATGATGGTGGCATTTCTGGGATCCTGCTGCTTTGGGCTGTGGCTATTCGAGTTCTTTCTTGGCTTGTCCTTGCACCCAGCGCTGAGCACCTGCGAGCTGAGTCTCCGTGGCCACCTGCTTTGCTCATGGTTTTGTCCGCTCTGAAGCCAGAGCATTTCAAATGAATGTCCTGTGTGTCCGTGCTGCATGGAAAGAGCATTTGCCCTGGTCTCCCGCTCCATCCTTCAGGTAGAGACGCGTTCAGGCATCGTGCTTACTCACCCTCGGAGCAGCCTTTTTATTTATCCAGCCAGCGCCTCCTCCGACGAGTCTAAAAATAAAAAAGGTTGCTCTGAGTAAGCAGATCGCCTGCATTCCCTGGGAGGCTGGTGTGACGTAACTTCATTTTTCCTCCTGCGGGGAGCAGGGATGCAGCCAGAGAAATGACTTGCCACGGAGCGAGGCGTCTCGGGAAGGAGCGGAGCGGAGCTGGCGATGCCGGCAAGTGCCGCCTCCCACGCTGAGGCGAGGCCCCTTGGCACCGGGGAAGTTCACACTCATTGATTGCGATGGGTAGCAGCTAAAATCTCTCCCCAAAGCTGACAGAGAAAAGCACATTTCAGCGGAGAGCTGCGTCAGGGAGGGAGAAGCCGCGCGGAGCCTCGGAGCAAGGCAGCCTGACAAGTGCTAAGAGGGCCTGCAATCTGCGTGGTGTCATAATTAAAGTGGCTGTCATTAACTGGCGATGCAAATTAGGAAGTAATACCAGACAAATCAAGCCTTTCGCTCCAGTGCCCTCAAATGCTTAAGCGAACCAGGTGGTTTCCAGGAGCTGCGCGTTGTGCTTTGCATTGCAGAAGTTAGACCCGAGTTGGCTGAGCCTGTCACTGGAGTAGCATCATGTCCATGGAGGTGCTGTGTTAGGTGCTGCTTAAATACGCACTGAAACGATTCACCTCCACCCAACGAGGGGGATTCCCAGGGCAAACCTCCCGACCTTTCCCCCCAAAATAAATAAATAAAAAGAAAGCAAAGGAAGGTGAAGGTAACGCAAGCTGTCTATATGTACAGGGCAACCCAGCCAGAATTAGCAAGGGTACCGGTCTAGCTCTGTGTCCACTCGATCCCAGTGTTTATCAAGTCAGGTTTTGGGTATAATGGGGAATGAGCAAAGTTTCTGCCAGGGAAATTCGGTGGCAAGAGGATTCTTGTTAGTCCCATCCTGGAGCCTTTCAGAAGTTCAGGAGCTTTGGGTGGTGGTTTACAGAACTGCCTCTTCATTTGCTGCATGCCCCTGTGTGTTGGCTCTGCGGTCAGATGGGACAGAAGCTTCCTTTCAAAGCATGTTCTGCTCGGTCAGAGGAAGAAACGAGTCATCTCCTCATAGCCCTGGTTTCCCAAAGATCATATGGTCATTTTTTCTTGGCAGTTCGAGTTCTAGATGCTTCTCTGAACCAAGCACAGCCCCAAAATAACAAAAGAATGCACAGTATTAGGCCAATGGGTAACATTTTTTCCAGGTCCTTTCTCTGACCCTGGTGAATACTGAATTGTGCAGTATAGACACTGACCCAAGTGTATGACACTATGAACTAAGTTGAAGATTCCTCCTGACCGCAGGGGCCATCAGGTGGTTTTGAGTGCAGATGAGTTTATTACCTTCTGATGTTCATCCTGGTGCTTACAGCTAGAAGTACCTCCCTTTGTCACTCACTGAAAACAGTGGTTTGCAAACTATTTGCCATGGTAAGACACTGTGGCAACAAGTTCCGCATAGTAATGTATTTATTGCACACGTTGAAAACTCTACTGGAAAGGTCTGAAAATTGTGGACCTCTGTGAGTCCACAGGTTCCATTCTGCTCTTCTAGAGAAAGGAGGTCTGTCGGGGTCGTCTGTTGATGCTTCTAGCAATTAAGAGATATAACTGATAAAGAAGCACCCAGGCTGTAAGGCAGCAGACCTGTCAGGGCGTAAGTGGAGATGTCTGTACAATGGTGAAAGCACAACATCTGCAGGTAATGCAACTGCCCTATAGAAAGTGAGGAGCAGTATAAGCGAGTGCAGGACAACCTGAGTGATTTAGTTGGAGAAGTGCTGCATTTCTAGGAAATGATTCCTCTGTGCTAGCAAGCGTGGCCTCAAGAAAGGAAATGAATGCTCAACACTGTATTCTGAGGCCAGCAGCTGGGCTGAATCCCATCTTTCCCCACTTTCTGCCCAGCTAGAGCAGACAGGGATTGTCCACAGCTGAGAGCTGCTGTGACACACTAGAAATGTGGAGTTTCTTCTACCTGGTGCCACCTGTAAATTTCTTACTGCCTTCTACAACCAACAAGTGCCTGCTCCTCGCTCTGGACAGAGCCTGGAAGATCAAGGTATTATATGGTGCACCTTAGCAGAGAAAACTCCGTGGAAGTGATCTATGTATCAGCAGAATATTGGTAGAGAAAATGGATTGTTATAGACCTTCTAGTAGTACAAAAATCTTTGCAGTTAGCTGTGACCTGAGTAGACCTTTGCCTAATGATGGGAAGAGATATTAGCATACATCAGATACTAGATTTTACGACCAATTTTATTAATTTTAATTGATTGTAAAATAATGGAGGATACATTTAAGGAGCCTCTACTTATTTCACTAATTATAATATGCTTAATTATTATAAACTTGATGAGCCAATAAAGATATTAAAATAAATAGAACAGAAGAGGTGCTCGTTAAAATTGCATCTGACCTCTATGCATTGAAAATTGTTGAAGGGAATGCAGTAAAACTGGCAGCAGCGTGGTAGCACTGGGAGCTGTTAATTCCCAATTCCCAGGTCTTGGCAAGCATGATGCAAATCAAACTCAACTATCTATCTAAAATAAAGGACCAGAGAGGACTTTGGTGAAAGACCAGTAGCCTGTGGATTGGTGATAATTTCTCAGTTCTGCAGTTACTGAAAACACGGTGATTCGGCCTCTGCAGTTTTGTGCACGTGCACTTCATGGCAATTTGGAGTGATAAGGAGAGATGTTCTCCTAGGTGAGTGTGTCACACTCTGCTTTGGCTCTGCATTTGATCTGGAGCATGATTTAGACATCTGGATGCTTATCCACACCCTGAGCAGTTGGACTGGAAATCTTTCAAGAACTGCTTTTTCTTTGAAGAGTATTTTGCATTCTAGTTGCCAGACCAAGAGAATGTTTTGCAATCTGGAAACAAGTAGTAATTTAGGGCCAAATTTGCAATTATGTTGTTGTTTGCCTTTGGGTGGGGGAGAAGTTTGTTTTGCATTTCTGTTTTGAAAATTGCCTTAGTGGTTTTGTTTTGTTGTGTGCTTTTTTTTCTGCATATGTTGTTAGCTGCTGTGAGCACATAGTGTGGAGGGGGAGAGGAATGTGAAGCACTGAGCCGAGTTAAATGTACTGTTGGTGTTGCCGCTGGCCTCTTCAGTGCCCTTTCTGTACATTGGTTTCTGCTTCTCTGAATGCCCTTGGGAAATGCTGAAGCAAATATGCGTGTATCAGTACTCTGAAAATGTTGCTGTTGGTTTTTGAAGTGGACAGTGCTTCCTAAGAAACTCGTCTGACTTCTAAAGCCGGTTTGCATATCCCTGAAAAACCAAACATGGGGTAGAAACGAGCTGATTACAATGTTTAGAAAGATCTTGTACATTTGTGGTTTTTTTCCCCTTAAGATATCTGACGAGCAAGTTTAAAATAGCGGGAGACAGAGCTGAGTGAACCAGTAAGGAAAAAGTAGCAAGCGCGCCGTTTTCTGGGCTGTTCATTTCTTGATACCAAGAACGCAGCCGTGGCACGTCTCGGGCGGCTCTGGGGACACCTACGTCATTCGTTTCACCGCAGCAGCGTCAACTTTGGAATACATCTGGGCCACCAACAATTTGCTGAAAAGGGCCCTTCATTTTTGGCTGCTCGCTGTGCTAGACCCGCGGCGGTACGCCAGCCCTTGGCTGGCTCGGCGGCGTGGGAACGGCTGCGGTCGACGAGCAGCGCTCTCGAGCGGGTGCAGCGTCCTCTGCCTGCTTGCGGCGTCGGAAGCGCGCTAGGCAAAGCGGCCGCTCTCTGCCTTAGCGAGGGTCTGGGTCAGACCCGTCGTCTTCCGCCGAGGACTCGTTTTTATTGGCGAGCAGCTCCTCAAGCGAGCCCGGCTAGAGGACAGGAGCTGGCAGTTCGCTTCTTCCTCTGCCGCGAATGTCGTTTCGGAGGAATGATCATTTGCACATTAAATGTGAAGGCGGCGTTTTATCCTACCGCGGCGGCGCGCTGCTTTGCATTGATTTGGAGAGAGGGCATTCGCACTTCGTGGGAGTGAGGAATGGGTCTCAATAGGATATTCCTGTTTCTGAATGCAAAATTCCTATTTCTGCCTGCTGTAGCCCATATTTTCAGACTCATTTTTGCATGGCACTTAAATGGACTTAAATATTTCACCGGCTAGCAAGATAACGCTACAGCTTGTTTGGTATTTTGTAATCAGTTATTAGGACAGGACTTTGCCGAAATAAAATATGAGGGCAAAGGAAAGTAACATGCCTGTGGCATTAAAATGCTGTTAGCAAGCTGGAGGCATATCAGAGAGATTGGTCCTGAGAGTAACATTTGCTGCCTTTCTGCTTTTGAACTTTTTTTTTCATTTGCCTGTTTCTGAGGTCTGGGATTTATCCTGAATTTTAGAACTGACGGTTTTTGATCATTTGAATAGGTATCACTGTTCAGCAGGGAATACATGTGCCAGCTGAGATGTCTCTTAAAGCCAATTTGTACTACCAGTTATGTGAAATGATTTCTTGAGACTGTAATATATTTCTGCTTCAGATTCTCCACCTGTATTACGGTGGTGTTCTCCTGTTTTTACCGACCCGAATTACGTTACTCTCCTGCCTTTTTGGCCCCCCACCTAGCACCCCAGACACTTGAGCATGTTCTGTGGTGTGAAAACATATTGAAGCACAGGAAAATGACATTGTACCATTAAGAATCTGACTTTGATTTACTAAGGCAGAGTAACGCAGAGCCACAGTCATTTCTTAATCCAAGCCTCATCCTTCTGTGCTGCGGCCATGCAGGTTGCATTCAGGTAAGTAGAATCAACCCTTCTATTGAGTCTCCGGCATTTAAATACATTGCAGTCCCACTAGCTCCTCTGTAAACAACCGATGGCCTAATTCTGACACCTTTCAATGTGCTGAGCAGTTATTTGCAAATTATCCCATCGAATTCATGGGAGAGCAGAAGAATTGGGTTCATAGTTAGTAATTATTGCACACAAACGAGAATTATTTATTGATAAGGTATATAAGAAGACTTCTCCACTGGAGTACTGCTTATTCACGAGGCTTTAGCTGATGATTGCATTTATGTGTTTTGGTAGGAAAACTGTGAGTTGTAAATCTGGGAAGAGATGTCCAAGATTTTGTATTCAAGCCTCTGTTACCCTGAGTTTTATAAACAGGCATTAATTTGTCTGAAACTCGATTGTTTTCTACTGAGCTTTGGTGAGTGGGGTGGGTTTATTTTAAAAAAATTCTAGCTGAAAGCTGGGAAGGGAAAAGTTCCAGGCATGTGGAGACAACCCTGAAAATGAGAGTGGTACGCTAGTGCCAGAGAAGTCGGTGGGAATGGAGGCAAATATTGCTGTCTGGCCGGGAGACCTGCCTGTGTCCTTTGTTAGAGAAGGCATCTGCCATACTTTACCTCCCAGTTATTATCTTCCTTGAGAGGTCCACATTTAGCTGCTCTATAGGAAGATATAGAGGCAGTGATTATTGTCACCACAGCTTGTATAGACTGACCCAACTTACCTATAAACTGTGCAGCTCAGATACAGGTAGAAGCGGAGCTGCGTAGCCCCAGATTTGCCAGTCCACCTGACAGATGTGCTAAATACTTGGTTAGCTCCTGCTGATCTGCAGCTATAGCTTTTGGTAGTGGAGCACGCTAGTCCAAAGTTAGCTTAGGTTTGTCTTTTTGAACTGCAAGTGTAGCCCGTATTAGAGAATTCAGAAAAAAAAAAGAACCTGCAGTGTTGCAAATGATGTGCAGAATGCAGGACATGGTCAGGGTTTGGCTGATCCTTGGGGACCCAGTTTTATCTCATTCCCCATGCATCTGTCCGTAAAGAACCGTGATGGGAGAGGAATGGTGGGAATTAAACATTTGAAGAATGCCTCCAAAAGTCACACTGAACCATCCTGTTGGAAACGCTGTAGCCCTAGCTGGATCGGTCTGGTTCAGATTTTCCATGTCTTCGATGTCTTACGTTGCAGAATTGAAGCCTCTGTTTTTAAGACGTTAATCCCTATGTGGAAAAGGAAAGAGTCCAGCTGTTCTTAAGACACCTACGGTTATTTTGCTTTTGGTTGTTTTTTTTTTCCCCTAGTTTGTTTTAAATCCTTGCGGTCAGTGTAGCTGATATTGCTAGCTGTTGAGTTGTTTAGAGCAATCTGTCATGTCTGCATGAGAGCTAAGCTCGTGGGTGGTGAGTTTGGGGCAACCTGGCCCTCAGACGTCTGTCTGGCTGTGCCACGGACACGGTGCTGTGTCCGTATCTATTACTGTGAAGCCTCGTACTGAAAACATCAGTGTCACTCTTGTGTTAAACATTTCCCCGGTGTGCGAAGCACTAAAGAAAAGGGCTCAGGGATCAAAACAGCCAGGAAAAGTTTGATGCTTCATAACTATTGGTTTGAATGGGTTGAACGTTGCTTGGGGAGAACCTATGGCTCCAAGTCCGTCCAGTTATAAAACGAATCCTTCAGGCCAGGGTGTTCTCCTTGGCACCTGGTGACCAATTTAATGACACTTCGCCCTCGCTTCGTCTCAACGCGAGGGCACGACCTCATGCTTGGGAGCATGTCGCAGTGCGAAAGCGGGTGGCGAGGATGTCTTTCGTGGGCCTTGACGTATTTATTGCCGCCGGTGGGACGGCCTGCCCAAGGAGGACCGCGGCAGCCCTAGTTATCAGGACAATTAAGACTCAAGTCGTGCCATGAGCAGCGGCGTGATTGAAGGCCGGTTTCCGATGGACTTTTATCGCATAATTGATTTCCTCTGTGGGTTTCTGCTGGCTAATGAGGTGTGAGCTAACGCTCCAGCCGTCCCCTCGGTGGGTGGCGAGGGGAGCCAGGTGCCTCTTCGCTATGCAGCTCCGATCTCTCCACCGAGCCTGCGGGAGCTTCCTATCTTTGCGACTTCTGCTCTTCTGTCAAATTTGCTTGAAATTAGTGGGTTTCAAAAGTTATTCGGAGGGGGTCAGGTAGGCAGAGGCACACAGACAGGATGAACTTCTGTTGCCCGCGTCCTTTGAAAATTAGGCTAAAAAAAAAAAAGGAAATGGAGAAGTTGCTTTGGTCTTAAAAGCTCCCCTTTTCTGTATTAATCCCAGGATAGGGAGTGGGGAGGGAGGGAGAGGAGAAGGCAGGGCAGGAAAAAACGGCGATTACCGTGATTATAATTTCATGCTAAAGTATTCTCCCTTGCCTGAAGTGCTGACAAGTGTGTTGGTAACTGCAAAGGTTCCCAAGGACTTAAGCAAACAAACAAAAAACCCGAGTCCTGGAACCATGTTTGGAAGTGATTTAGTTTCTAGCGGTGTCCAAAGCTGGAGAAACCTTCCTGCTGCCCATTGCTCAGCTGGTGCAGTCAGAGCCAGCTGCCTGGGGGCCGCCTAATCCCTCCCTTGCTGCCTCCAAAAACTTGTTCGCAGCCAGGACTGGAAGTAGGCTGGCGCTCTCGGATGGAAGAGAACTACTGGAACGGGGAAGAGAGTAGATAATATCTCTTAGCACTTGAGAGAATTTGGAAAACCTTTTACTCTTTTAACCCCTGAGCAAAACGTGGATGTTAACCTAAATCTTGGGAACCCTAACGCTATATTAAGCCAGTTCAGATTTAAAAGAGAGTTCCTCAATGTTTGGAGACTGTACAGAAGTGTCCTTTCATCCATTAAGTACTATGTATCCTCAGGCATCCGCACACTTAATAGCGTTGGCCCTGACGGAAAGCCTCTTGGGGCATTGTTGGCTGCGCTGGAGAGCACGGATCATTTAAGCATTAACAGCTTTGGTTATTAATTATTGTGGAAAATGTGGGGGTGGGGAATGTCGAAGTGGAAATGTTGTCCAACGGCATATTTTTCACTTGCTACATTATTGTCTCCGTTTCTGCCCTACTTGAGTGAAGCACTTTGATAGCGGAGTGATGGGAAGCAGCGGCTGTTTCGCCTGCTGCTTGACTTGCAGGTTTTCTCGTGATGATGACGATGGGGTGTATTTTCTGTGGGGTATATAGACCGGCGAGTATAACTTCCGTTAATCTAGTGGGAGCTCTGTTTTCAGCCGGTAGAAAAATGTCTCCTAAAAATTGGGTGTGAACACACCATGCGAGACGACATAGCGTGGGGTGGTCTGGGAGCTATGCTTGCGGCTGGCATTAGCCTCCTCCCGGAGGGCTTTTAGGCTCCCCCATGGCAACTTTGTCCCATCGTTTCACCTCCTTTGGTCCCTGTGAATTGGGTGTAATAATACTGATGTAAAATTCAAGCATGGTGCCTTCTAAAATTGAGGTGTCTAGGCAATGAAATGCCTGATGTGGTCAGAGAGGGGTTTTTCGATTCAGATATGCAGAAGAGTTTGGAGTGTTGTACCTTCTCCTGGTCCCTAAATGCTAGGACAGTTTAGCTGCAAGCATTAGAAGAGCAGGCGCTGGGTAACAAGCATTTGGGGAAAATCTAACCTTCATGTAAGTGCTGGCAGCGGGGAATTGCGCTCTCTGGAAAACCTGGCCTCAGTCTTGGGTGCAGAGACCTTGCGAAGGTACACTCACATCTTCAGATCCTTTACACTGTCAACCAGGGTTGTATCTGAACACCTTTGATTTTTGAATTTGGCCTTCAGAGAAGTGTGTTTGTGGAGCAAGCCTGGGTTGTGTAGTAGAAGCCATGTCCCGTGTGACTCACCCGCTCGGTAGTAAGCAGGCTCTGCCTCTTACCGAGTTTGCATCCAGCTAATGCAGCTGTAATTACTGAATCGTGTTTCCTGGACACTTGGAAGTAATTAGTTCAATGTAAAACTAATGCGTCTTGCCAAATTTAGGCTTAAAATTATTTCTATGGTTGGGTGCAGTAATCTTAAATTAGATTCAAGTTTTTTTTTCTAAGTGTTTCACTGGTGCCTGGCTTTATTAACCTATAATATTGTAAGGCTTATTTGTCAAGGGGGTGTAGAGATATTAAAGGAATTTGGAATTAAATATGTTCTGGCTAAATTCCCACTTTACTCAGGCCCCAGTGATCCCAGTGATGTCGAGTCTGGGCATGCAGTGTTGTTGCTGGGTTATGGAAGCTGAGTGGTGGTATAAGCTATAAGCATATGAGAGACTGGAATACCTTTTTGTTTTATTTTTGGTGCTTTTTCAACAAAAAACAGCTTTATGCAAGAAGTATACTTAAAGACCTACTTTCTACCCAACACTCAAGTAATCAACTGATTTCTTATTAGTTAATGACAGTACTCAACTCAGCTCAACTAGTTGTGCTTGAGCAACTTCAGTGCCATAACACATGGGCTTGGGGACTTGCTCGTGTGTTGTAACTTCTGTATGTTTAGAGGAACGGTCTTAACATGTAGCTCATACCTCATACCATACATTGTGGGCTGGTTTGAGCTCTGCAAATCTTGTTTGCATGGCTCCTTTTTGGTTTGTGAATCGTAATTAATAATAATGAGCCCTGACAACAAAAGCGAAGGAGTGCGTGCACAGGGGAGTCTGCGCCGCCAGCCCGCGCTTGCAGCTGGACAGCAGGACCAGAGGGAGCGGGCTGATCTGGAAGCCACCCGAGGGACTCCACCGCTGTGATGGTTCTGCAGGACAAGCCAGGGCCTAACAGCAATTTAATATTAGTATCGCTGTCAGCAGCAGGATTAAATGCAGTATCACTGGGTTTGTGTGTGAAGAATTTCAGTGGGAGGCAGGTAGGGTTTTTTTTTTTTTCAGAAGAGCTCCAAATCCTGTATTGGTGGCCTCCGAATACTCTTATTTTTTCCATATGCTGGAGGGTTTCCAAGGGTGCCTCTCAGTTTTAGATGTTGCAAGAAGACTGATTTATGTGTTGTAATGTCAGATTTTGCATGATTGGGGGACTGCTTTCTCTTGGTGTCTTCTGTAGTTTCTGGTGTGTTGTTCAGTAAAGTGTCTATAGGAAGCAACATAGGTGTCTTTCTTACATAATGGGCTCATGGACCTGTTTCTGTGGCTCTGGTTGCTGGATCAAGCTTTCTGTGCGACTGTATTGTCAATATTGGGAATTGCAGGTGGAGAGATTATCAATGTTCCTAATCAGTACTCTGTTCCCTACAGCTGAAAAATCACTCTTGCTAATAATTGACCAATGCAATTTTTCCTATGACAAAAATGGACACCTGTCTTTACAAATGTGTATGTTTGTATGTGTGCACCTACAAATGTACACATTTGGAAATAACTTCCTCATATTTATGTGTGTATGCACAAATACATATACATATAAACCATGTATGTGTCCTCGTGTAGGGCTGCTGGGCATTTTGCACTGTATTTTTTTAATAAGAAATGACAAATTACAGAGATGCGTATTACACTAATATGTCTGTTGAGGGATATGAAAAATGTAGTGGCGATGCTTTCCCTGGAATGGAAATTCTGCTGTAAACACCAGAACCCTGAATTGCTTTGCTTGGAAGGGAACCATTCCTCAGTTGGACCCCACCTAGTACAGATTCATACAGATCATCCAACATCTGTCACAGCTGTTGAATTGTCACAGCGTCCCCAAAACAGCAATCTGAGCAGTATTCCTGTCACCGTCAAGAACGGGACCTGAATTATTCAGATAATCTGAGTTTATCGCTACCTTATTTATTGATTTGCACTGAACATTTTTTGTTTTGGATACGCAGCGAAGACAGACTCTCCCCTGACCTTGCAGGGCTTTGGAGAGAAATGAAAGCGCATGCTCTTTGAGGCAGTTGGGGATTTATGGTGTTCAAAGAGACTCTGGCTCCAGTGTGGGTAGTTGGCAGCAGTGCTGATAATCACAATGTGATAGCAACTGTGCTGTTATTATTTAAGATGCGTTTAAATCTTATTTTCTTGCGCCGTAAGGTTATGTCTTTACAGGCTACCAGAGTTCAAAAGGGAGAGAGGAAAAACATCCCAACCCAGAAGCTTTTGTTTCTGAAGGTTGCAAGCATAACTACTTTTTTTCTTTTTGTTCTTGATCACCTGATTTTTTTTCCCCAGTATCTTAAGAAAAACGGGTGAGTTGTTTATAGAGAGTACCAGTTGTGTTTCTAAAGCTCATTTCTGTGAAATGGAGCACTGTTCTCTTGCAATCTGCTTGAGCAGTACCTTGCTTAATTCCCTGGATTAACAGAGCTCTCGCATATGCTTGGAGTCTGTGAGTTAGCAAATCTGGTGAACAAATGTTTCACAAAAGCCAGGAAAATGCACCACAAACTGCGTTTCATCTTTGCAGTATTCATTTTAATTGCTGACAGTTATATTCCATGGAAGATACAGTGGCATATCTCTTGCACGCGCAGTGGGAGCGTGGTAGTACATGTCCTAAAGCATTTGTTTCGAAACCGCAGCAAAGAGTTAGCAGCCATAGCAAAATGTACTGCTGATTTATTGTTGATCAAAAAATGTGTAGTAATGACATCCCTAATATAGCCGCATCAAATATTTCCTCGGTTATTGAACGTGCAGCCATGCGTTCTCGGTCAGCATCTCTCTAAGGCCTTGTAGCCAAACGCAGCGGATACGTGAGGTCAAACTCAGAGGTGCCCTACGCCGAAATGTTGAAGTCTGCGAGGGCGCCTCCACGCACAGGACATGCGGGTTAATTGTTTCATGTAAGTAGAGTTGATCTATGCAGAATCCAGTCATTTCCATCTGTGTATAGATGTTTATGCCATACAGTCTGTTGTCATTTATTTCCCTGACTATCTGGGACTAATCATTTCTGATGTTAGCATACTTGCAGGGGCATAAATGTAGCCACATGGCCAGGTTTCAGTGATTTTTAACTATATTATTTTTAAACCACTTGAATCTGTTTAAAACTTTTGCGCCAAACAGTCCCTAGTGTTTGTGGGAGCAGAGGAGCGTACAGAGAAAAGACATACTGGGTAGGAGGAAAGATTAGATTGCATGACACTTTTAAAGAAAATATAGCATTGATGCATTTCTTGTACATGTATTTGGGGAGGAATTTGTAGACACATGCTTCATATACAAAATATATGTAGCAGAATTTGGTTAACAGATATCTCTGACATAAAATATCCAGATCTGTTGCTTCTCATTTTTAATTTTTTTGTTTTGTTTTGTTTTTCTCCCTTCTTGCCTGGCTTTTGGCTGAGGGATCTGTATGCTGTGGATTTGGGATTGAGGAAAAAGCTGGAGGGGATCTTTTCTCTTCTTTGGCTCAGGGAGGAGATAGATTTCATTTTGGTGGTCTGTATTTTGGTGTACGTGAAATACATGTCCGCATTAAAACTCAAGGGATCGGTGCAGGCTCTCGGTCTGGCCCTTGTGGCTTTCCTAAATTATAACCGACTTTTACAGCTCGCAGAAATATGGATCAATAAGCAAAGACAAAACACTCGGTGTCAGAAAATACTGTATTTCATTGTCTTGCCATACAGAAGGAAACTGCGTGGAATTGTGTACTAACATAACTATATGCTTTTTAATTGCATGGACAGTTTAATTACACTTTTATAGCATGTATCTATTTACATCTTTATATGTGTGTGTGTGTGTATATATATATATATGAATTGCAGGAAATAGCCCATGTATAGAGATTAATTTTAAATTCTGTGTAAATTATATTAGCATAAAATCTTTAATATCCAACACCATAAAATTTTAATCTGGGTTTTAGCTTCAGCCTGGTTGCCCAGGGATATTCCCCTGCTCTCCCACCCTCCCAAATAATAAAAATATGCCTGCCAGCTGCTTCACTTAGGTGAGCAGGAGGTCTGAGGTATCCCAATAAAATGGGGTTTAGGGCCTGTTAACTATGTGGCGTGAGGTCGGTTCCCGGCCACGTGGCCAAAGGCCCTCAGGGTCCAGGCTATGGGAGCGCGGTCAGTCGCGAAGGCGCGCGGCGGTTCGCACGCCGCCGGCTTTGGCCGCAGAGCGTTCCCCCTCCCCGGCTTAACGAAGGCCCTGGGGCCTAACGAGGCCCCGCTGGGCGGCAGCGCCTGGCAGCTGTCTCCAATCTGCTAACAAGGGAGGCCGGGCTGGCTAAGGGCCGAGCCGCTGGGCTCAGAGCTGCTGCTGGGGCGCCGATGGGAGCGTGGCTGTGCCGGCCTTGGGATGCGGCTTCTTTGGCGGCAGAGGCAAATCCAGGTATTTCGGCGCGGCGCGTGGCTGCGTCTCCCCGTCACTGGTGGGCTCGGTGCTTCGGGCACAGGTCGTCCTTCGGCTGCTTTGCTGGGGCTGATGCTGGAAAATCCCCTATCGGTGTCTTTAGGTGCCTGCTCGCCTTTCATATACGGCTCATAAGCCTCTTTGTGCATGAAATCCTTGTCTGTAACGGGGAAAAGGGGGGTTTCGTGGGGGGCTGGATTCGGGAGCGGTGCGGGCCTGCGAGATTTTAACCGTGGCAGCCGTCTCGGTGACGAAAACGGCAGCTTTCGCTGGAGCCGCCCCGCTGGTTTTGGGTCCCGGTGGGGGAAGGTACCTCAACGCGCCCCTTAACCAGCGCGCGAGTAGTGCTGTTAACGCAGTAACTTTGTGTTTATTTCTATTTAAATTCCTTTTTCCTCTCTGATGCTGCACAGAGCACAGCCTCCGCTGTCCTGGCTTGAGCCAGCGGTCTGGTGGAGCGTCTAATTAGTTGTACTTTTCTAACTTTTACGAAGCTCGTGATTTGTTACTGAATTGTGGTATTGGAGAACTCGTGTGCAGCTTTTATCTAGTCCCTCTTCCTTCGCCGGTCAGGCTTGCGCGGCCCCGCTGCGGAGCCGGGCCTTGCAGGCACTGGGGCGCGTGAGCTGGGCGCCTCCTCACGCGCCTTGTCAGCGCCACGGCGTGGGGCCAGAGGGCCGGGAGTGACTGGCTGGGTGGGGGTGGGGGTAGGGGTGGGGGTGCTAGCAGAGCTGCTTAATTCATTTTAATGAGGCTCCCGGCAGGCCTCTGCAGGTGCTGCCGCGTCAGGTCTTCGGAGCCGTTACGCCTCCGTGACAGGCTGGCGCCGTGCTGCGCCGGAGCCGCGGCGATAACGATAGGATGTCAAAACGAAGCGAAACAAGGGCAGGGCAATTTTATGGAGATGACATGACAGGAGAAAAGGGCTTTTTTTTTTTTTTCCTTTCTTTTTCTAAAGAGAATTTAAACTGTCAGTACAGATTTAGTGAAGACTTTCCAATGTCAGCACGACTGTGTCGGTGATGTCGAGGTGATGGCAGGATGAAGTCTGATCAGCTCGGGAAGGATCTCGTGCTCTAGCTGGGGAGAAGAAATGCTGTCAGCAAAGATGATGTCGGGGCGATAATTATTTTGCACATTATAGTTTAAGTAGGGCATTGCTGCTGTTGAGTTAATTTGAATTTAGCACAAGGAAGGGGAAGCACACCTCCAAAGATTAAAAAGCCTCCAAATGGTGGCCGCTGTCTGCGAGAGCTGTCCTGATGTCCCGAGGCAGGGTTTCCGGCTGCCCAGAGGACTTGTCCTGACTGCTCTGGTTGTAGTGAAGGCTTCAGGTGCTGAGTGGTGGCTCTGTTTTGCTCCTTCATCAATATGGGAGTCGTACTTTCATTTCTCTCTCAAAAACTCTGTCTGGTGAATATAAGGGTAAATAAGGGAGCGGGGGAGAGAGCTGGGATCTCGCTTGGGAGTGCAACTGTTAATTTAGGCAGGTCGCATGGAGGCATTTGAGGGTGGACAACTGTAATTCCCTGCCGCTAATGAAAATCATTGTGTGCCTGTGTGTTATCAGTAAAATAATCAGTGCTAAAACAGCTCCCTGTGTTGAATGTCACTGGGGGCTGTTGATGACGGATTAAAGTGATGGCAGAGGCTCTTCCCACCTCTTAACTCTGTTTTTAAGATGTTGTTGGAGGTGTGTGGAGAACGGCACCTCTACACAGAGCCGCAGGGGATGACGAGCAGAAAGTACAGTGCTTTACTGAGATGAAAACCCCGGCTCCCAGCCGTTTTGTAGGTACAGGGTATGGATTTGGTAGTAAATGGTGCTGCTCTGCCAGGAGACGGCCAAACAGAATCACAGAAGGGTTGAGGCTGCAAGGGACCTGTGGAGATCATCTAGTCCAAACCCCCCTGCTCAAGCAGGGTCACCTAGAGCATGTTGCCCAGGACCCTGTCCAGACGGCTTTTGACCATCTCCAAGGGCGGAGACTAATAGTAAATGGCATGCTATGGGGCAGCCTTGGTCTGCCCAGCCCGTGGCTGGCTGGCGCTGCCTGCCGCGGCTTGCCGCTGAGGCTCTCTTGGCTGCTGCTGCCTGCACGTTCCCCGTGATGCCATCATCCGAGTGCTACCGCATCTGGCACTGTTTCCAAGGAAGGATTTCCCCATTAGTTAAACAATTGCACTTGCTCTCTGTGTGTCCTATATCACAAAACAAACAAACAGGAGAAAATGCTCTGGAAGAGACAATCTAAGGACTTGCAATCTGATAATAAATCCCCTGTCTTTCCACACACACTCAGTGCCAGCTGTAGACTAATTAAACTCAATAGTTCACAGGTGTTCCTGGGAATGACTAATGCAAGAGCACTCTCCTCTTTAGGGCTTGTTAACATCTTTTTCAGAGCTCTTTAAATTTCATACACCAGCAACACTGAGCTAAACCAGATGAAAGACAGTAGAAAGGGACTCGAGCTATTAGGAGAGTGCTCTCAGTGTTAGCACAGGCTGTGTCCCCACTCGTTTCGACAGCTTACGCATTTTGATGGGTGAATCTCTTAGAGACCAATGCAAGAAAGAAATTGCTTTCTTGGAAGGGCTGAAGATTTCTGAAGCCAAATGAAGTGCTTGTCTTTAGAGCTCATTATATAATTTTATATACCATCGGGATGCCCATGCTCTGTACAAACACAAGCACATGCACACACACGGAGAGACAACAGAAGAAGCAAGTCTATGGCTGAAGGAAACAGGTTTAGCTGTCTTGTTAAGGCTCAAAATTTCTTCCCAGGGAGAGGTAGACAGGTGCCAAGACTTGGCTGTGTTGAAGGGTGTAGGTCATACCTGCTCTTGCAGACTTGTGTAGGTCTTTGGCTAGAGCAGTGGCTAGATGTCAGAGACCTCCGTTGTGGTTCTAGCTTGTCTGTACAGTCATCTGCATTCAAGCTCCTTTTGCCTCTTTTTGTCTGCCTTGCTGAATTACATTTGAACTTTTTGGAGAGTGCTTATCATGGTTATGCAGGACAGCAGTGCTGGCATTGGTTCCATCGCTGGCCTGGGGCAACCACGCTGAAAACCTTCTCCTGTGGAGTTGGTCCAGAGTCCATGTACTTCTCATGTGCAGCTTTCCTTTTAGGAGAGTTTGCTTTCCTGGAAATGAGGCAGAAAGAGTTATTGCACACACCGTGCAATGGCCCGGACAGAGGGACTACTTTGTCCCCTCAATGCTAGCTTGGGATTCCTGATTTCTTGTATACTTTCCTATCCTGCTTCAGTCATCCGCTTTCCAGCAGACTAGCATTGTTCATTCATATGTACACTGGGTAAAAATTTTAGCTAGTTTAGCAGAGCTTTTAATTGAAAATGAGCCCTAGATTTCATAGCTCTGAGATTGTATTGTTTCTTCCAAATGACATTATCAATTGTCCTCTGATACACTCTTTTCTTTCTGAGAAAACCACAGTGATTTACCTAAATCTTTAACTGATTCATTACTGACTTATGCTGAATTGATGCAAGATATCCTCAAATAAAAATAATATTTTCTACACGAGGGAACTGCACAATTTAATGAAACCATTTTCTAAATCAGTTCTATCATGTCACTACAGTTTTACTGTGTGCGTAAAATCTTATTTAAATCGTTACAGCTTCTGGTGTGGCTGTGAAGGGGAAAGAGCTTTCATTCTCTTTTTAAAAAGAGAAAAATAAAAAAAATCAGACCTATGATTGTTTTTAAATAAAAAGTTGTATTCGGGGATAGTCTAACAGGGTTTCCTTTTAGTAATTCCTCTCCTGTAGCAGTTTGACTGGTAGAAGTCAGAGTGCTTCAGAGAAGGATGAGATTATTGGCAAATACAAATATACATTGGCTAATGTTGGGGAAACTTAGGTGCGGACTAACATGAGATTTCAAAGCTCACCGGCCTCGCAGTGGAAAGCTGAGAGCGGAAGCCGAGTCTCCCAATCCAGCGCTCTGTCCACCAAAGCCATACAGTTGCCCCTAAACACTGTTTGGTTTCCAAAAATTTAGAAGACCTGGATGAAATAAGTCTGAATGAACTTCCAGAATTAGCACTGGCTGATTGGCTTGAGTTTGGCTTGTATAAGCCAGACTGACCTAGCAAAACCCTAAAGCTTCTTCAGTATTGGCACTAAGATGATTTTATCTACAAAGCCACTTTTTGAGAGGTCGAGTCAAAAGTGGCAGAACTGCATTTTTTTCATAAAGTCCCGGGATTGATTTGTTACCAGTTAATGACATGAGTGTGTGAGTAAAAAATTACAACCCCCAAAGATGCAGTGTGCAAAGCTAAAAATTTAAAGCAAAAAATAGATTATAAGAAATCCTCCCCTGACCCCAATCCCACACATCCCTGTATCATTGCTTGTGACATTGATTTGAGGGTATTTAATAAAGACTTCATAGCTCCTGTGTTAGAGACTTCTCTGTGGCTGGCATCCAAAAACTCATTTGCCCGCTAGTTCCAAAGTTAAGTAAATTATTTGACTATCAGTGTAAAACTAAGCTGAGGCACTGATATGATGAAGTGCTTTACAGAACTCGTTCCCTGGTTGGCTCTCCTCCATTTTCAAGATGGGGGTATAGCTTTAAAAAAAAAAAAAAAGTGATGAAATTGGGTGGCCTCTAAAGAGGCTGGAAAACTTGGAATTTCATTGTGTGGGGATTAGATTTCAGTGTCTAAGGGTAGAATTTCTCAAGTTAGTTTTGTCTAATACCTAAATGCACATGAACTCCTTGAGATATTTGTCTACTTGATAAGCGAGCCTGGCTCGCTCTCTCTTTAGTAGGAGACTTGCTTTCATCAGACTTAACTAAATGTGCGCGGCAAAATCTGCCAAGCGGTTGTTAAGATGTATGTGGCTAGGATTCAGAAAACATAGGGGCTCTGGCAATTAGAGCAGCTGAAAAGCTGAGGTGCCCAAAAGCAAACTCCAAACAGCTACACAGTATAGACGATTTTTTAATTTTTTTTTTTCTAAGCATATTCTGCAAACTTATCTGAATGTAACTTAGTTTAGGAAGTAATTATTTTCCCTTAAAATGAAGTGAAATGCTCAAGTTGCCATGCGTTTCAGCACAGCTGCTGATCTGCGGAGATACGAGCAGATGTTGAGGCGACGCTTTCTTCTGCAGCAGTTTCAAGATTCTCTCTTACCCCTTAGGAGTTAATTGGAAGTGAGCGATGTGCATGTATTTATGTGATCATATTAATTCCAGCATGAGATGAGAGTAAAGCCCAAATACTTGAAAGTTTCTTGTTTTTTTGTTCCCCCTCCCCCCCTCCCCAATGAATTTGAATCTTCCTCTATTTTGGGTTCAAGAAAACAATACAGTACTGAGATATAACTCTAATAGTTTTCTCAAAGGGAAAAGTTGGGATTGTCGTTGAAGGCCAAATTATTTCTAGCATTAAATAAATCTTAAAGCAAATATGAGTGATGTCGTACCACATACACTACCTCCAAAGCAACACCCCAATCTGGACAGGTAAAAATGTTAATTTTTATGTAGGTTTATACCTGCGGTCATTTAGAAAATCATGTATTTACTGTCCAAACTCCACATTTTGGAAGTGCCTGATAATTTCTTGGTCCTTGCAGATTTTGGCTGCCGGGTCTAAAGCAGAGAGGCTGGGGTGGTGCCGCTGGCAGACGTGGTGGTAGCCTTCGAGCCCGTTTGCTTTTGGTGTTCGGATATGATCCGCGTCCAAGGAGTCCTGTGATCGGTGTGGGCCAGCGCGGGAGCCGCTGGCAGCCCCAGAGGGGCTCGGGCTGGTGGCCGGTGTCGACAGGGCTCCCGAGGCTCCCGTCGCCGGGAATGCCGCCGTGCGCCTTCGGAAGCGCTGGCGTGTTCGGAGGCCTTGTCAGCCTGGCAGTTTGATTTGTGTTGTGACTAACGGGAAAATAAGCAAAACCAGAGAAGCGGGGAGAAGCCCTTCCCTTTCTTGACTATGCGTGGGTGTATTTATATGTGCAAATTAAGTGCCATTTCTTGACAGTTTTTTTTCTGTTCCCTCATCAAAAAGGGGGCAATGCACCTGCTGTGGTTGCTCTCAGAAGCGATTTTATTTTATTTTTTCCTTATAGTCGTGAGCTCCACATTCCTCACCCACCCTCTCCGCAGCTCTGCACGCTGCTGCGGGGCTTGCGTCCCTTCTGGGAAGTGTGTGGTGGCTCTGTTTCAGCAGAAACATCTATTGCTTTTCCTAATTTTACCCAAGACAAGAAAGGATAATCTGGTGTTGTAGCCACAGCATCAAGAAACCGGTCCTTCACAGATTTCCTATCTGACTTTGAAAAATTTGCTGCCCTTCTTTCTTTTTTTTTTTAATATCTAAAGTACCGATCCAGGTTCTCTTCAAATTCAACAGACTTTGAATCATGACATGAAAGGAGGAGAAAATTTATCTTTACCATTCAGCAGCGGCGTGTGGCTTAATTCATTAATCTTTATAAAGGCACGTTGACGAAATTGGACGGAAGTCGCCGAAGCGGTGGGTGGTGCTAGCACAGAGATGCGGCATGGGGAATGCGAGGGAAACGGCATGGCACACATGCCCCACAGGCTTGTTTTGATTACTATTTTGTGTCAATCTGTGGATCGGGAGCAAAACTTGGATAAACAGAAATCCTCAGATGCTTTCTCTAAAGGTGAATTCCTGATTTGTTCCACTTGCGCAGAGCTTCCAGTCGCATCTTCTGTGAACATGAAACTTGTCTTTTACTCCTCTGCTCTGATGAGTCACTTCAGGTGTTTGCTTTCTCCTGTCTCGGAGGCAGCTGAGCTTCTATTTTGGGGAAAACTGTTATTTTTTGAGGATCCTTCTGGATGAAAGGCAGGGCAAATCACTCCTGTTAAATAATAATCCTCTGGAGCCCCAAAAGTTATATATTTTAATGCTATTATATAAGGGATTATATGTGCTTTATGCCCTTCTGTAATAGCCTCAAACGCAAGAGACTGTTGTGAAGCAAGAAGGAGAAAAAGACCTAACAACGTTTTAAAGCCTCCGACTAGGTCGGCCCATTTCGGTGAGCTCTGGCACGTTCGGTTCTGAATAAAGCTGAAATTGCGATTGCGGCTGACTTCTGTGGCTGGTTCCTCGCCTTGTACCGTGCTTCTTCCCAAGACGGGGAGGGGTGTTGTACGCCAGGCCTTGGCAGTGGCTGGCTGGTGAAGGGGAAATACCTGGCACCTCTTGCGTGGAGAGGGGCCAGGGGGTTGTTGCAAATTTGTGCCATTTGCAGTGACAAATTAGCGGTGGTGTTAGTCACCATCCTGCCAGGGTGCTGCGTTCCTCATCTAACGCTTAGGAAGCGCTCGGCCGAAATACTGTTTGCCAACTGCTGTTGTCCAGCCTGTCCGTGAGCGTGGTCACCGTCTGTGACCGGCGAGAGGAGTGCTTCTGCTTCCACTGAAATTCCGTATTTCCAAGGGCGGTTGCAAAAGGCGGAAGTTGGAAGCTATCAGTTAAAACTACATTTCCATAGTGCCCTTCGTGCCAAGCCTCTCGAGGCACTTAGAAAAAATACTGGAAGCGGTACAGCACATAATAGCACTGGCGTATTGCTCAAGAAAAACAAATCTCCTGCCTAGTTTGGAAAGCTGAAAATTTAGAAGACTGATTGCTGAGCCTCAAACCTCAGAAAAGGAGTTAAAAAGGGGCTGAGGTAGACCAGGGCAATTTGGAGGGTTGTCCTTCAGTGGTGGAGGTGACATGAGACTTCTTGGAGCCCCAGTAGGTGAGATGGTCTTTTGATCTCTTCGTGAGAAATCACTTCAGCCTGAGTGGACATCCCTGAGGACGGTATGGTTTTCTGATATGATGTGAATACCGTGAGAAAAATAACCACTACTAGGAGTTGGTTATAACAGGACTAGTATAGAAATGAAAGTATGGGAAGGGGGAGTTTAACCAATAAAGGTTTCCTGATTTTACTGCTAAAATTTATTGCAGCCACATCTAACATGCTTTAGCCCATTTTATTTTCTGGAGAGGATGTGGAGAGCAGTAGGGTTTTGCGATTTCATCTGTCAGATCATCGGTGGGGTTCTTGAAGCAAAAAGCTTACGCAGGAGATGGTTGCTTCTCTTAGTGAAGGGTTTCAGGGAACTGATTTCTGTTTGTAAAAACACATATGTTTTTCCCCATGGAGGTGTAAAGCACAGTTGCTTTTGTTGTCTTTTAATTTAAGAGTAATAGCCTGAGCATCTGCTGTGACGTTATTGTATCGCAGACTGTTACTGAAGAAATTTGGGGAGCAGAGGGGTTCTTGTTTGGGGGTTTAGGCATATATTACTGTTGGAGAGCAAGATAGAAGATGGCTGGTTTGGTCTATACGTTGTCAAGAGCAAAAGAAAGCCAACCCTAGAAGGGGAAGCAGAGATGAGTGAAGAAGAACAGAGCTAGATACTGGT
This sequence comes from Apteryx rowi, assembly GCF_003343035.1. NCBI lineage: Eukaryota > Metazoa > Chordata > Aves > Apterygiformes > Apterygidae > Apteryx > Apteryx rowi. The sequence continues at coordinate 3,739,787 of NW_020448308.1, forward strand.
TGCCATTAAATATGAAGGGGCAAGAGAGCAGATATACATTTGGACATGACAGAAGATAAAACTGGTTGCCTACTCCAAAACCTGAGTGATTCTGGCATGAAGAAAGTGAAGTTACTCTTTCGCTGGAAGTGAACTGTCCTTTGCCCCGTTGCAAGGGTGCTTCAGCCGTTGCCCTGCTCAGCGCTACAGCCGCCCCTGGGCAAAAGCTGGAGTTGCGTCACAAGCGGTGACCTGTGCCTTTGAACAGGCTAATGACTTTTGTCTCTCCCAAAATAGCCGCTTGACCTTCCTCTCAAAACGCTGCCCAGAACCTCTGGAATGGCTATGGAACCATTTTCCATATGATGAAAGACCGAATAAATTGCATCGAGTTGGAAAAGCCTGATAGGAGTAGGGCCTGATAAGCCTCTCTCCTCTTTTTCCTCTTTTTTTTTCTTGGTCCTTTTAGGAGGGCAAAATGAAATTACAAAACTCATGTAAAAGGGTTTTGTGGAAGCCAAAGTGTGAGCCTAAAGAAGCACTACAGAAGGATTAGACCTTTAGGAAGATTAATGTCTATTAAACATGATGATCTGGATGCAGCTTCCTGCTCTGGAGGTCCAGAAATTGCTGATCTTGGGAACCTGAGAGGAGGGACCGGGGAAAGGGTCACTTCTTACCTCCTGCCAGTTCTTCACCTCAGTGTCTGCTAGGTGTTGGAGAACAGGGTATGGGAAAAGCTGGACCTTTGGCTGAGCGAGTGCCCCAATTTTCTCTCGTGTTCCAAGTCTTCCTCTTGCCCGATGGATAAATCCTCCCATCTCCTCCAGGACGTGCACCCAGAATACGTGCATGCTGGTGGCTTCACACAGACCCCAAATGCTGGCTGCAAAAAGCAGGCTTTGCTGCGGAGAGGGAGCTGCTGTTCTGTGGGAGAGGTTGGGCTGGACGGTGGTGGCGGACGGGCACCTTTCTTAAATGCTGGATAATATCACACGACAGGAGGTTCGATCGGTCGGGGAAGAAACATCTTGCGTGTCCTTCTGTCCCTCCAGAAGTTGGGTTGCAGTGCTGGGCCGCTGCAAGGGCTGCGGCATGCCAGGAAAGTGTCAGCAAGCCTCATTTTGGCATTTATATATGAGGAGTAAGCACAATCCTGCTACTATTCCAATGAGCTGCTTTTGCCAAGAAAAATCATTTGCAACTCTTTCTTCCTGCTGCAGTGCTTCTCCGGCAGGCTCGGCTTGTATCGCCTTAACCCCGCGAGCACCAGCACGTGCCGCAAGGCAGCGCGGGGCCTCGTGCAAGCCTTGGCGAGCGCTCCCACGCGCAAGCCAGCGCTGAAGTAGACTGAAACGTTGTCTGGCAGTTGGCTTTTCTTTTTCATCGAGTCTGTTCCTTAGGAGGGCAGCTGCTGCTGTTGCTTTTTTATGTTTTTTTCTTCCATTCTCGAGGCTGTAACCGGGGAGGAGGTGGAGGCTCGGGAAGAAGCGTGGTTTTGAGAGCCACTTAGCTTAGTAAGTGGAAGGAGAGGGGCAGCAGAGCAGGGGAACGGCCGGGTGGTTTGAACCTTGCTCTGTCGCGTTGTCCGTCTTGATGCTGAATCAAGGCCACCGGCACGATGCGCTGCTTACGGAATTGCTCACCTGCAAGTTGAAAAGCAGATCTTGCTCCGTTTTCTTAATAAAGCCCTAACGAAGAGGAGGTGCCCGTGCTTTTTATTATGCACGCTCTGGCGCTCGCAGTGGTGCATGTATGTGCTCTCCCCTTTGATCATCCTTTGGAGAAGTTTGCAGGACGGGTTTATTTGTGAGAGATGTGTGCGTATTGTTTGGAATGAACAATTTCTTTCCTTTCTCTGGTTGCTGGCTGAATTTTAAGCTTATTACCGTTCTCTGTGCTCTGAGCTGAAAGGCTGTTTGCTTTGTCTATACGTTAGCTTTACAGGAGTGCACATGCCTTTGCCCTTTGGTAGAAACTGGGCAGCTGCTTTGCTACGTCCTTGATGAGAGATGTAGCAATTCATGTTTCCCTTAGATATGAACTTGAAAAGGACAATAGCTCGTTTTGTCTGTCTGGTGTTTTTTCTTTTTTCCTTTTTTTTCCTTCCAAGGGAGAGGAAAAGAAAGAAACTCTTTGTTTAAAATTAAAAATTTTTTTAATAATGTAGTAGTCTAACCTTTATGCTAATTGCCCCAGGCTTTTAATGAAGCAATGTAAAATTAGTCCTGTGAGTCTTCATTAATCAAATATAGGAGCTGATGGTATAGTATTAAGACGCTGTGCTACCTCTGCTCCCCAAGCAATGTTGACGTTTGCTTATATTCAGAGTAGAAAGCAACTATATTTTTTGGTAGCTCATTAAAATAATTAGCTATGTTTGGCTTTTTTCTTTTTTAAATTTCTTTTCTTAAAAAAAAATCCTTTTAATGAGGAAAGATGAAAACAGGATGGATAAAGTCAAAAGAATCAAATTAAGACAGAAAAACTGTCTGCTGGAGGCTTCCTTTGAACGTAAGATTTATGTATGTTAATGGCAGCTGTTGGCAGAAACCTCTCTACAGACACCTTTGGTTACTTGCAGAACTTACAATAGAAGCAGATAATTTCAAAGATCTTTTTTGTTTTGCTTTGTTTCATTTTATTTTCCAAAGGTGCTCCAAGACTTGCTATGCCTTTTCTTTATTTGGTTTTTAACTCTGTGCTTGCATCCGTAACGTACTTGTGCAAATAGGCGTTTTTATATTGCCTGCGCTTGTAGGTAAATCGGTTCTGATGCCGTGTTTTGGTTGTAAGGCAGATGCCGGCGGCTCGCACGGAGTCTACGTCCCGCTGGGGTTTTGCTCGAGCTCTCGGAGCAGGGTTTAAGAAGCTGGTGGAGGTGGCACGTTGGTCTTCTGGCAAGCCCTGGTTTCAGGCCAACGAAGTGCTCAAAGCCCTCCTCTCCCACTGGAAATGGGAGCAACCAAAAATGCTCAGCCCTTGCTGGAGGTCCTCGGGGTGCACGGACGGCACCGAGCCGCGGCGCTCCGGACCCGTGGTCGTGTCCGCGTCTGCGCTTAGCAGAGAGGCAGCAATCTGGTGGCACGGGCCCATCTCTGCTTCAAAAGCATTTCTGTCGAGCAGCATTTTTTGGCCCGTCTGCTGCCTAAATAGAAACTGCTGTCTGCTTTAAAAACGTTTCTGGGAAAGATGGCAATAGAATATGATTTTGTGTTTAAGATGCTGGTGTAGCAGCTTTGAGTTTCTATAGGGTAATTACCGAAGCCACAGTTGGCAGAGGACGACCGAGGAGAACCAGAATAATGATCCCTTCTGTGGAGCCGAGGGCAGCTGCGGGCCCCGTCGTGCCTGGCCCTGTATAAACACGCGCGAGACGGCTCCTCTCCGGAGGGTTTTGCTGGCACCGCTATTAATGTGCCCTTTCAGGAGCTGAGACGATGGCTCTCATCTCGGAGCTGAGGGCGGACGGCAGGGGTGCGTGCATGCACGTGGCGGCAGGTGAAAAATTACCGTGGTCCGGCAGGGATACGCCTCCGGCCTGGGGATCGGGGGCCTGCGTTCGGCTCCTGTGTTTGCCCTATGGGATTAGCAAGCCGGGTCTCCTTTTTCTTCCCTCTTTCTCTCCCTCTGGGGGTGAGGATAACCTTGTTTATAAAAAGGGGTTGGCTATCAATTGGTGCATGATTTTAAAATGAGCACTGTGATTTCCACTGCTTAGGAATTAAGGCGAGTTTAGCTGCTTAGTCAGAAAGGAAGTTTGGTTTCCACCCCCTGAGTCCCTTCCAGGAGACTGGCATCTCTTATGCTCTTCCGTCTCCCCGTTTCTATCAGCATGCCTATTTTCAGATAAATCACACTTTGTTCCTGACCTGTTTTCCAGTGCATTCCCGTGCTTTTATCAGGTTAACAGCTCTTCTCTCCCAGTAAACTCTTTCCATTCCACCTATCCAGAAAAGCTCCATAAAATGTTTCCCCTTATGCCTCTGCTGGAAAGCATTCAAGGGGGATAACCCACCGCTCCGGCAGCCTGCGGTGCAGTAAACGGGAAGGTGAGGGAGTGATTCTGAGCAGCGACAACGCTCCGTCTCCCACGCTGAAGTTGTTCTTCGGAGCCTCAGCAACCCACAGTAGCTGCCTATAGAGCACTGCCATGGAAGTACGGCGTGGTTCTCCCATGCGCTCTGGAGATCTTTTGAAAGAAAACAAAACAAAACTTGGTTTAGTCCGTTTGGGCTGAACTTGGTGGCAAGGAGGAGAGGCTTCCAGGGCTGTCCCAGCTGCTTTGATTCCAGGGGAGTCCTTTTTTGCCAAAGCAGGTTGCTACATGTACCTGCCCCTGTGTGTCCCCCATCCTGCCCCCAGCTCTGTGCAACCTCCAAGTTAAAACTTTCCTTTCTTCTCTCCAAATGAGCACCGTTCCCTTCCCTTGTAGCACCGGTCTAATCCAGTATTGCCTGCCCAAATCGCTGTGATGGAAAATAGCTAGCCTACAATTTGCAAAATTAATAATAATAATAATAAAACAGACCAAGATCTGAAGGCTAACTGTGTGCAGTGGTGCTCTTGATGTGCCTCGTGCATGGGTTTTTAAGCATGTCCATGGTGATTTCCCCCAGGTGCAATGCTTGAGGGGTGAACGCAGGCGAACCCCCCCCCAGGAGAACCCGGAGGCCTGCGTGTGTGCATCTCCCCCATGCCATGCCTGAAAGCTTTTCCTCGCAGAGCGTGCGATTTACATAAGGAGCAGTCGTCATCCTTCGCCGCTGATCGTTCCTGATGTATATGCAAAACCTCCCTGATGAGGAGTGGGGGATTATATTTCCATTAATTGCAATGTTCTCTCTGATCCTCTGGCCGGGCAGCAGAGGCTCGGGGAGGGTTAGCTTGCTGCCGAGCGGGAGGCTCTGCCGGGCCTTTCCGAGCGCTGGGGGAAGCCGTCGGTGGCAGCTTGGGTTTTGGGGGGGATTCGCCTGACAGACAGGCTGCAAACAGCGCTCTGGCTGGGGGGAGACTGCAGCAAGCCGTGGCGATGTGCAGCTCGCTGGCTTTGGCTTTGATTGGCCCAACGCTGCACGAGATGAAAATTAGGCAGGGAATATATGCAGATTTACAATAAAGCTGGCTCCCGGGTGTCGCGCACAAAGACACCAAGAGGTGGGAATGGGGCAGCGTGGTTTAGCGCTTTGAAGACAAAGCCGGCAGCCACGGGCCTGGATTCCCATCCCGTCTCTCGTTCCGAGTTGTTTTAAAATCCTTCGGCAACATTTAATCTCCGAGCTTTTAATTCAGAGTCTGTAGGATGGGAGTGCAGATGCTTTATCCACGCTTTTGCAAAGTGCTTAGAGATCGATAGATATGAGCTCAAGGTACTATGGTTGTTAATGTAAAATACTTGTTATACCACGGTCTCTCCTGCATGTTCATTCTGCCGGATATATTTAATCCATAAAATTCTGCCATATTTGTATACAGCTCCAAGCACCCTGGAAGCACGTAGGTGTTGACAGAACAGCTGCAATTTTTTTAATATGTTCAATACAAACGAACGGGTATCAACAGTATCCATCTGCCAGGCTCAGTTAGATGCTTTAAACATGAAGCTCTTTTGTCCCTGTAATTGCATTTGGATCTGAACAGAAAGAGGTTTGATTTTTCTTTGCATAATGATAAGCTAAAAATCCCTTTGAATTGCTTTGACTCCCGATTTATTGCAATAAATTAAACGATAACAACTCTCCTGTTTCACCCCTCCAAGAAAAGGAAGTTGGAAGAAATAACTGCTGAGGGAATGAAGCATGCTGCTTACAGGAATGCATCTTTTCCATGCTCATAAGCACCTGGGCCTGTGACCTCTGTGTTTACAAGATATTTATTGCTGCTTGTGCTTTCCACTACTACAGAGTTATCACTTCGGTGCCTTGTAAAATTTGATTGCGTTTAATAAATGTATTCAGCGTTATTGCTGAGCTTGGTGGAAAGCAAGACTTACCCTCGTTCTTTTTCTCACGCTCGCAAACACGCGCACCTTTGTAGCCAACATATTTTCTTGCATGCGTACGTTACTGCTTATGTCATATTGGAGGCAATTTTGGATGCATCTCAATTAGATCGTTTTTCTAATTAAATAAGTGCTTGTGGTTGTAAGGCGAGCGTGTGTCTGAATACTGAATAAGTGTGATTCACTGCAGTGATTTTTTCCGGCTCCTGTGTGATGAAGCTTCATACAGCTCAGCTTCTGGCATGGAGGCATCTCATTACCTTCCCCATCCTGACCTCTAGAGCTGATGTTAGCCAGATGTGTTCGGGTCCCTCCTTTTGCCACAGCCTTCCTATGGGACATCAGGAAAATCATTTAGTTTTTCTGTGCTGGTTCTCCATCTGTAAAACAGTTAGGGTAACTCTTACCTGCTTTTGTGAAATTAGGTTATAAGCACATGTGGAACTTCAATATTGTGGTAAAAAGGGATGTTTGAAGATGTAGGGTGTTTTTTACCTCCTTCTCCTCACCACTGAGTGCCTGAGCATGGGATGGTAGTAAGGTAGGTGTTGCCGTTCTTGGGACAGAGGTGGCTTTTGATTTCTTTCTCATTTTGTGTCTGAGCACGTCTCCTTAAGGAGATGATTCAGCAACAGAGAAACTCCTGTCTGTGCCGCTGAGAGGGTTCAGGCGCCGTCTCCCAAAGTTCTCTTTGGTGCGTGACCTCTCGCGAGTGTGGTCCCCTGCTAAAGTGAAGCCTTCTCCACTACTTGGTTGCTGCTGAAGTTGAGCAAAGAAAGGAGGTATCAAGCAGCTGTGATGTGTCTATTCCTTTATTTTTTATTTTGATTTTGCGGGGAATTCCTTCTGGAGTGTCAGAAATCGGGGACTGAGCTATCAGGGGTTTTGCTTTACTTCAACACTTGCGGGTGCCTTATCGTTGTGACCAGTGCGTTTATGGGTGCCCTGCAGACCGCTGAACTGCCGTGGATCGGCTGGGGTGTCCTGGAGTCTCGGGAAACTGCAGAAGCTCATCTGGGACTTGAATTTTTTTCCATTCTATTGATAAAAAAGCCTTTTTCCTCTTTATACTGTTAGCAGAATTAAGAAAAATAACGTGGAATAAGTTTGACAAGTTTGGATTAAAGGCAGAGGAAAAAGAATTCTTGCCTTTGCTTCTTTTTGTTTGTTTGTTTTTAAATGTTCCTCTTGTAAATATTGAGGGCTTCATCACATTGCATCTTGCTCTTAATGCTGTCGATTAATTATTACTAAAGCAAGCAATTGAATCCGTCTGGGCCGGTGACACGGACTGTGTGCTCATGGTATAATTTATTGGCGGTGCAGCGCGGGACGTGTTCAGCAACTGGTGGATAATCGGGCAAGTCGCTCGGTACCAGGCCTGTCTGGAGGGCTTCATTAGAACGGAGGCGCCAGTCAGCCTCCGAGATAGGCGACCCACATCCATCAGCAGAGCGACTTGACATTAAACTTATTTTCCTACCCAACAAGGTTAATTGCTCTTGCATTTTATGGAATTTATATGAGGTTTTTAGAAGTCAGGTAGCACTAGCTTTTGTAAGCAAATGATAGCTTGGGGTAGTGCTGCTAAATGATAAATATTAATACCAATGGAGCAGAAATACAGTGGACTGTGCTGTGATTAGTAGTGTGGGTTTTTCCTCCTTGCTAGAGCTTAAGATACAGATTTCGTCATGAGGCCAGTTCAGGTGTCTGTTCTGGAAAAATCTTTCTCACAAAAAGCACTGGAACAGCAAAGAGTAGGAAAATCGACTTCTAGATGATAGCATAGCACGATCTAAAGTAGAGACTATCTCTTATGGACAGCTTTGATTCTGTGTGGTCACTTCAGACTGTCTCTGAGGATTTCAGCGGAGATCTGAAGAATAAGTAATTGAATTGCGTGGACTTCCCATCCCACTCGAGCTTGAAAATTCCCAAATCGCATTTGAAAATAGGTTGTAGGACCTCTGAAATATCCCCTCCTAGTGCGTGGCCATCTTTTGCTGTCTTTGAACCTCAAAAATCTAATCTTTTCTGTTGAAAGCAAGTGTCTGCTGTTGCTGTTTATAGGGAATTATTGTTATTCAGCAGCACTATCATTTTTAGAGTAGGAAGCCTTCCACAAGGGTAGGGGGAATTTAGAAGATTGTCTAAGAAGTATTTTAGATGAAGTGCAAAAACCAGAGTTTGAAGGAAACAACTACATTTTGTAAAGTTAGTGCTCTTGAAGTCTCCTCCGTCGGTAGCAGATCTCTCGCTGATGGCAGCGGGAGGTTTGCATGGAGATCACGGCCTTTATATAGTAGCCCAGTTCGTATTATTTATTCAGTGCCGTATTGTCACATTCAAAGGGAAAATTTGCTCCCTGTTTGACCAGCGCCAATTCTGACCCTGTTTGACATCTGGGCTTTGCTGGGTCTTGGACCAGACGTGCTGGTGAGATGGGTGCAGAGCAGCTCCTGCAACTCGGTTATTGTGCCGGGCCATGCGCGGACCCTTGAGGCAGCATAACCTTACGCTCAGTTGGCATTTCTAGGGCAGCTTCTCTAGCAAGAAGGTCGCACCGATGCCAGTTGTTAATATAAATAACGTAACTTTGCTTATTTTGCTTGCGTTGTGGACTGCGTAGCTGCCAACGTCTGCAAGGTGGCTTGAGCCTCCTGTCTTACGTGTGCACCTCCTATTAAGCTGTTCTCAAGGTTTTCACCTTTTTCTGGTTCGTAGATGACATCTGCATTTTAAAAAAGTCTGGCTGCTTTAAAGGCGTGGAAGGAAGAGTGGTGGTAGACGGAGCCCAGGGGGACTGGGCCAGATGTTAATATGAAGATGCGGAGGCTGGAGAGGATACATAAAGCTGTCATGCTCCGGACCGCGCTGATTAATTTGGCACTTAGAGCAAATATTCCCGAGCAAACAGCAAACGGCGCCCTTTGGCGTAAGGCCGTTTGTCGCCGCAATTAGCTAAGTAGCGCGTGGCGAGCCCTGCCTAACGGCTCGCCTAGCACGCGCGGGGCCGTATTGCCGCTGGCGCGCGAGCGTGGGGCCGGTGGGAGTGACCGAGAGGCGACAGCCGCGGGCTGCTGGGTCGGCCGCGTTGCCTCGGGAAAGCCGGGGAGGGATGGGAAGCGTGGAGAAGGTATTGCCGCTGTGACTGTATGGAGTCTTTTCTTGCAGCCGAGACTGAAACCCGTTTAGATGGGACTGACCTTATCGAATAAGCATTGATTTAAAAGAAAAATGTCCCACTTAGTTTTTTTCCGTTTGACAGCCAGCAGAAACACGCAGCTGCGCCACAAGTCCCTTAGAGGTGATGGCGAATTTGTGATCCTGTTTAACTTCCAGCCTAACCTCTGCCGCAAGGCAGCTATTTTTGGTGTCCCCCCCGCCCCGCCTGAGCCTGCTCCCCTGCTTTCAGTTTGTCCTTCTGCTCCCTATTGGGGCACATCTGTGCTTAGGACCTTTACGATTGGCAGCGCTGGAAAACGAAGGTGGTGTTTTTGTCCGCAAACCTGCACGGGGCGAGCTCCCTGCCGGCGGCATCCGCTTCTGTCTCTGTGGATCTGCCGACTTCGGAGCGAGAGGTGATTCGCGTTCGGTGCCCATCTCTCCAGCTGCCAGTTGTGCTGCCTCCTTCCACCATCCTCTCCCCACCTTCCACTTTTGGCCACCCGCGCTTGTGCTTTCCCGTGGGGAATCGTTCCTGCGGCGTCTCCGGCTCGGAGCGAAGCTGGAGGTGGCGGAGCTCCCCGAGGGAATTGCTTCTCATGAGGTTTGTGGCTCGCCTTGGCAGACTTGGAAGCGCCTGCTTCGTTTCGGAAAAGCAGGTGGAAGTAGAGAAACCCGCGTGAAACGCGCCCCCCTGAAACCTTTCCATGTGCTCCCCCTGCTTTAAAATACAGCCTACCGCTTCTTTTTTTTCCCTGCTTTCCCAATAAAAGAGATGCTGGCTGGAATTCCTCTGCCGGGAGGAAAGGAAGGCAGGGCGGTGGAGACTAGCTTCTCTTCCCCTCGCGTTTGATCCTCTTGTGTAAGGCGGAGGTTTTAGAAATTATGAAAAGCGTCGTGCGGCGCGGAGGCTTTCGGAGGAGGCCGAACCCGCAGAACTGAGTCCTGCTCGTGCGGTTTTCTCACAGGCTCGCGACTGGGATGTTCAGTACCGTCGCGCTTATCAACACGGTCAAAAGAGCAAGGCGAGGATCGAAGTGGGCTGAAGTTTGAGCGCTTTCAAAGCCTTGTTTTAAGCCTACTCTGCGCTGCGGGGCTTAGAGACCCGCGAAGCTTCCCTGCTCCCTAAGTGGCCAAAAAATAGCTAATACCTTGCCTTGTGGTGTAGCTTATTTAATCCTTCTGATTAAGGAAGAGATATCCTTTCCCTTTATCCTTTCTGATAGGCAGCGATCACCTGTCACTCCTTTTTAGTTTATCTCCCCTGCTAAATGAATGCTCCGGCTTTGATAGCGAGTAACAAGAACAACTTTGCGCTTAAGTGGAGTCTGTGGTTTCCAAAGCACTTAAACTCATAGCTAACTTATTGCTGCTGTGCATTTAACAGCCATTTTACATACGTGGAAACCAAAAGACTGATAGTAGCGAAACTTGTAGTCATAAATCGTGCTGTTGATGGAAAATTCACTCTAAATTGCTCAGTCTTTTTTTTTTTTTTTTTTTTTTTTTTTTAATTCCTAGAAGAATGAATTGATGCTGAGCCAGGAGTGAAGCTTGTTTTATGGGGAGCAAGGTCTTTAATCTAGTCTCTAAGCGTTAGTTCCGCTCCGCCTGCCCATTTTTGGTGGTTCTGTCTCAGTAGCAGGTATAAACCCCCAGCAAAACTATAAACTGGCGGGAGGCAGCTCTTTCATCATTAACCGCTTTCCTTGCTTGAGCATAGGTTTCGGATGATTTTAAATGATCTGCTTAAAACGCAGCATTGCTATGTTGCGCAGCCCTGTAGAACGAAGAACTGTCTTGAGGCGCTGCTGGTGCTGCCAATGCGTTTCCTCTGAACGGCGAGGAAAAAACAACCTCTTGATTCTGAAGCAGCATCAAAAGAGCCATCTTGTGTGTAATGCCCCTCTTCCAGGCCGCTGTCTCCAAATGCAAGATTTGCTTCGTCATAATACGCTAAATAATCCGAGAAGCAGAAGTTTGGGAATGAGCAAGATTATGTTTTTGATAGTATCCAATTGCCTTTTTTGGGCAGAGCTCCCACCGAAGCCATGGCTCTCTGCAGACCCTGTAGTTGGTGGGACTCTCGCACACTGAGCAGGGGCAAGCTGTGTTGGTTGGTGCTTCGAGCGTGGTGAGCATCCGCCCGAGCTTCGTATGTCACAGCGGTATTAAAGCTGTCAACCCCCACCTACGGCAAGGGGGACCAAGGGCTGAGGTATGTGGGCGTTCTCGCTTTGGATGGAGTCGTGACATTGAGTCTGTCGTGTTTGCCGCAAAGTTCCTGTGCAAATTTTTTTCCTCTCTGTGCTATTTTTTTCCCCCCCATCTGTACACTGGGAATAGAAACATCTCCATGCCATCAGTTCCCCTAGGCTAGAGGAGGAATTGGTGGCACTCGGCAAGCTGTGGAATAGGGCTGGCCAACCTTTCTGGTTCCAGAGGGCACATGCCGAAAACCTTCATGTGGCTGGAGTGACGATACGTACACCATGCCGTGAGAGAGCCTCGGGAATAGTCCTCGAGGAGGAGATGCCCCTGGTTTCTCGGGGGACCCATGTGCTGTGGCAGGCCAGGGCTGGAGAATGGCCCCAGGCTGACCAGGCAGTGGCCACAGCTCCTCCTAACCCACTTGCCCATCCTCACTGAGATCGTCCAGCGGCTCCCGTGCCAGCAGCAGTGTGGCCTGGCCACAGGAGCCCGCCGGTTGTCCGCTGTTCACATCAGGGTTGGCCGTGGTTGCTTCTGGGCTGGTGAAGCGGGACTGCTAACGCGTCTCATAAAGACCGACTTATTTTGTGTGGTGGCAGAGTCCAAGGCATCTCCTTTATGCTGAAGCATGTCTTGCTTGTATGACACCAAGACACTGGAATAAAGAGGTTTCTGGTGCTTGTTTTCTTCTTTTCTTTTTTATTATTTTTTTGCTGTTTATTAGCCATGTCTGCTTTTTAGTATTTTGTAAAGACGGTGTGAATGACAAAGATGTTTGCTGCAGTTGGAGAAGCTAAAACAAAATTATCCTCATCGGGAGATCGGGGGCTCTGCTAGTTAGTTGAGGATTTTCATGTTTTCTCTAAGGTCCTCTCTCTTTAAACAGTTTTCTTCCTTGAAGCCCAGGAGTTAGATTAACCGTCATCATAGATTCTCCCAATTAGAGATGGGGGAGAGAGCGCTGCAGTGAAGTCGTGTTTGTAATTGCGCGGTGAGCAATTACCCCTTGGGACGTGGAGGATAAAGTGGGAGGAAGGGCACAGCGGAGAGAGGCATGCTGCTAAAAATGTCACTTTAATTGGGCTGCCTGACACAGAAGGGTTTTGACATTCAAGAGGTTAGACCATCTGTTGTATAGTAGGCCTTGCTTTATAGATGTTTAACTTTTTCTTTTTCTTTTTTTTAAGAGCGCACTGAAGAAGCATTACTGATTCCCATGCCATGAAGCTGCTAGACATGGAAAGCTTAGTGAAAACACTTGAGCGGAGGCTCTTGAAAGCAGAAAAGTGGTCTCAAGCAGTTTAACCGCTACTTAGAGCGTGCAGTTTGCTATGGCACAGTCCTCTCCACCTACCCCCCACCCAGCTGGGTTTCTGCGGGAAAGTATCTTAACACTATGTAGAAACACACACACATGCCCGAGCACAGGGTTTTATATATCGTGCATTCAAAATGTGTACGGTTGTATAAATATATGTATATATGCATGGGTAAAAAATAAATATTCATGAAATATCAGTACAAATATGGAGTGTACAATATTGGCAAAATGTGGCAAAGCAGATTAGGCTAAATAGGAGCAGGGCTTGCTTAGTCTAGACTGAAAGCCTCTGTAAACAGAGCTCTTCTCTGTGCCTGCAGAAGTCCCCTGGACTACAGGAGGAGCTGTTTTCCTTTTCTGAAAGTCCTGGAAACGTGTGCCCCATCTCATATTTTCTCATCAGAAAGTCAGCTTGCAAAATTATGCAAGGGAGGCAGAAATGCATTCATATTTTGACTTTTCTTTTTTTTTGTATATTTTGTTACGGTTGTGTGGCAGCTAATGTGCTTTGTGCATTATTTTTTTTTTTTTAATGAATATGAGATACGGTGAAGCGATGTGCAAGCCCACTTAATTAAACCTATTTGATTTTTTTTTTAACACGGGAGGATGACCGCAGTAGCAGGTACCGCTGAGAGCCAGAAGTCAACATTGCCGCTTCTGTTCCTGGTTTTCAGCAAACGGGGTGCCCTGGTCGGAAAGGGCGCGCTCAGGCATTGTAGGGCAGGGGAGCTTTCCTGCTGGAAAGCAATTTAACCAGGCGAGTTGCTGGAGCACGCGGGGTCCACGTACAAGCGCTGCGTGTGCGGCAGGTTTGTGGTGTTGAGGATCGTGTTAGTCTCCTCCTGAACCTCCCCTTTCCCTCGCTGAAGGTACGCTGGGCGACTTCTTTATGGCTATTTGCACCTGTAGGATTTAGCACAGCAGAAGCCTGATCTTTGAGAGGCTTCCTCGGCGCTATTGCAAGAAATTTTGTAATGGAGATGGTTCTTCTCAAATCAATTTGCAGTGGCCTCGGTTTTGACAGCTGAAGGGCTTCTGCAGTTGCAGCTAGCTAGAAGCGTTTTCGTAAGGTGCCGTGCGACTCCTGGCTTAGAAAAGTCTTTTTTGCGTCTGGAAGCTAAAGGTGAGATATTTGTTTCTCTCTATTTTCCACTTCTCCTCCGTGCTGTCAACAAGATGCTTTCTCGCAGTGCTCTTTGTTGCTGCTTTTAAATTTTTTTCGTGGCGGAGGAGAGCAATCATATTTAATAATGCAATTACAATCAGGGGAAGATGTTTATCCTGTAAGATTCCAGCTGCTGGAAAAGCCCTCGGGCATTCTGGGAAATGAGATGCAAAGCTCGAGGATTACCTCCTCCTAAAAATACCGGAATCGACCACCAACAACCATCATCGCCCTGAACCGTGGGTTAAAGGACTTGGCCGCTATTGCCAGTCGAGAAGGTTTGTACGGTCAAAGGACGAGTCCAAGCTAAAAATACGAACTTTTCAACGCGCTGGAATACTGGTGAAGGGAGGGTGCCTGCCTGCTCTTTGGGCTGCAAAAATATAATTTAAAGTGTTTGATAACCACAGCTGAAGTCTCCGTAGGTAAAAGCTCCGAGAAGAAAAGAAAGCACGTCTCATTTTTCTCCATAATCCGTAGGCACTTGGTTTGGCCGGTGGCGCTTTGTAAATGAAGACACATTTCAGTGATGCTTTGTGACTAAATTCATTTGCGGAGTCTTAACTCATTTACTAGCTTGGCTATGAAAAGTATTATTCATTGAATGAAATTTTAGAAGATATTTCACTTGCGCTGGAACAGCGGCAGCGCATGCCCTTAGCAACTTCCTAACAAAGAGCTGGGACTCATCTCGTGCAACTCGGAGCGCACCCTATTTCTTTATATTTGCTGCTTACCAGGCGACCTTAAACCTGATGCTGCTTCTAGGATGACACCAGCCTTATTCTTTCAAGATCAAATATTAAGCGTAACCGTTGCAAGATCTAGTCTGAATTTAATTTCTGCAGAATGTTAGTGGTGAGGATCTGGATCTTACTTGGCTCTCCAGATTGCAGGTTTCACTGGATGCGAGCTAAATTACAGACCTGTAGAGCAGAGCACATGAACGTAGGCCGAAATATGGCTATCGGTAAAATAGATCAAGCTCGAATCCTTTCATATGATCATGAGCTGAGTTTCACTTCTGTCTATCTAAGCTGAGTTTAACTTTTGGATCCACTTGCAGTGGAAGCAAAGCATTGGGACTAATTTTCATTTAAGAGCTATGTAATTGTGGCAGGATGATTTGGCTTTGAATTTTATGTTCTGGGGTCTAAATAGATATATCAGATTAAAGATTATTCAGAAATAAAAATGGATTTAAAATCCAAGACTTTTTTTTTTTTAAGTGATACTTATTTACTAAGATTTTGGGAGACTGCTTCAGAAGATTTAAATGCTCGAGTTTCCTAGACTCCTTTGGGAACGCTAACCTGAGCCCTAGTTAGAACTATGAACCACAAACGTCCTCCTAAATTGTCTTTCTGATGTTTGGGTATTATTCTGATATTTGGTTTCATTGTAGCTGCATCACTGCGGTATCTCAGTTTTGCCAGAGTGCTTCAAGGAAACAGCATTTTTGTGTCTTCTGCTACCAAAACGCCTTAGTCCAGTTGGGGGTTTTATTTTGGGGGGAGGGTGCTTTTTTTGGTGTAAGGAATCTTACTTTATTGAGGCTGGGTCCCTGTGAAAAAGCTACACTCTGCAAGTTTGCTGTGCTCTGTGGCTTTACCCCACAGGGAAGGAAGAGAAATTGCATTTTGGGACTGCTCTGACCAGCAATTTTTATATGTGAACCCAACTATATGCCATCTCTTTTTCGTTATTACAGAGAATTTTTAGAGCTGATGCAAGAAGCCTCCGGACCTGTTTGCAGGTTTTCCATTAGTTAGAGAGCTTTCATGCTGCTGATGTCCCCAAAAAGGGCCATTGGTATCCTGTTCATGCAACTTCTGCCTCTGCTGTTGAAGACCACCTCCAAGTTGTGGCTGCGGGCAGAATTTGGTCCTTTAAATAACAAGTAAAGACCGACCCAGCCCTCCTTTAGGCATCCATGCAGAAATCCCATTCTGGGGTAAGGGGAGGAAAAGGCCTGGACTTCAGATTTAACATTAAAAACAGTATATTGCAGTGGGCGATCCCTCAGACCTGCATTGCTGTGGGATGGATGGCAAAGGAGAGACCAGAGCCCAAGGTGGAACGGAGCAGAGGGGAGCCGAGCGTGTCCTCTCCTGTGGTCCCCCACCGAGCTGCGTGGACAGGGCAGCGAGATGAGAGCTGCCTGTTCCTGGGGCTCTTTCCCAGCCCAGGGGATATCCAAATACAAGCAGAGGGTAGTTATTTCTCCTGGACCATGTCACTTGTAGACTTGTCATGAGTTGCTTTTGCACGTTAGAAAGAGGAGATTTTTGAGCTGGTAAATACCTGATGCTCTTATGCAGGACAAAGCTGGGCCAGGAAGAATATTGATTGTCAGCATTAGCATGCCAGGAAAAAAAAAATCGGAAGAAATCTGCTCTGCAGCCAGTCACGCCAATCAAATGGGCTGTTCTCCTGCTTATTCCTAGTGTCGGAAGTCAGCGTGGGCGGTGCCGAGTTCAGGAGCATCTAATGGCCCTTATTAGGGGAGCCAGCAGTGTAGCGCTGCTAAATTTGAGTCGCTGGGTAGGGGAATTGGACTCTGATGGGTTTGAACTGGGTGCGGGTGGGGAGCCTGGGTCTCCGTCACCAGGATGTGCTGCAGTGAGAACCAGGCAGCTGTTTTTCCACTGTTGTTGCTAGGCTGCTTTGGGGACCGGGTAGAAATGATCCTGAGTTTTATGTTATTAAAAGAAAGGGGTGGTGGTGGAGGGGGGGAAGGTTCCTACCATTTGAGTTCTGTTTTATTAGCTGCTAGCAATATGTGTAGGATCTGTATTACGGAGCTGAGCTGCTCCGATTCCATCCGGGAGAGGTTACATGGGCTTGCATGGTTAGTAAGCTGAGATTAATTTATTCTGTGGCTTTGGCAGCGGCTGTTAAACTGACTTGGTTATAGGGAATGATGGGAGAGAGTATCAGATGCCAAGCTGGCTGTGGTCTGACGAGTCAAAAAGATTTGGAGTTGTTTAAAACCTTTCTCCCTTCTTTGGGTATTTGGGCTCTTTCTCCAGTCTGTTTGTAAATGGGAACATAATTCTAGCCTCTGTGTGTGTATAGGCGATGGAAGGGTGTTTTTTTTGTTTTTTTTTCTTTTCTTTTTTTGTTTTTTTTCATTCGTACAAGGACGTTGAGCTTCAGACATGCACTGGCTTTTAGCTGACTTTGCCATCCTTGTCACAAGGCTGTCTGAGGCTGGCTGTGCGGATTGCCAGCTTCTGAGTCATAGGCAAGTGCAAAAAGGGATGCTGTTGATGTATTGACCTTTGGATAATTATCTTGATTTGTTGGCATGTGACTTATTAGACAAGGAAATGCTGTTATTTAAACCAAACTGATGAATAATGTGAATGAAGGGCAGTTCAGTTCTCCTCCTTTGTCAGAGCAAGGGCACGAGCCCAGCTTTAAAGGCAAGACCCGTTGCAGTGGCTCAGTTGTGAGCTGAAGAAAGGGAGCAGTCTAATTAGGTGTTGACCAAAAAGTAGTGGGGCTGTTCTGCCGTTTAAAAAGTGCATCTGTCGCTAAAAAACACACTTAAATCCAAGGCGCAGAATTTTGGTGTAGATCTGAGTTTTTGCATAGATTAGGGTTATCACCACCTTGAGTTTTGCCTCGGACCTGTTTGAACCAAAAACGTGTAAAAATACTTGCGACTTCCATACATCCTTTTGCTGCTGGCTTCCTACGTAAAGGGAGCAGGCTGATGCTTATTGTTCTTGGTTAAAATTGTCTTGGAGGTCTCAGATGTGTGGGATACAACGGCTCTGTCATGTCTGGTGCCTGCCCAGAGTCTCTTCCCTGGTGTTCTTTGTTATAGTTGCACAAATACTTTCCCATTAAAGGAATTCTTGCCTGATCAGCATTAAGAGCCAGGAATAAATGAAATCCAGCCTCTTCCATCAAATAGCATTATGAGTTATGGTGGAGTGAAAAAAGCCTGTACTTCGTCAAAACCCCCCTGCTTTTCCAATTTGTCTGAGTGATTCTATGGCTATGTCCTTAAAACTGAAAATCGGCAGCAGAGCGCAGATGTCTCTAGAAGATCCATCTGAGCAGTCAGTGTTGATGTGCAGTCATGAGTATCCTGGTGCTCAAATCTTCCTGGGGATGGGTGCTTGAATCTGCTGGAGTCCCACTATAGCTCATCCTTGTATAAGTGGCCTACATCAAAGGGAAGACCCTGGGGCATTTCTCCATGCATTCCTTTGTTTTTTAAATTCTGGCCCTTTCCTGGGAGTGGAAGAGCTTGATTCTGCTCTTATTTCCCAGAGCATAATTTGGGAGCAACTCTGCTGGTGGTAGATGGTATCAGACAGGTGTCAGAGAGGAAGAATTTAGCCCTAAGCTAATAGAAAATTTGTCCTCCTGCATGTTCTTGGACTCCATTTGTGAAAGCTGCAGAGCAGTTTGGGATAATATCCACTTCTATTATTTAGCTGCATAAAATACCTTGAAGGCAAATAGCGCATCTATAAATTAAGCTTCTGAAGTGTCGGTCAGGTTACTCAGGGTTTTTTTTGACAGTGAGATTATTGACGGTGTAAAGTGATAGTTCTGCTCTTGAAAAGCTCATTCTCCTAACACAAATCACAGCACTGCCAGGATTTATTGAACTGCCTGATGGAGAGGTACCGTACAAGCTACTATTAGTCCATTTCCTCAGCCTTGCCATCAGGAGGCTTTAAATAATTGTATTTGAAAGAAATGTCAGAGTGACAGAATCGGGTGCAGAAGGCCATAGATATTCCCTCCCCTCTCCCCCCCGCTTGTTCTTTCTCTCTCTCTTGCTCTCTCTTTTTATTATTTGATAATTTCAGAGGGAGAGGGCTTTCCCGGCTGCATAATCGGAAGGTTTAAAGACATTGTGCCCGCCGCTTTAGGCAGTCTTGCTTTGGTTATGTTGAAGAAGTGGGAAGCTTATCAGCTTCATGCGGTCCTGCAGATTTGTTTAGACAGCTAAGGATGCTCCTGCCAGGGTCAAGTCTGCCACAGAGAGTTGAAGTAGCAACTGTGAAAATAGCAAAATGTGTAGTGGTGCCACAGTGGTGGTATTGTGAGGCTCGGTACCCTCCGGGGAAGGCTGCGTATCTGCTTGTCAGGAAGGAGGAGACTTCTCACCAGTTCCTCTTTAACCTGGCTTATTGTGAAGTCCTTAGCTGGGGGGGGAAAGCAGCTGATGTACATTGAAACCTGAAGTAGGAGTATTGTACTCTTGAAAGCAAAGTACGTTGAGTCCACAGAATCACAATATGATTTTGGTCAGAGCAGATCTCCAGAGGTTGTCTTGTCCCCCAAGCAGGGCTAGCTTATCAGGTTGCTCATGGCCTTGTCCACTCAAGACCTGAACATCTCCAAGGATGGAGCTTCCACAGCCTCTGGGCAGAGGGTCTCTGTCCCAGTGGGTGGGAGAGGAGAATGTAGGTGTCCTGCTTCTCGCCAGTCTTAGGTTACTCTAGATGATGCTACTCACAACATGCATGTGAAGTACCACACGGCACTAACATGACTTACCACCACTTCTGAAGCCGTATGCTAAGCTTGGACGTTGCCTTTCAGTGTAGTGCTAGTGAGAGGCAAATGTATCCCTCCAGCTTGTGCTAGGAGGTGCCTTTGGGTCTGCCTCTTACACTGTCTTTGGCTGAGCTGGCTCGCTTCAGCTGTGTTTTACTCTCACGTGCAGTAGAAGTTGATGTTAATGGTGTTGGATAAACATAATACAGGTCTTTAGCATGACCTAAGTGATGGCAAGGTCGGAAGGGGTTTGTTCTCAGCTCTTCTTTGCCCTTCACAGAGATGGCATCGTTGTGACCTATCGCATTAACAGACCAGCAGGGTCGAACTGGCCAAAACGGTGGAGCTCCCACCCCGCTACGAGGTTGATGTGTTAAGTGCACTTAAATGCAAAGGCAACAGATCCTTCCCAAGGACATGAAATGGGGCTTTTAAGGTATCTCCTATTTATTGTGAGCAGTCAGAAAAGAGAAGGGAGAGAGGCATCTTTTTCACCGGTGAGGTACTTTTAGGGATGGAATACATACAACCCTAATACAACCGGCCTGTAAAGTTTATAGGGGATAAAACTATTAGAGTTCTGCTGATTTTACGATAAAAATCTGTGGAAAATGAGAATCATCATCTTGTTTTTATAAATTCTTATATACAGATGAGATGCATCTGCTCCATTCCTTAGGCTGGTTCACACATCCTAAGAGGTTTAGAATTTATTTATACAGTTCTGCCAGATTCTTGAACAAAGGTGCCCTTTAAATAGCAGGTTGAAAAGAGAAACAAGGTGTACCTCAATCCTGTCCGCTGTCTAGTGAAAAAATGTCTGTCTTGCTTATCATTCTTCTTTTTTAAATGAAATTGGCCCTTCAGAAGAGGCGGTTCCTCAGAATGGTCTTTGGCTCCAGAGAGTGCTCAGCCCTGGTTTCTCCAGTAGAAATTGAGGGAATCTGTGTTTTGTTCCCATGTTCAGGACCCCTAGATTAGATACAGCCTTAAAGGAGAGAGATCTCATCCCAAACAGGGAAGCATCATTCCTTTTCAGTCACTTCAGTCTCACTTCTTCATTTCCAATCTTGATCTGGATTTTGAAATTATATCAGTTCTGCAACATATCCGATAAGATTTTTGACTCCAAAGTCTTCCTCCTATAGCTTCCGTGTTATCTCAGCGAGCTCTGAACAAAAATGAGCCTGTAAACACGCGTTTTTGAAAGCCTATTACAAGCTTCCCCGTATTATAGTACGATTAGTCAGCACCGACTCATTTGTTTCGTAAAGGCAAGCGGAAGGGGGTTTGGGGGTTTGCTTATTTGGATGTAGCAATTTGTTGCACAGTCTGACTTCCTCGTTACAGAAATCACGGTTCCTGCTCATCAGCTGCCTTCCCTTTTGCTGGGAGGCTGCATGCTACATTTGCAAAATCCTCGCTTTCCACCGGCGGTATCCGGCGCGCCTTTGCGAAGGAAATAATGTTAAATGGAGCTTTTTATTTAATACAACCCTTTTCCGTTTAACTCTGGAGAGTTAAATGTGGCACAGAATGTAAACTTCGAACCGCTCTCCATAGGATGTCCGTGTAGCCTTCATCTTGAGGTAATTATATCAAAATACATGCCACTGCTCCCACGGACTGGTGATCTAGCTCGTCCTTAGTGCCTGAATTAACGGTGGGAATTGTTGCTGCTTTCTTTGTAACGGAGACGGGAACCCAGATGGTTTAGGTTATTGGTAATTGATTCCAGCGCCCTGAAATCACTCGCTCAAATCCAGCGCTAGTCTGCAGTAACCCAAAGTAATTATTATTTGATTGCTAGTCGGTGATGTAAAGCGAGTTGGTCATCTCAGCCTGGGCGGACAGATGTCCGAGTTAAACGGCACCAGCTTAACAACTGCCAGCAATTCTTTGAAATCCCGGAAAGGATATTGCTGAAGACAAGTGGGTGAACTCGGATGGGAGTCGTCTTCTCTTGCTGATCACTGGAGCGGAGAAAGAAATGCAGAATGGCAAGCAGGTAATTCTCTTACCTGCAGATGGCTTCTGCGGGGTCACGGCTGCCGAACGCGGAGCGAGAGGAAAAGGCTTGTTCGTTGTCGCTGAATCTTTCCTGTCTTGTGTCGTTGCACTGATGCCGAATGCTTATGAGGCACGGTGCTTTGATGGGAGAGTGGTGCGTGCTTGTGGAGGGGCATAAATAATTACTCACGAAGAGCTGTCTGTCTGTCTGTGTGCCTTCTAGTTCTGTGATTTAGCATTTGCTTTCCTGGAAGTTATATTTCTCTGCTTAGCCTGAAACTCTTTAAAATGGTGAGGTTTTTAGAAAAAAAGGAAAACTGAAGTTCTTCTTTGTAATATGATTTTTATTTACTATTTTTCTCTTTTGATATAGGCTAGGGGGAGGGAGGCAGCAAAAGAATTAGTTCGTGCGGAGGGCTAGCAAAAGGCATCTAGACCATTTTAAATCCCCCTTTTGTTTGCTTGTGGACCAATATTTAAATGGGTCATAAATGATCATATAACTTCCACTGTGCTCTTTTGGAGTAAACATCACCCTTTATTTCCTTCAGAGTTGAGAAACTTCTCTGTGTTTCTATTCTTCATCAGCTGAATATATTAAGTAAAGATACTGGTATGTTTTGCTCCAGTGCCAAGTGGTTTGGACATGTGAGATATGAATATGAGATTAAACTGCCTGCAGAGCTATTTATCGCACGTGAATATCGCCGTCGCCTGACAAAAGCAGTGTGTAATGGATGGGCATATGGCAGAGTCTTTTATCACACAGGAGATATCCTTAATTGGTCAAGAGATTTTATCTTTTGAGGCAAAGTCAGAAGATTTGGTTTACTTGACCTGAAGGTTCCTCCTTTCATGCCGCTGAGGAAGAAATCCCGTTGTCAGATGAACTTTTGGCTTGGGCTGAAGATCTTCCATTACAGCATCTTTCATCTCTGACGCTTGGCTCTTAGCCATCCAGTTGCACTCAGTTGTGCTCCCTTTGGAGCTCAGTTGTCCCCTCTGTATCGTGACACCTCTCCAAAGGTGCTTTTGTGCTATAGTGAAGACTTTTCAAAAATAAAAACCCAAAAAACCCAAAAAACCTTTTCCCTAGCAAAATGAAACCTCCCAGGGAAGTCCTCTCCTGGGGCCTGTTGCTGCAGAGGACTAGTGCTTTCATGACATGGTTGCTGGGTTCTGCTCCGACGTCTCCAGGAGCCGAGTGGGTCCGCGGGTCAGCCTACGCCTCCTGAGCTGGGGACAGACCTACCTGTCCTCTGTCTTATCTGAGCTAGCCAAATCCTGCGCTTGGCCACGGTATGGAGGTAGCTGGTGGTGGTGGTGGGGCGTTAATGGCAGTTGAATACCTTCATTGGTGTTTCCTTATTTGGCTGGTAACATATATCGAATATAGTACTCAATGTTCGGTTGTAGTGACAGTGCAGAGCATTAGGCTATTTCTCTAAAAATGGTAGAATATACAAAGGTGTGAAGCAAGAATACTGTAAAAATCATAACACACTCATGCATGTCCCCGTCACAAAAAGATCTTTATGTTCCAAAGGAAATGAACTTTAAACGAATTGACTTGACTTGTTTGGCTGGTATACTGGATGTTATTGTAAATTAGTGCTGATGTTGTAACGCTCCATTTAAAGCTCGCAGTTGTATTAATGCTAAGTAGTGATGCTAATATTATTTAGGCCTAGAGTTGCCACCTATATTGGTATAGATTTCAACACCCATGTGGTTATTCAGTGAAATCTCAGCAGTTAGTGACATATGAGTCAACAAGCCTGCGAGGGAGGAGGTAAAACTCAAGTATTTTGTTCCCTGGCCAGTGATCTCTGCTGCTGAAATGGGATCTCGGTTCCTTGACCCTGAAAACAGCAGCAACAACAGGAGAAATAAATGCTGTAAACAGCTCTATAATGAAACCTCTCAGACAGCGTGTCAGCGTGTGCTGATCTCTTGCCTTCACTTGCTGCTATGACAAATTGGGTTGACCTTTCCCTGCTAGCATCTTAAAAAATAAAATAGAAGAAAGCTCGAATTTGAAAAGAGCCTAAGGGAATTAGGTACTCAGTTCTTATTGAAATCTAGCTGGCGATGGGCTTTTAACTCTCATAGCGGCCTTCCAGATTTCCACCCCATATAAATTATACCCCGCTTTGGAGGCGGCGGGAGTACCTGGGTTGATGGTATAGGGATGTAATTTAGCCAAATGATAATGGCGATATTGATTCTGATTTTTTTCAAGTATATTTTCCATGAGTTTAGGCTAGAGAGGCACCAGCATGAGAATTAACAGCAAAAGCTGGTAAGTTTGAGGAATTGCTAATCTCTGCTTTATGGCTCTCTCCAGAAGGCATTCGGCACAGGGCAGCACTCAGCAGTGATTGAGGACCCTTCCAGGGTCTCCTTCATCACGAGACATATTTCTTATCTGGCGGTTGCAGGTTCCCAAGGTCTCAGTCCATCCCGCTTTAGATTTTTTGGCTGTTAGGCATCTTTCCCTAATTTACTAGATGATTTCTGTCCCCTTCCCCATGTGATGGCTTTGCAGTGTTACCTAAGACAGGACTCAAACGGTGAAAACGCCCAGAGGAACAGCAGGGACCTGAGGATGTTGTGTTGGATACCTATGGCATTGGCTGCACGTCCTTTTGGCCTGCATCCTAGCACGGCCCCTAAAAGAGGGTGTTAGTCTGCACTGATGAAACGTTTCTCCTGATGCAGCTGTAATTGGGGCTGTAGTGCATCCTTGGGGTCCAGCCTGGCTCTCGCTTAAATCAACGGGAGCCGAACTGATCCCCTTTTAGACGGTCCTGCATTTGCACTGCAGCACTGCGATGTATTTTGTTGTTTTCTGACCCTTTAAAGACAAAGGCGGAGAGAGGAAAACTAAATGGTGTTGCAGGGAGGGGAGGGGGGTGTTCGTCTCTGAGTAACGACGAAGATAAAGATGGATAAGCAGGGCAATTTGTGAGTTTTATTCCCGATTCCACTTAACGGGCTGCAGTTATTGCAAAGAAATGGAGGCCTCAGTTAATCTTTATACTGTCGTCTTGTTTAGGAACACAGTTACTTCAAATTAAATTAGCCTTCCTTTGCATCTTGCTGGAAATGATACGGTTTCTTTGGTGTCCTTGCTTTTCATTGATCTTGGGAAACGGAATTTGTCCCCCTTGTTTCCCGCGGGATGTTAAGAACAAAGGGATCGCCTTTTTGCTTTCAGCTGCCATGGCCTGAAAACATAGGAACCTGGAATAAATTCACCGTGGTTTGAAGAAATCCTCTTCAAAAAACGAATAGAGAACATGACAGCGTTAGAGAGACCTCTCCCTCAGAAGAAGAGTAATATATATTTTATTCTCTTATTAATATTTCATTGGCACGAAGGTCAAAATCTACATTTAAATGGAAATATTTAAAAAGCAGAAGCATAATATTTGACTATCTGGAGCTTTTATGGGTTAGAGGAAACCAGAGACTTGAACATGCTGGTTCACAATTCGTGGGGCGGGCTGGGAATTCCTCGAGAAACCCGTGCGGCAAAAGCATTGGCCGTTTGCCTTCATCGACACCTCCGATAAAGGGCTAACGCTCTCAGTACAGAGATCCCCTTTTAATTTGGAAATCCTTTTAAGCGTGTCGTGTCAGCCAGTGTTTTTTCCCAGGAAGATGGGGAAGAAGCAAGTAAGTCTTCTGCCCGGCGCAGATGCGATCAGCCTGCCTTCGTGCCGGGCTGGGTGGCATTGCTCTGCCCGTGCGCGGCTCCGCGCGGAGCAGCTCGCTCGCTGTCTGTACCGGTGACACCTGAGCTAACGGGGTTTGGGAATCCCGGCTTAGGGACGTGTCAGGCGGCCCACGATGACTTCTGTCCCGGAGGCGATATTGATACTTGGCTTTTAGGACACAGCCTGCATTTGCACAAGCTGTGCCTTTGGCTTCACCAGCAGCGGCGGGAGCAGCGGGCTCTGCGGGAGAGCGATAGCAATGATTTGTTAGTGATGCACCAATATTTGATCGAGTACTGCTGCTTGGTGGGTGTTGGTTTTTTCTTCTTCTTCCTCTTTAAACAGCGTTATATTGACTATCAGCAGACTGCTGAGTATTTGGGGAGTTTTGCTTGTGCTGCTGCCACCCGTTTCCAGCACACCTGCGCCTTGCAGGCTGGCGCGCGGTTGCCGGAAATGGCCCGGAGGAGCCCGGCGCGGGAGCCTGGCGCGATGGAGAGGAGGCTCTGCTGCCGCTTGACGGGCTCGTAACCAGATTCCAGTTTGTGCTGCATTGCCCCTTCGTGTAACCCTATTAAAGAGCTGTAAATAGTAATATAAATGATGTTACAGTCATTTGTTTTGATGTATCTGAGCCTTTAATAAATCAGCTGCAGCTTGGTTAATAGGAATATGAGAGCGTGGTGTTTGTTGCCAGCAGCTGCTAGTAAATTACAATGCAGTCATCTGTTTTACAAGGGAATTAAATGTTCATTCTCTTGCTCCCGCTCTCTCTCCCTCCTGCTTTTTTAGAGCTTCAGAGTTATGCACGAGTCCCTGCTCTTTGCTAGGTGTCCTCTCCGCTCCCTTTACGCAGCGGCGGGGCAATGGAAAGCCTCTGCCAGGAGGCTCCAGCCGTTACCGTGCATCAGCTTCGGATTCCAGCTGCTGGCGTGTCCTCCGAAGCAAAGGTTATTGAGAAGTAGTTTCCTTAGCGGGCAGTTGTAATGCAAGTTTTTGTTTGGACCGGCCACCAGAATGGGGATGTGACACACTGGGCCAGCCTGGTGCACTTGCCTGGCCAAGGTTTTTTCCAGTTTTAGGACTGTCTAGAAGCTCTGGGCTGATTATACGCCTGGTGTTATGGATGTGTTGTCAAAAGGAATTACTCTGTTTCAGTCTCCTGTATCGACTGTGATCAGAACCAAGTGCTTATCTAGACCAACGGCAGGTATAACATGCATGTGGGTGACTTCGAGCATGAGATTTCCTAGTAACTACCTGTCCTGAAGAAAGCATCAGACCCTAGAGAAGCGTCTTGTCCTGACTTTAAGGCTTTTCATGAGCACGTGCCCATGTCAGATCATAGAGTCACAGTGTCCCTCTGCTCCGCGTCCCTCTGCTCCGCGTCCCTCTGCTCCGCGTCCCTCTGCTCCGCGTCCCTCTGCTCCGCGTCCCTCTGCTCCGCGTCCC
>NW_020448308.1:3766372-3777284 GCF_003343035.1 Apteryx rowi
GCTCCGCGTCCCTCTGCTCCGCGTCCCTCTGCTCCGCGTCCCTCTGCTCCGCGTCCCTCTGCTCCGCGTCCCTCTGCTCCGCGTCCCTCTGCTCCATCCTCTCGGGAAGGAGTTGCGTGGAGGGTTTCAATTTCAATATGCAAAATACGTCTCGTCTTTGCAGTGCTGTAATTATTGCTAGATAAAAGCGCCGAGGGGGTTTGGGGCTTTGTTCTCGCTTGAATTTGTCAAAATAGCTCTCATCCTAAAATTCTCTTTAAAAACTTGTGATTTCTTGATTTGGTGGGGAGGCAACCGCTCTGATCCTCATGTCATAAGATTCATTTTCCTTACTGCAATGTGGTCATTGTTTCTTCTGTCTGTTGTTACAGCTGTGTTGTTCATGTAGCTAGACACAAAATGACATGAAGTCTGCCAAATACTGGAATTAAAATGCGACATGGGAGCCAGATTATCTGGTTATATTTCTTAATATTTTAAAGAAGGAAGTAATTGCCGTGGTTGATGTGGAGGCTGCTGATGTGGAGTGATGCTAAGGCTTCATTTGTGCATGGTGCTCTGTCTTAAAAGAATCCCTTTGATTTGTAAGGAGGATTTCCGTGCAAGGTTGCATTTTATGATGCACTTGAGATCTGATCAGATTTGGAGAACTAAACCTTATTGTATTAATACGACTAGACTTTTGTCAACTACCAAACGCAGTTTTTGTCAGAGGTGATGTTGCCTGACAAATCATTATCCTGCAGGTTTGATCCAGTGACCACTGAAATCTGCGTTGCAGTGGTGACTTTTTAAATTTCTATTTTAAGAAAAAATATATTAATGTCACACAGAGTCAAAGTTAGGTGCAAACCGACAACACATTTAAGCATGTGTCTTATTTGAAGATAGTGAGTTTTAAGAATGTGTATGTGCTTGCTGTTGAGACCTTTTAAAAGCTAAATGTCATCTTGAAAAAAGGGTCTATTAATAAATATCAATTGAATTGGAAAGGGGCAAAGACTTCTGGTGCAGCTCTGTGGCAGAGGCGATCTCTGTTTCCCTGCTGAAGTCGATGGCCAAAATCCTGCCTGCTGTGGTGATACAGAATGAACCTTGTAGTAGTGGTTTGTTTTCTTTTCGCTGATCAAACTTGGCTCTGCATCATTAAATCTGAAATTGCTTTGCTGAAATCAGATTGGGGGCTCGCTGCAGTAATGAGGCTTGCGGTTTGCACATGCGGGTGAGCTGATGCAATTTCCAGCTTTTGCTCCGCTGTATTGGAAACAGAGCGCTGTTGCACCGAAGTCCATTGGAGGCAGGTTGCAGTATATTATCTGGCCGCAGTCTAGAGAGATTTTCTGGAAAGTCAGTCAAATAACGCAATCTCAGGTCAGCGTTTTTGATAATGTAAAACACATTTTTGTCGTCTCAGTAAGGTGCCCACTGGAGTGGGTCGCTGTCCCTGTGCAAGCTCCGCACGTGGTCCGGCGGACTTGCCGACGGTACCTAGGCATCCTTTGCAACCTCTGCCGTGAATTTGTAAGGCTGAATTAAAATGACTGCATTTCTTACTTCCGTAGGCTGGTGATTTCTATTTAAAAGCCAAAAGAGTGTGGGCTGTGGTTCCCGAGAAGCTCAAACTAGGGTTCTTCGGTTAAATCCGTTCATTGAGACAATAGCACACAAAGTAACATCGTTTTTATTTTTTTTACCCTTTACGAAGAAGCTGGGAATCCACAGCACAGTTAGTATGTGTGTGTGGTGCGATAAAGATGGGGGCTGAACTGAGATGGAGTGTTCCCTTCCTTGCACTACCGTAGCAGGCAGCTTCTCTTCCCGCGTTACTCTTACCAGGTTGCAAGGAAAATGAAAGGACCAAAGCTGGAAGCTGCATGAGGCTCTTTTTTTTTGTTTTGTTTTGCTTGTTGTTGTTGTTGTTGGGGTTTTGGGGGACTTCTTAAAAGATGATCCAGAAGCAAGCATGAAATCGCTTTAACAGAGCCATGGAAGTTCTTATCTGCTACTCTTGGGGTTTTGTAAAGGAGCTGTAAGTCATCTAAGCGCGGGGTATGAAGGGGAAGCAGAAGCAATGGCAAAGCATCTCTGTGTTGCTGCATCTCCAGGACTCTGCAGTCATCTGGTGAGACTTGTGCGCAGGAGGGGGAGTTTAGGAAATGCGTCTAGGGTTGCGCCTTGTCTTTGCTATGCCCCTATCATGCTTGGATTTTTCCATGTGGTTTTCACCCTCTGCTGCTCCGTCTCCCCTTGCCGATAGTCGTGAGCAGGCTTGGAGGCCCTTCTCAGCAGCACCAGCTCTCAAGGGGCCGTGTTATCCCAGAGACCAGGAGGGATAGGGGATTTCAAAAAGCGGCGATTCCTCCAGAGAAACGTTCCTCTGGGCTCTGCTAGCTCTGCCAGTCTCTGAATTTGGGGGGCCTATTTCTCAATTTATAGGGCCTGGCAACAACAGGTACGTGTGAAGAACAGCCAACAGGGAATGCTTAAATGAACCACACATGTTACTATGTGTATTTAATGCGTCTTGCTATCCCTAGAAAACTGCACTACTGGGTTCTGGCTCTGTCAGCTGGAGATTATCTGAAAATACTGCTTCTAAGTGCTTCTCAGTCTCTATGCTTAAAAGACTAATGTCCCCTGTAAAGAGGGGCGTTCTCTGACAACTGCAATAAACTCTCAGATAACTGATGATCAGTGCTGTGTAGATTAATAACATCAGATAAATGAGATTAGAGTGACATTCTTGGCCTAGTTTAGGTTGCTGCACTTTCTATTTTCATTATTTCCAGTTCCAGGTAACTTTTCTCTTCCCTATTTTTTTCGCCCAGTCTCTGGCAGCTCGGTACTTTGCATTCCCGTGCATCCCGTGTTTGAGATGGATTGGCGGAAATAGTTTTTCCATGAGCTTGAATAAATCAGACTTAATGTATGAAGACTTGAAATGCATTTTCTAGGCTGCAGAAACATATATTCTGTAGCAGATGCCATACAAATGCCTTGTGTCCTCTAAAAATATATAGACGTCTTGAATCTGATGGGAAATTTCAATTTATAAGAGCATCAAAATTCCTCAAGCCCAAAAGCTACAGACAGTTGTAGAAAGATTGTCTTGTCTGTCAGTGCAAATGCTATAATGCAGCTGAATCATAACTGGCTGCACTTGACTGGTGGTATCTGAACTTCTGTCAGCTGTTATAGACAACTATATTCTCTTCGTTGGGTGGTTTTCCCCCACCCCGGGAGCTCTGCTGAACTTGCTCTAATACAGAGGTATCTGCTATGACTGGAGCTTGTCATTTAGATATATAAGTTTTTCTATTCTTTGCATTGAGACTTAGTGGAGAGCTTGCCCTGTGTAATTGCCGATCTGTCTGACCGCGATTTAAACCAGCTGCACTGAATTGTGGTGGTTTTTGTTCTTCTGCTTTGAGCACTGAGCAGTTTTGTTGAAATAGCTGAATCTTGGCCCAAAACCTGAGCTAAGACCAAGCAGCGTTACTTGCTGAGGCTCCAGGAAAGGTGGTTAGTGCTCTAAATTTCACGTAGCTTTGGGGTCGCTTTCCACCGAGTGTTGAAACGAAGGTGGAGGATGTCTCCTGGTGTTGGAGGTTTTGTGCTTTTAAGCCGAGAGCTGGAACTGCAGCTGCTTAATCTGGTTAGACCATGTTTTGGCAAGTTTCCCAACCCCATTAAGAGTGCGATGAGTTTGGCATTTTGACTTAAATTCAAAATCCCCACCGCTTTCCAAGGAGCCTTAAATTAGATTTTAGCAATGACTGTCCCTGCTACCAAATCCTACTGCTTTAAAATAGGCGATGTGAGTTCCCTTCCTTCAGAAAAACGGGTCATTTTTAGTTGGTGCGAATTAGCATGATGTTAAGCCCGAGCCTCAGTGAAGCTGAGAGGAATTTCGTGGAGCATCCCGTCAACTGAGCAGCTTAGCTGGGGGTGCAGGAGCTGTCCCTGTATCCATGGCCAGCTAACGCGATAGATGGAGCAGGCAGAGCGTTGAAATCAAAGCTGCACGCGGGGGATGATGTGCTGTCCGAAACGTTTTTGGAAATTTGGTACCTGAATATGTGGTTTAANGGGGGGGGGGGGAAATCGTTGTCAGCTAAATGCAAAGCTTGTCTTGCAAAAGGAATAAATAATGATAAAGTATCAAAGTAGGGAAAAAAAATCCTGTAAACAGCATTGAAAAGTTAATTGATAAATATTTGACTTGTGTTTTGGGCTGTGTCAACATTCATTGAGACTCCCGGTGTGTTTACCTTCGGCAATACTGTTTCTTCCCTTAAGTAGGTTATTTATTTTTAATGAAAGGCAAGTAATGAGCCCGAGGAATTTCCGCCTGCGCCTCGGCCCCCCTTCCGCGGCCCCCGCGGGAAAGCGGGCTCCTTCGCCGGTCATGGCCCAAGCCGGCAGGCCGAGGGAAGGCTGCCGAGCCCGTGCTTAACTCCTCGGAGGTGCCGCGGGCCTCCTCGGCGCGGCTGTGGAACCGCGTCGCCCTCGCCGGCTGCGGCGGCCTGGCCCGGCCTGCCACCTCCGCCGCGGCCGTGGGGAGCGCTGGGGGGACGTGGAGGGCGAGGGAAGGGGGTTCGGACCGGCACACCTGGGGGCTGAGCGAGCGGATCCTCTCCAAACCTCGGTCGCTGGCTGGGCCCGACCGCCGTGTGGCGTTAGACGTGTCGCTTGGTCTCCGCGGGCCCTAGTTTGCCTGAGGGGAAACAGGCCTGACCCCGCTTTATTTTTTTATTTTTTTATTTTTTTTTAATTTTTTTTAATTTTTAAAATTGTTTTTAATTTTTTATTGTTTAAATTTTTTTATTGTTTTTTATTTTATCTATATTTTATTATTTCATTTTGTTTCTGGCAGCAGGCTGCAAAGGCTCCCCGCTGGGAAGTTGTTGCTGTACCCCAGAAGTAAATGGCAGGTCTGTCTGCTGTTTTTAAGTGGTTTTGTGGTGTGTTTTTTTTTTTTTTGTTTTTTTGTTTTTTTTTTTTTAAGAGCCTGCAATTAAGGCGTTCGCACTCCTGTTGCAGCAATGCAGGACAGTGCTAATTTACATGGTGCTTTAATACAAATAACTCGCGGTGGTAATTTAAAAAAGGGTGGAACGCGTATTCAGCCATTAGCATGGATTTGGTCGGTCTTAAAATCAAGCAGCGGCTTGAGCTAATGGGCCACAGAAATGCTGCTCTTTGTCACAAGGTAGATTTTTCCCTTGATCTTTAAATAACAAACTTTTCATTCACTTCTCAGTGTTCTGCTTTAAAAGACGCATTTTATTGGCTCATCTAACCCCCAAGTATTTTACTCAAAGTCAGTAAGAATTGCTAAACAATAAATAATTTTCTTCCTCGGGAGGAGTTTCCTCAGAGTGGGTTTTTCTCCCCTCATTTCCATTCCCTCCGTGACGGGGTTTATTATGCAAATACAGAAGGGTCTTTTGATAACAACAGTGGGAATGGTTCTGGTTTTACTCTGACTTTATTAGCCTCTTTTTGAGCAATAATTCAGCAATAATCCCACAGTAGCAAATAGTTATACGAGGGAATATGGTCTCCTGTGGGCTTATTATGGAGCGCAGTGTATTTCTTTCCTTGGCATTACCGCATAGTTGAGCACTGTTTCATTACCCGAACACTAGAGAGTTTGTTTCTGATTTAACGGTATCGTTGCGTTGAAATTTTGAAAGTTGAATGGGCTTGAAAAGATACCGGCTGGAATATCGGGGCGGTGGTTAACCGACTGCTGGCTGCTGCCTGTGTTTAGTCTCGATGCCTGTAGTTACCCATTTCCCAATGCACAGAGGTGATAAATGCAAATCTCAACACGTGATATTTTCCATTTGCTATGCCAAACTGTAAACAAAGCTCTCGGTTGCACCCGATCCCTTTTCAGTAATAAAATATTTAAGAGCTACCCAGAGCTTTTCATGTGCAAGGTGAAATTAAGCTGGGTTGTGCCTGTTCGTATAGCCGTGATATGGGACACGTATATGTTGTCCCAGCAGGCTTTTTCCTTGGGACACAATCCCTCGTGACGCACAGAGTTCCTCCTCCCAGGACCTGATATGGAAACGAATGGGAGAGAAAATGATTCTGGGCTTCTGTAAAGGTTTTTTGGGGGTATCAAAATGTAACCGTTCTGCTTAGGACACACCAACCCCCCCAAAACCCACAAACGCGAGCAAAATGTTAAAATACAACTTGTGAAGCCTTTCTACATCCCAGAATAGGTACAGCAGCAGCACAAAACCGGTGTAGAAAGGACCCTCCGCTCCTGGCTGGGGTGCAGGCTGGTCAGCAGGGTGGGAGAGTTTGGTGGAGTTTTGGTCCTTTACTTTTCTTCTGGTTTTATATAGGAGGCATATAAGTAGCTATCTTTCTCATTTCTCTGCCTTAATTCTCAAAAGTTCCATGCAGGAGCCAAAAAGCTTTTCCCGATGATAATCTCGAGGTGGTTTCTGCTGGCTTGAGCACGTTTTGCCGGTGGGACGTACCGTGCCAGTTGTTGTACCTGTTTGAAAGCCTCCGTCCAGCCTGCGTGTGGCTCCTGAAGCCTTGTTGCCCACTGCTCCCGTCCGGGAAAAGGGGAAGGGTCTTGTCCTCCAATGAAAGAATAAATAAATAAAAAAAATGCCAAGCGTCTTTTGTTGAGACGGGCGGTCTGAGCGGGATAGCCATCTTCATGCAAAATTCTGCTAGCATCTAGGCATGGTGCTTTTTTTATCCTGACCCTGGTGGCTGAAGGCAGCCGTATGCATTTGCATGAGCTTTCCATCAACTAGCAATATCCATATCCAATATCCACCTACCGGCAGTGCGCTTTGGTAGCGACCACAGGTTTTCATGGGAAATCCTGCATAACTGCGTTAGATGTCCTCCAAGCCGTGTTGAGGAAGCCTTCCCGATATGTCTGTGAAATAGCATGATCTGTTGCTTTTTGTTTGAAAGATGGGT
Organism: Apteryx rowi; assembly: GCF_003343035.1. NCBI lineage: Eukaryota > Metazoa > Chordata > Aves > Apterygiformes > Apterygidae > Apteryx > Apteryx rowi. The sequence continues at coordinate 3,773,339 of NW_020448308.1, forward strand.
TAACGGAACATTTTATCGTCACAACCGGGGAGAAAATTTTGTGGGCTCACCTGAACGGGGAAGTTGGTAGGGATTTAAAAAAAAAAAAAAAAAAAAAAAAAAAAGCCTTGAACTTGAAGCATTTCTTACTAATTTCCACATCTTAGTCTGGGATGGTAGTTTGGTTCCATTTATGAAATGGTTTCAGTTAGCTCAGTATAAAGAACTTTTATTTCCGAATAAAAGAGTCTCCGCAGGGAATTAGTCAGGAATAGCAATTCAGGAGTAAGTGCCTGTGTAGACAGCCTCTCTCCCCTTTAGTTATTTACTTTTAAGCCCCAATCTTCAGGATGACATCTGCGTGCCTATTTAAAACATCATTTCCTTTGCACAGAAGCACTACTATGGCTAAAATTTAATTCTGATATTTAACTGAATGAAATTGCTTGCAGATGACTGTTTGGAAGAGAAACAAACCACATCCTTGTGTGCTGCTGTACTTTAGAGGATTTGAGAAATATTATACTAATGCAAAGAATGCGTCTCCTCCCCCCCCTCCCCGCAAATGCTAACTAGTTTGATTTTTTTTATTCTTATTCAAATTATACCAGCACTTTTTTTGTTCAAAAATCATGTCTCCTTATTGTTGTCTTACAAATAGCAGCCAGCAGAAATTGCACAGAGCAAATGTATCCAAAAGCAGTTCTGTCTTTTGTTTAGCTTCGTGCAGAACCTACCGCGTTGTCGCTTTGGTCTATGTACTCTGACACTATTTCAAGGAAAAATAAAAACTGCAGTGGAATATTTTGTAAATAATTGCAATAAACGTTAAGACTTCCTCATAAGCTATGCTGCTTTAGGTGGCCGCAGACTCCTGAAATCTAAGAAATTGGGCTCAAGTAGGAGCTGCCGAGTCGGTCGTGCTGATCTACTCTGAACTGCACGTGAATTGCGTTAGCAGCGCGGCTGAGAGCGGTTTCCTTTTGGACGAGGGCAGGAGGGAGCGAAGGCACGAGGGGAAGTTGTTCCAGATAGCTTGGCAAGCCCTGGTAGACAAGAGCGTCTCTATTTGCAGAATACCTGCAGGTTTTTCCATCTTCACTGGTATCTGGGGTCGATTTTGAAATCGTCTGCCTGTAGTTCAGGCCATGTGAACTACCTTTCCCACCTTTGTGCATTACACTGTTTGCACTTCTATTTTTAAAAAGCTCCATGAGCTGGTTTTCGGACCATCTGCCTCGCTGCTTGTTTTTGCTGCCGGCGGTGAAGGGGGTGACGAGGTGCCAGAAGAGAGGAGGAACAGGCTGTCGCAGGATTGTGGCTGAGGGACGTCTCCTGCTCCCGTCACGCAGGACCGGGAGGTGCATGGGGTGAGGTTGCCCCTTCGTGAAGCTGAGCAGGGCCTTCAGCATGACCTGGCACCGGTTTGCAGCATGCGTGGCTGGCAGGTGCAGCCCGAGGTCCCTATCCGCTTTGGGGGACTTGGGGAATTGGAATTTTCCTTCCCAACACTTTCACAGCAGAATGTGGTGCTGCTTTCTGCAACCCTAGGAGCATCCTCCAGTACCATCTGCTATTAAAGTCAAAGACCTCTCACGGAAAAAGTGCGTTTTATTTGTTTTTTGTCTTTTTTCCCTGGTGGTGTTGAATGTGCAGTAGTTTCATATTTGGAAAAAATTAGCCTGGGACCAAACTGAGTAATATTTTCCTCCAAAGATGATATGCTTCTGGAAAGGCTGATTGTTTCAGTTAGACTTCACTCTATGACTCATCCTTGAGTAGATGTTAACCTTTAGGCAGTAACCAGCCTTACGTTTTTATTATATCATTTGCAAGCTTTCTATAGGGTAATCTTCAAAGTTGATCTCTCCTTTGCCTTTAATCTTTGTCCTTTTTTTTCTCCTTGTACGGCTTCGCTCTTCTTTTTCCTTCTACTTATGGTTTGGGTTTTTTTTTTTCTTTTGAAATCTCTATGCTGTCTCAGTGATTCTTGTTCCCACCTCCCCTACTTGATTCTATTCTACTCTTGCTCTTTGGTTTTTCTTCTATTCCTTTGGTGGATTTTTCATCTCTACAAGTTATTTTGCTTCCTCATCCTCTTTTATTCCTTGTTCCACTCTTTCTTTCTCAGTGTGTGCCTCCACAACCAGGGTGCCCCCTGGTTCCCTCCTCTCCCTCGCTTCTCTTGGCTACTCTCTAGATGTAAAAAGAAATTGGGGGTAACTGGTATCAGAACGAATTTTTCTCTGCCTAACCTGCTTGGTTTGCGTTTTATCTTAAGGGCGAATGTTTCAGAGGGACACTCAAAGGGGAACTTCCATAGCTTTAAGAAAGAATCATTTATCTGAATGAACCTTCTGCTGTAGATGAGGTAATTAGGCAAAAGAAAACAGTCCTTAGTACTTTGCTCGGATAATTAACAATGTTAAATCTGCCATTGGTAATCTACTACTGTACGCCAGGAACAGAAAATCTCAGTTGTTCAACATCAACCTGCAAGCTTTTTCTCTGTTTGCAGGCTTTTTTCAGTAATCTGTTATCAGCTTGCACTAAGGTGAAGCACACGAGCACGGAGGCCCTTCTCAAGATGCTTACTTAACCTTTAGAAAAACTGCTGATATTTACAGTAGGTGCCTCTTTCAATCCAACCGACCACGTTCACAGCGTGCTGCTGCGTGTGACAAGCAGAGCGTCTCCGAGCAGACCCAGCCCGGAGCTGGAGCCTCGCAGGATGAGTCTCCCGGTGGCTGTCGTTCTGTGGAGCGTGTGGTGGGAGAAACATCTAAGCAGGTCCCGAGCTCGGTGGTTCCTCAGCATCTCGTTCCCAGAAAGTTTCAGCGAGGAGCGTGACATGCCGCCACCGCACAGGTCACTCTCCAGGGCTAGCGTTTGGCCAACTGGAAGGGTGACACGCTGCGGTTCCTTGCCTGAGAAGTTAGTTTTTGTGTTTAAGATGCAGTTTTGTGCTTCTGGTATTGAAGTCGTCTGTTGACAGCCAAAGTGGGGGGCATCTAAACCTCAGAACGGCATGTGGGGGGTGTGCGTGCCATTAGGATTTAAATCAAGAGTAGTCTGCAATCCCTGAAGGCAGACGACATACAGTGTCTATAGCTGGAGGTACTGCTTCTAATGATGTACCGAGAAGCAGCAAGATGAAGACAAGTTCCTCAGGAGGAGGTAAATTAAAATGTCTGAAAAGGATGTTAGTGTTTTTCACGCTGTTCCACGTAGCGATACAATTGCTCGTGATGGGCCCCTTGGCTTTTCTGCACGTGCAGTAGGTAACGCTTTGACTCTCTGGTATCTTGAATACCAGTGGCACGTATGGAAAGTTCCTTCAAGTACCTTTATCTGTTTTTTCACTCATAGGGTCCATGTTTATGAATGAACTGAAAGATTTATGGCTTATGTGTTATATATGATAGATGCGTATATTTTTTGAAATTGCACATTTTCAATGCTGCCTTTCATACGCAGCCTTTTGAGGGACTAGATAGACCAACGTGACCTCCTCAGTGGGGGAGGAGGAAGAAGGGAGGGACACAGACTGTAAATAAGGGGCAAGGTTTTATATCTGGCTTTCCAGAAATTATAGCCAAGGTTTAAATGCCTGATTGTTGAGATGCTTATTGCCAGATGGCATACCAAATGTAGTGCTTCGTCTTGGAAGGATTCTTTAAAGCTATATTTTTATACATCTCTAGTTACCATATTCTTAGAATTTAATGATAAAACTCCACTTTGTGGAGTTAAATGCAGAGGAGAAATACAGTCTAGTAAGGCTGTCAGAAAGGAATAACAAACTGAATTTGGAGGCTGGGTGTCTTTTGATCTATTGGGTTAGAAAGCGTGTCTTTTGAGAACAGTCATGATGGTATATCTTGGCTGTGCAATATTTTGCCACAGCTGCAGATAGTTTGCAGAGTAAGAATTGGCAGGTGGCAAAGCTTAAAAATATATGTGTCCC
>NW_020448308.1:3777329-3783256 GCF_003343035.1 Apteryx rowi
CCCCCCCTCTTTAGAATGGGATGCAAGTACAGGAGGAGGCACGTTAACTGGGTACTTCCCTTTTATTAAGTCTCGGTAGCAAAAGGGATGATAAAGTTTGTACCTCCTGGAAAAGCAAATCCCTCTCCAACGGGCTGATGCATCAACCTGTAGCAAGTGAGCGTGTTAGTTGCAGCAATTTCATGGCTGGTAAAACCTAAAAGCAGGGGCTTGCACTGAGCAGCTACGTGCGCTTCCATTTGGGATTCGCTAAGGAGGGGAGCAATTAATGATCCGCTTCTGGGAAGGGAAGAAGGAAAACGGTAGCGATAGGCCAAGGTGTTTGCTCTTACTGCTGTCGGCGTTGCCTGTTCGTGGTGGAAGGAGGGGTTCCTCCTGCCTATCAGGTGGATGTGCAATTTGAAAACCTCATCTCCACCTGAAAACAGTGTCACTCCTGTAGCATCAAGGAACTGCTTGTGCTTCTTACAGGAAGGTGCTTGCAAAAATGAGTTACCTTTTTCTGCATGCTAGCATTTAGGTAGAGGTTTTGGCCATTTTGCTCACGCAATTAGCTTTGCCCCTGCTGAGCCCATCCTTGGAAATGAGCAGAAGGAAGTGGAAACCCCTCTAACTTGATGGTCTAACCACTCAGGCTTGATCTTTTTTTAATTAGTCCATTAGAATATTAGTGTGTCAGTATCCATTAAAGCCTATAGTTGTATTCAATGAGTAGTCACTTAACTGATTAATAAATCACATTCTGTTTTTTGCCCTTTTTCCTTTGCTTGCCTATTGGTTTTTGCAAATATTTTAAATGCTCTTTTTCTGTAGTATTTCTTTTACCAGTGTGGTGATATGCCTAAGAGCGTGCTGGTGTTGGATCAGGACCCCCGTTGTGACAGATGGAGCATGAGTACGCAACAAAAGGAGAAATCTTGCGTTAAAAATGGGTGGGTTTGCTCTTCCAGGTTGCTGGTGAAGCGTTGAGAGAAGTTGTGAATTAAAGTTTTGTTGAGTTGGGAGACAGCAATCCCAGGAGCACTTTGCGTTACAATATCGCGCTCACAGTTGGACCGAAAAGATTGCGTGTTCCCTGAATGGTCTTCTGTTTTGATTAGCTTGTGTATATTCTGCTGGGGAGTTCAATCAGCAATCCACGGTTGAATCTCTCTAATATTTCCTTCGCTTTGTGTTTGCAAATAGCATACTGTGCCTCGATAGTAGTGCTTAGCTTTAGACGAGGCTTCCTCTTTTAGACTATTTTCTTACTTCCTATTTAAAATGTATGGGGAGACACGAAACGCGAGCCACCGATCCTGCTTGGGCTGCGCTTCACGCCCAGACACCGAGATGCAGTACCTGCCAATCCGACGGAGTGACGCTTGTGCGACACGTTGCTTCTGTGAATATTGCCTCCGACTATTAAAAAATTTGCAAACATCTCATTGCCGCAGCGTTCACGGATATGCGAAAGTGAACGGCGGCTGGGAGTCAATAAGAGAGTTCTCTTTCTGTGAGCTGCTATAGATTACCTAGCAAAACTGCTTAAAGTAGCGTTTAGTCTTCCTCCTGCAAGGACCTGGCACTGAGCGCTGCTGGAGCAGGGGTGCTAGGGAAGATGGACTCCTTGTCCGCTTTGCTCCGGGAGCCCCTCTGCTCGGACCTTCCCCAAAACCACCGTGCGTTGGTTCTGCCATCCTCCTCTGGGCCGCCTTAGCCTTTCGCGTGCCCTCTGGCTCTTTGCGCTCGGTTCCCAAGGGCCACCGTGTCTAGTTCAGCTCTTGCGTGTCAATCAGTGCTGCCTCGGCATCGATTTCTGCCGTCTCTCCGGCCCCTGCCTCCCTCCTTCCCCTATCTTGGGCTGGCTCTTCTGCATCTCTCCAGCTCCCCAGACCCTGGGCTGCCCCAGGGCTTCTCTAAGCTGATCTGTCTGTTTGCTCTAGGGTGTTTAAGGCTTCTCCTTAAGCTTTTGTGTGTCAGTCCTGACACTTAAGACTTCCTAGTGCTTTATAGCCCCTTTCTTTCAACTCTCCTGGCCATTTCCAGCCTCCTTCCACGTTTTCATGCTTTTTTTTGTTTCTCCAGTCATTGTTTTCCATCTCTGCTCGGCTTCCATTCCCTATGAATCTGTTAGCTGTCCTTGCTCTTTCTTTTCTTTCTCTGTTTCCTCAGAGAGGACTTTAATGTTAGGATGTGCCACCCAGCTCACCCTCTTTTTCCTTGAGTTTTGCACCCCTTCTCCAGAGCTCACTGCTGAAACCCTTTATATCCCGCCATGCTTGCTGGTTCAGGGAGGACACCCTGCCATCTCTCCCTGGCTACCTGGGTCGGTGCTTTTGGGTTGAGGCGGCGCTCATCTCCTTCTGGGGTGATCACGGCAGCTCTTCCAGTCCTCGTTTTGCAAAGAACTGCCTATTTTTGTAGAAAGCCCTTTCACATAGCTTTTTCTTAATCATGTTTATCATCAAATGGAGTTTTGTTACTGCCAGCTTCCCTAAACTGAGGATACTCTTCATGCTTAATGTCATTGAAACCGCAGTGTAATTGCATTCTTTTGCCGTCTCTTCCATGCTAATCCTCCAAAAGAAGGGTTTCACTCATCATCTGAGCTAGTGGTTTCAGTATAGTCTGTGAAACTGCCGATCTTTAATTTTCTGCATGGAAGCAGAAGGGAGAGGGTAGGCAGGGAGGACTGTGTAGCTCCTCTGCGTTATGACAGATATGTGTCGAATTTGTGTGCTTTGCCAAATCAGCGCGTTGCGCTGCGGAATGAAAAAAAGTGGAGAGCTATAGCAGGATTAAACTTTCTTTTGAACTGACGTGAACATCCTTTCTAGGAATATTTAATACTAGTGACGCTGTTAAAGCGAAAGTCCTACTTAAAGCATTGCAAGATGTAGTGTATCAACAGCCTCTCCTAGTTTTTTAATAAAAGGTTATTTAAAAAGAATGAAGCTGCTGTTGCCGTGGGGCAGTATCTCTGTTAAGGTAAACCTGTCGCTGCATTTGTCTGCTTAATGGTGGTTGATGACAAGGTCACGTTAACACCGTTGAATTTCTGGGCCCTTATGGTCACTTGAGACCAATCTGACACCTTTGTTCATTGAATATTGCTCGTAAAAACTAAATTCATTCTGTTGTGCGTGGAGTTGATATGGCTGAATACAAACCAAGCTCATGTACGGGTATATCCAGTCACTGTTGCCTCTCCTCTTTTTTGATGCATCTCCTCTATTTGGTGTCTGTCTGTTGTAAGCACCGGATATATATGTTTCAGCGTTTCAAAAATAATTAACTGCAATATCTAAGTGATTTTTGGTGAGATTCTAATTCAGTCATCATCATATTTGGATATGCTCATTGGGACTGACAGCCTTAGTTTATGGGAAAAAGGCTATTCTAGCACTGAACAACTTAGAGATGTTTTCGATAGTAGTATTTTGCTTGCCTTCCTCCCTTCTTGCTTTTCCTTGATGATCCAAGACCAGAAGCCACAGTTAATCTATCCACATATGATGACTGAGCTAGAGTCTAACTGGAAGATATTCAGGCGTTGCCATTAGTTATTGCTGTGTGCTGAGCTGTGCAGTGTTAAGAGGAATGGATTTTATTTTCCCTCTGCCCCTTGGTCTTGAGCAGATCTGCTTTGAAGCAAGGTCGTCCTAGTATCTCTAAGATGAAAACAAATATCAGGAATACGAGCTAGCTAAATGTAAAATTGCCCTAGATGGTTATTCCTCCTTTGTTTCACTATATATGTCCTCCCTTTTTGGCAAAGTAAAGGATCAAAATTATGTACTATGCATCCAGCTCTTGAACGTTCACATATGTGCAGATAGGAAAACAGTGCGTCTGTACAGGCGATATGGGCATCAACTAAGGGGGCTGATTTTTAGGGGGCACAAAAATCAAAGGGTTTTTTTGGTTTGTTTTGTGTGTGTTTTTTTTCCCCAGACTATAAATATGCAGTTTCTGTAAGGGTGAGAGCGGAGCGCAGCGTGTTTTTTAGCTGCCCCTAGGCCATCGAAAGCCCTGCTTTGATCTTGCCTGTGATTGAAACACTTGGAACCGAGGGCTCTCCCCTCGGTCCAGCTTGGGTTATATAAACCATTTTGTTTATATTTAACTTGCTGTCTTATATGGTAAGCTAATTCTTTGAAATGTATAATAAGATCCCTTATATGGGAGAGGAGATGGGGGTTTTTGCTGACAACGTAATATCTGTTTAATCTGTGGTATTTGCTGATGGTAAGAACCCCGCGGAAGCGTACTGAACTTAGAAAAATCAAGTGGCTGGTGATGGCAGAGGCTGTTAGTGTTCAGGGGGGTCTCTGTGCATCTTGTAAGGTTGATGAAATGAATTTAGCAGGTGTTGGGTTCCTGAAATGTTGTATTTGCCTTGGTGGGTTCCAGGTCCTATCGGATCAGGAGTGTCTATCGTCTTGTGGTGATGAAGAGTGAGGGTGAAGCTATGCCGTGTTATCCCATTATTTCTAATAAACTGCCCAGGTGACGGGTGAAAAAAGCTGGAAAACCTGTTTCTTTACTTTCTTTGGGGAATCTGTCAGTGGCAAACTGACCTCAGTGATACTGTGATGACGAACGTGACAAAGTTGCATGATAAAGAATATAAAAGACTAGAGGGAGCAAGAAGAGACCGGGTCCGTCTGGGGTGCAGGCGAGCTGTTATTAATAATCTGGTCTGAGCTCTGGGGAGCTGGAGCTGTTTGTGGCAGCAGACCAGTAAGTGCTAAGACTGCCAGCTGACACACTGCTTTGCTCTGCCCTTCCTCCCCTGACGATGTGCATATGCGACGGGGTGTCTCGCTTTCCTAGGGCACATTCTGTATTTAGGCATGACTTTGTACCTGGAGTAAAAAGCCAGGAGACTTGTGATGACCTTCCAGGAAGTCCTCGTATATAGAAATTTTCTGTTTCCTCTGGGCAGAGAAATCTAATAATTTCCAAGATCTTCCCCCTATGCCTTGCTCTGCCTTGGTTCTTGTGACCTTGGGAAAAATCCCAACTCAGACGTAGGTGATGTGACTTGTACCAGGCATAACCCCGGAAGAGAAGTCAGGGTTTGCACCAGTTGAATCAGCTGGACTTTGTATGGACATAATGTACCCTTCAGGCAGGGAAAATCCCAGTGTTTTGAGGTTGAGTACAGATTGCTCGATGGCAGTGTTTGAGTTTGGGCCATTCCTGGCTACTAGCACGGCTTATTAGATGTCTGGAGCTGCTCCAGGGATTAACGCTCCACTTTCCCGCAAAGCTAAACTTGGGGCAAGGGGTGTTCTTGTTATGTGGAAGGGAAATGATAACTCTGTTAGCACTGAAAGTACCTTCAAACCTTTGATGGTGAGCTGGTTGGGATGAAATGTTTTTGAGGACAACTCTGCACTGATTGGAATAGTCAAATACGTTAAGATGGCTTTAAAAGTAAGAGTTGGAACCTTTCTAGGTAAAGGAGCCTACGGTGTGTTCATTTAAAGCTGTTGGCAAAACATTGTCTCTTAAAGCTCAGTTACATGCTTCCTTGCCCTGGGAGGGGAAAGAAAAGGGTAGTAAGTGTAGATCAGGAGGGACACTTCCTACAAAACGCACGGCTATCTTGGAAGATTAAGGTTACAGTGTGAAACTCTTCCCACCTTGGTCTTCGCTTCTCGGTGGTGTTTTTCTGTATTTTCCTCCCACCTAGCAGCGTGTGAGTGATCTTGAGATGATGCTGAAGCCGTGCGGGGGAGCAGAGCTGGGAGGAGGGCACCGTGCCTGCAAAGCCAGAGTGAATGCTTTTAGAACAAAGTAGAAGGTTTGGAAGCTCTCTCCTCCTGGAAGACCTCCAAGGCTGATCAAATTTGCAGGGTTTTTTCTTTCCTTAATGGGAGCTGAAGCACTGGTACAAGTATATTGGTGCTTGGGAGGCTCAAAAAGGAGAAACTTAG